>NC_048299.1:137965936-138096973 GCF_013100865.1 Trachemys scripta elegans
CCGCGCCCAGCCCGGCCCGGCACCATGCCCCCGACCCCGGACAAAGAGGCCCCCCCGAGCCTCCCGATTTTCCCGGACATGCCCGGCTTTTGGGGATTTCCCCCCGGACAGGGATTTGAGCCCCCAAAAGCCGGACATGTCCGGGAAAATCCGGACGTATGGTAACCCTAAGTTAAATCCCCCTCCCCCCTTGGAGCTGTATCCTTGGCAAACACCACTCTGCCCTCTGGAACTACCTCTAGTATAAGGTGCACCCATTAGGTTAGATTTTGTTCTTTAGTCTAGATAAGTTGTAACTTCATTTTGCATAGCTGTAGTTAAGTTAGGTTTAGAAAATTGCTTGCATTGTACCCTGTAAGTTAGGCTTAAAGAATTGTTGCATTGTGTTTTGTTACTTGCTAATTTGTGTAGTTTTGGTTAAGTTAAATCATAGATAAGATTCTGCTGTGTTTTGTATAATTGTGTCTCTGCTATTTAAACTTGCAGCCTGTCTGTTCTGTGTCTCCCTGAGTTTAAATCTCCCTCCACCATGTGCTCCTCTTCCCCCATCCCCCAACCTCACTTCTCTACCACTTTCTTTCTCTCTCTCTCTCTTCCTCTCTGCTGTTTAAACTTACAGCCTGTCTGCTCTCTCTCTTTCTAGCATAAAACCCCATTGGTTACCCCTTTTCTCTCTAACACACGTCACATTTTACATTTACACCACTGTGACACATTTTTACCTAAAGTTGTTGGTTATTTAACCCATTTTACCCATACTGTTAGTTGGTTATATGCTGCTGTGACACACTCTTTACATAGAAATTGTTAGCTACCTGTTACATTATACTTCAGTGTTAATTGGTTACCAACTGTATTGTACCCCACTGTATTGTACCCTACTATTGAAACCCCCTATCCCATTTACTAGAAGAACCCCCCCTCATCATTGTCTATTGTAAACATCCTATACACCCCATCTCATCGTATTTCATTGTTAAATTCCCACCACTTCCTTTTTCCTTTAATAAAGAAATTAATTGGCACCCCACCTGTGTGGTAATTGCTCCCCAAGATCCCATATACCTCCTGGCAGGGACAATTGGTAGGCCTAACCTCCATAAACTTTACCTCATTCTTTTTTTAACTCAGTTACAATTTTTGCCTTCACAATATCCTCTCACAATGCATTCCACAGGTTGACTGTGTGTTGTATGAAGAAATACTTCCCAATGTTTGTTTTAAACCTGCTGCCTACTTATTTCATTGGGCAAGCCCTAGTTCTTTTATTCTGTGAAAGGCTAAATAATATTTCCCTATTTGCTTTCTTCCTACTGTTTATGACATTATAGGCCTCTATCATATTCCCCCTTTGTTATCATCTTTTCTAAATGTAAGAGAGTCCCAGGTTTTTTTTTAATCTCTCCTTAGAGGTAAGCTGTTTCATAGCCCTAATAATTTTTGTTGCCCTTCTCTGCACCTTTTCCAATTCTAATAAATCTTTTTTGAGATGGGGCAACCAGAACTGCATGCAATATTCAAGGTGTGGCTGTACCCTTGAATTTATACAGTGACATTGATATTTTGTCTTATCTGTTTCCTAATTATTGTTAACATTCTGTTAGTTGTTTTGACGTCTGCTACACGTTGAGCAGGTGTTTTCAGAGAATTATCCACAATGACTGTAAGCGATCTTTCTTGAGTGATAACAGCTAATTTAGTCTCTATCATTTTGTATGTATAGTTGAGATTATTTTTTTTTTCCTGCTGTGCATTAATCTGTACTTATCAACACTGAATTTCATGTGCCATTTTGTTAACCAATCACCCAGTTTAGTGCGATCCCTTTGTAACTCTTTGCAGTCAGTTTTGGACTTAACTGTCTTGAGTAATTTTGTATGATCTGTAATTTTTACTACTTCACGGTTCATCCCTTTTTCCAGATCACTTATGAATATGTTCCAGTACAGAACCTTAGGGGACCTTGCTATTTACCTCTCTCCATTATGAAAACTGGCCACACATGTCTGCTTCAGAAGTTTCTTAATTTCCAGGACCTGTGACCCTGGCCCTCCCGTGGACAAAATCTATGCCAGCCCCAAGAGTAGGGAAGCTCATTCAGGAAACAATTTAGTCAAAGAATAATGGAAAAATAGACATAGAATCATTTAGCTCAAGCTCAAAGCAATCAGATATGCCCTAAGAACTATAACTCTAGGCCCAAACAGCCGAGATGCATCAGCCATGTCTCACAAGACTTTTATTGCTTTATTATTTTATGGCTTTTATTTATAAGGATGGAAAGGTCATCAACTGTGCTATGAACATGTGAACTTCTCTCTTCATAGGTGGAAAAGGCAAGAGAATGTGTGTATGCAGACTTTATATTTACATATAGATGCTGTTCTCTCATCTTAGGCGCATAGTAAGACTTTACTATAAGATGTACTGTATTCTCAAGTGCTACACTTAAGAGGAAATCATCATAGCATTTGGCTAAGCAGGAAAAGGATAGATTCTGGAGAATGGAATCTACAGCCCAAGTTATTGACGCGGAAAACCAGGCCCTGGGTCACCTGCCCATCAATGGACCATTTACATCCAGGATCCAGAGGTTGTGCCCAAGTTTTATTCCAGATAAAGAAATTCATAAGCTGTAGCTATGATCATGCACTTTCTCCCTTGGCTAAAAGCATAACTGTCTTTCTTTTCACTTCTCTCTTTAGGTTGTCATCCAGGTTGCAATCACTTCAGCAAAGAGGCTTTTTTTTTAAAGTTAAGGTGCAACTGGGGAAAAAGCAGTCCTGCACCTTTCATGAGGCCAAAGGTGTGCTAAGATTAACACAACCTTTATTTAAAACAAACACACACACACACAAAACCACAGTCTGGGTATAATAATTTATTTCTACTCCTACATTTTTTGCCCATATGTAAAATATTTAAAACACAATGAATCTGGCATACTGTTGATGTTGGAGCTCCAAAAATCAATACTGACTGCAGTATCCAATTCAGAAATTCTCTATTGGTCTACCAAGCCCATCGTAAATAAAAGTAATAATTAAAACAAAAAATCCACTGCCAATGCTGCAGTTATTAGATGGGTACATTGGTGCATTTCAGACTTTCTAAGGTAGAGGCTGCCTTTCCTCTTGAATGTTTGAGCTAATTTATTCAGTCATGGAAGCCTCCTGGCCTGAAGGATCCTATGCAACACCTATAGATGCAGGATGGTGTCCTGGATATGTTTTCACATCTTCACTACATTTTACAATTTACATGTGCAGACTTCATCAGGCCCTGGCATTAAACAAAGAGTTCTGCTTACTTTTGCTCACCCAATAGCTGAAAGTAATATGTAAAAAGAGAAAATACATCTCATACATATTCTTTTATCTCCTTTGTGATACACCTTTGGATATCTAATTATAACAGATCTGTGGACGTTCCTTGTGATGAAAAATAGGAAAATTTATCTTAGCTTACCCCAAAATTTCCTCTCTCTTAATAGGAAAGTCTGCCAAGCCAACCCACCCAGCACAAAGATTCTAGTTCTGAGGGGAGGCATAAACTGTCACATTCCTCCATGTTTTATTGTAAACACAACAGATATATCTCTGTTAGCTGGGGTGAAATGTGAATTTCTTGTTGTATCTAGTAACTTGTGAATTCAAGTTTAAAACAGTTAGCTCTATGAAACAGCTTTGGATGTATCTGAAGCGGCAAACACTTCAAGGCGGTGGCTGTTCCCAGACTGCTGTGATTGACAAGTCTGGTGTCCCTCTCAAAAGAGCTGCAAACAGGAGTACTCGACCTGTGGACGTTCCTGCTAGAATTTTTTTTTGGTAAACAAATAGAAATTTGTTGTTTTAGAAGTATTGTATGTTTCCTTTACAAGAGCATGATAGTGCAGGTCCTGTGTTGTATTTGCTATTCTTAAACATTTTTATAATTCAGTGAGCATTTTCCAGTGGGTTCTAACATATAAAATTTATTACTGTGTTGAGCAACATTAAATAAAATTTAAATACCAAAATTTATGTTGCACATAAGTTTTGTGCTCCATGTTAATCAGCAGAGGGAGTAAAAGTCTATTAATATTTATGGTAACACACTATTCACACAGCTTTTCTGATTTGTAAAGATAACACAAAAATAAGAAAATCTCTCTCTAAATCACAGGACAAAAATTGGAATATAAGAATGGTTCAGGGAGGTGAACTGATATCTTTCAATATCTTCAATATCTTTCCTTACAGTTTCTTTTCAAAGGAGCCCTGTGTACTACCTACAGTGCCTGTGGCCAGACACCAGCAGGATGCAGGGGCTACTAGGGCTATTACTCATTCAAACTCTCCACAAGAGAGCATGAGGTTTGAACTGTGCCAACCTCCTTCCACTAGGCGTTCTCTTTGCCTTTTCTCCTGTTCTCGGTGTATCCACACAGGAGCATTCAAAATGTAGTTATAAGTGAATATAAAACACAAAAGAGAAAAGCCAAAACTGACAAGAGATAATCATATTCTCTCCTTGGGAGCAGTAGTTGGGCCACATCTATCATTTCATACTGTTACTGCCTCAGTGAAAAGGGCAGTGTGTGTAAAAGAAACAAGAATTAACTCTGTGAACTGACCTTGCCTTTATATTTGTGAAGGAACCATGGAATGAGCAGAAATAAGATGATTATAACCTTTAAAAATGAGAGAAAAAAACGAAGGAAATCTTTCTCTGCGGGGAAATTATCTTCCCTCTTCTCCTGCAGCAAGCCCTAAAGCCCACATAGGCCATAGCAGCTTCAAAAGGAGAACAAGATGACCTTTACTCCTCCACCACCATCCCCAAAACTATTTTGCTTGGATCAAATTTGTAAAACAACATCAGCAAAAAGTTATAATTAATTTTGCTTTTTTGCCAGGTTAAAAAAAAAAAAAAAAAAAGTTTTACCTCCTTCACAGGTGGTGAATTTTTTTTTTTTTTTTTTTTTTTTTTTTTTTTGAACAACTCTATTGAGGAGCTGATTGATGCCCAGTATTTCTTAGTAATTTAGGGGAAGTATGTTTTGATATTCTACATAAGGAAAAGTTTAAGCAACATTGATTTTTACATTTTTTCTGTTACTTTTTTGAAGTCTAAAGACTTGAACTTGCAAAGCACCTAAACATGTGTTTAAGCATGAGTAGTCCCTCAGTTAGGCTGAAAGTAACATGCATATTTAAATACTCTGCTGCATCAGTGGCAGAAGACTCAGCACCCTATAATATCATGACAAACGTTTAAAAAAAAAAGGGGAGGGGGAAGGGTACAAACTTCATTTGTTTGCAACTTCATAAATTTTCAATTACACCACTGAGTAGATATAGGAAAATCCAAGCTGCCAGTATTGTGTGTTTGTTTATTTTATAGAAGTTTGGTAATTTTTAAATGAAACTTTTTTGTTTCTTTTGGTATTCTAGTATTAAACAAAAAAGAAATAAAACTATAAAACCAGAATAGTATCATAGGCGTTGCCACTGGGCACCTGGAGAGGTTTGAATATCACACTAGAGAGTTCTGAAAATAGGGAATGTATTTTGTTACCTTGAGACCAACACTCCAATCTGACTGTAATAGTTGAAACAGGCTGTACCTTTGTCCAGAGTTTGAAGATAGTGCACTTAATACATACAAAATTACCTGCTGGTAGCATAACACCAGAAACACTGGACTATCCTCTTTCACAGGAACCATCAGGGATAATGCCCCTAATAGCAAAATAACAAGCTGTCTTTGTTCCCCAGACAACACTGAAGACTTTGAAGGTCCTCAGTTGTATAGTTCAAAAGTTGTTTGGAGAAGGAGAAATGATGCAATTCAATGCTGCTGTGTCTTAGGAATATGCTTCTGGGATGCCATAATTATAACTGCAGAGTCAATATGCTGTGAATAAATACATAGAACAACAGTTGTTATAGCAAGTCTTCAGAGTGGAAGTTCATACATAATAGGGGAGTATATATTTTAACATATATTTTATTTACATTCCACAGCTATAATTTGAACATAAAGACATCAATCCCATGTCAAAGCAGCAAAGAGTCTTGTGGCACCTTATAGACTAACAGACGTATAGGAGCATGAGCTTTTGTGAGTGAATACCCACTTCTTCGGATGCATGTAGTGGAAATTTCCAGGGGCAGGTATAAATATGCAAGCAAGAGTGAGTAAGGCTAGAGATAACGAGGTTCGTTCAATCAGGGAGGATGAGGCCCTCTTCTAGCAGTTGAGGTGTGAACACCAAGGGAGGAGACACTGCTTTTGTAGTTGGCTAGCCATTCACAGTCTTTGTTTAATCCCATGTCAAATGTTTTACTTTGACCTGAGTTCTTTATTCAATACCTTGGTGTAAATTCTGCTTCCTGTTACCTGTGTGTAATCAATGATTTTTTTATTATTTTTTTTAAACAGAAGATGGTATATGGGAATTGAAGTAAGGGCCCCAATTGTCAAAAGCAGTCACCTAAGGTTGGGCTCCATAATCCATATTTAGCTACCTGAACAAATGTCTTAATTTTCAGGGATGCTGAACATCCACAATTTCTGTTTAAGTAAGCAAGAGCTGTGCCTGCTTAGCAATACAGCTGGTTGAAAAATTTCGGAAGCAAATTTTCTGTCCGAGAATGGTGATTTGATTAAACTGAAATGTTTCATGGGAATGTATGTATTTCATCTAAATTTTCAATGGAAAATTATCAATGTTAAGGCAGAAATATTTTGGTTGACTTCATTGTTCTTACTCTTTTTATAATTAAAATATAATATAAATGTTATAATATTTTGACATGATATAATTTATATTATAGAAATCAAACCAAAATGTTTTGAAATATTTTGTTTAGCAAAAAATTCCAAGATTTTGACTTGGTCCTAATTTGAGATTAAACCAGATTTTGAAATCTTGGAATTGCCTGCATGACAGAAATGACCAACTCCTCTTAGCAATTTTGAAAATCAGGCTACTTATTTAAATGCCTTATTGGATCCCTGGATGTAACCAAGAGCAGAACTTGGCCCTTGTTTGTTTAATCTAAACAAGCTTTTTTTTTATTCATAATGTCATAGATTTTAATGTCAGAAAGGGACTCTTATGAAAATCTAGTCTGGCATGCCTTACATAACACTGGTGGTAGAATTTCACCCAGTAAATAATACATAAAGTCCATAACTTCTAGCTGAGCTTTGACATGTCTTTCTAAAAGACATCAAGACCATTTTTTTTCAAAAATGACAATCTTGAGTGCTTCAGTTTCACATTCCCAATTTGAGAAACCCTTAAGTGGTCTGAGTTTTAGAAAGTACTGAAAGTACCCTTTGAAAATCAGGCTCCCTTTAAGATATGTCATTGGACACTAAAAAATGAGGCATTTAAAAATCACTAGTCCCTTTTGAGAAACTTGCCATCGCTGGGTTAACTGATAGATTTTAAGGTCAGAATAGACTATTTTAATCTATTCTGATCTCCTGCATAAAACAGGCCATAGAACTTCACCAGGTAATCCCTGCATCATGCCCATAACTTCTGCCTGAGTTATCTTTTAGAAAGACATCCAGTCTTGATTTAAAGTTTTCAAGTGATGGCAAATATACCATCTCCCTTGGTAAATTGTTCTAATGGCTAATTACCCCAACTATTTAAAAAAAAGGGGGGGAGTATCTAATTGTCTGAATTTTTCTAGCTTTACCTTCCAACAATTAATCTTCTTTCTGCTTTGTCTGCTAGATTAAAGAGCCCTCTACTATTAAAATCCTTATTTCCTTACAGACTGTAATCAAGTCGCTATAAATGTGTCACTGTAAGGCAGATTTTACAGACCTCAAATCATTCTCGTAGCTCTTTTCTGAACCCTTTCCTGTATTTCAACATCCTTTTTGAAGTGTATGTACCAGTACTAGACTCATTATTAGTCTCGGTCTCACTAATGCTGTATTACAGAAATAATACCAACTGCCTACACCCGCTCAATATTCTCCTGTTTATACAACCATCTTGGCCACAGCATGTCACTGGGGAGTCCAGTTCAGCTGGCTATCTACCAACTTCCCTAAGTTTTTTTACGGAATCACTGCTTCCAATACATGTCACCATCCCATAAATGTAACATATGTTCTTTGTTTGTACCGGTATGACCTTGTGTTAAAATCAAATTACTATGATGAGGTTAATAGATGCAGCATTCCCTGAATAACGACTGAATAAATAGTAGTCTGGATAATTTTCTCTAATTAAATAGTTTCAAAAGCATATCTATACATTCCTTTAGATTAGATTTCTGCAGTGGACTTTACATTGGGCTATACCTTTAAAATCACCCATAAACTGAAGCTACTGCTGAATGTTGTGGCCCACTTGGTAAGAAGAGTGTTTGTGCCCTATGCATATGAAATTCCATCATCTGTACTCGCTGTTTATGATGTTCACTGTTGTTTAAGATGTTGGTATTTTCCTTTTTTTTTTTTTTTTTTTTCCTTTTGATCTCTACATCCCTAAATGGTTTAGGGTCTACTTACCTGCTTCACTTCAGCTAAACTGGGGTATTTGTGATGTATTTTTCAGTTATATCAAGGGTAGCTAAAGTGTACAGATAGGTGCCTTTTGTAACATTTGTATAAATATAAAAACCTTTATTTTAAAGTATACAGAATTATCTAAAACCCAGTGTATGACTGTTTTGCCTTGTAGCTAGCTATTCTTCTGTAATCTGTACCTTAAATTTTTGCTGATTTTATTTTCCATGCACAGAAGATTTATGAATCTTTAGACTTGCATTCTTGATGAATAGAGAGACAAGGTAGGTTAGGTAATATGTTTTATTGTACCAATCTATTTTGTCTCTCTAATATCCTGGGACCAACATGTCTACAACACCACTACATACATTCTTGATCAATATCACTTTTTTCACCTTTTCCTTTGATAACAGATGAAAGTTTGTCAAATGTTAGCTATCTGCGTGTTGCATTTCTATAATTTAAAACAAGTTAATGTATTGACCAATCAGTATGTAGTATGCACCCTGAACCTTGCATTGTTAACCACTGATGTTTTTAAAAACCCTGGATGTATGAGATAGTTCATTACTGTTCACACAGTAGTATTTTCCCTTAATGCTTAAAGAATGGCTATCGCTGTTCCACGTAGATGCTTTGGTAATTTGACTAGCAACCAGCCTGCTAGTTCAGGTGGAATGCTATTATCTTGGATATCTTTTAATAAGTCTGTAAGGATTTGACATTCAGTTGCTCTTTTCTATACTTTATATTGTTACACTTGTATTGCATTCAATTACTTTATTCTCTGATGACATGATTATCTCATTGCAGATTAAGCTTCAGCAACCATTTAACAATAGCCAATAAACTCTGATGCAAATTACTGTAAAATGGAAAGAAATAAAATCAATGCTCTCTGAATTTAATTTATAGAAACCATTTAATCAGCAAGAAATATTTACCTATTGAAAGTCTCATCATCTTGCTTGATATCCCAACATAGCTGCTGGTGCATAGATATAATCTTTAAAAATTGTTACAGCTGCATTATAAAGAATTATCTTATAAAAATAGCTTTTTGTATGGTTAGTGTAATATCTTTTAATATTATAACCAACAACCAAGTGCTTTGGTTGTTCATGGTAGCAAATTCACAATTATCATAGAGAAGAAAAGGCGAGAAGATCTATTTGATAATCCAATTAATCTCTTTGCATGAGCAGAATTGTTGCCTGTAGAACAACCCTGAATGTTCTGTCTAACCTAAGTTTGAACAACTCACCTTGGAAGAATTTTAACCTTAATATTAGTAATTTAAAAAAAAAATACTAGCTTAATTTTTTCCATACTCAATTTAATCTCATTAACAGTATGTCGGGCTTTACTGAAACAAAATCCTTGTGGGATTCCCTTTGTTGTCCCATCAAGGAGGATTACTCTCTCACTGTGTCCCCTTACCGTGTGGTTGCCAACCAGCTCAACTCCAGTTATGGCATGTTGCTAGGCCCCCCTCTGATTGCAACAACCCCAGGTTTCCAAGCCGAGGAGGACATGGATCTGTGGATGAGTTGATACATAGGCTCCTATTAACCTCTCCTGACTAGTTCAGAAGGATTTGTGGGAGGAGTAATGTTCATTTCTCTGGCTTGCCTTAACTCCACCCCTTCTGCTCATATGAACCTTGTACTGCATGGAGAACCCTTCAAGGGGTCCTGGAACAAAGGGAACTTAGTACTGTGCTGTACAGTATCCAAACCTCTGCATGTCCAGAACTCTTATGGCAAAGTCTGACTCTCTGGAGTTAAGTGTCTAATTTTACAAAATATAAGTTTAAAATATTTACCTACAAGCAACAATTGTATAAAGCTAATAACTGTAAAGCCAGCAGTATAAAACCTTTGATAAGCTCTTACCATTGTATGTTTTCATTTGCAGTAAAATATAAACTTATCAAGTATGCTTTCTCTTTAAGAAAATTAAGTACATGAAAATAAAGTCTGCTGCATACAAACAGTGCACACTGATGAGATGAGATAATTCTAATTATTTTCTGAAGAAAAGAATGTTTATCTAGTAAATGCATTTTGGCCTTACATAAACAATGCTGTATTTCAACACTACTCTGTATGCAGCAATTTACTCCTAACATGTGCTCATCATAATAGAATATTTAAAAAAAAAAACAAAGCAAACTGAGATGTTTTAAGTACATTCTTGAACTGAAAATAGTATTTCATGAGTTCTGGTACTTATCACTCAGTTTCCAACTTCTTAAAAGTGGAAATCATCTCCTGTTGAAGCTAATAGCCAAGACTAAAAGATTTGATTGACACAGAAAAGAAAAGCAATGCAGCTACCCTCAGCCCACCTTCAAGACAATTCAGAACTCAGTGAGAGAAGTCTATCACATAACGGTAGAATGTGTTTCTATTTTGTTTCTAGAACACAATTCAGCAGAAAATAAAGTCATTGTTTTCTAGTCAAAGTATACATGAAATAAAACTAAATTTAAAGATGTGCTGAGCATCTGTAATTCCTTCAGAACCTTCAAACTGGACTTGCCGTTGGGCTGGCTATTAAAACAGCTTTTTACACACTACCGATGAAACTGATTCATGTCCACAATTATCACACCACTACTGTATGCACTGAGCTGGCGTTAGAAAGTTGGGAATAGCAAAAATAACAAGTCTGTGGGGCATATCCAAATTGTTGAATCAATTTATTTAAAATATGTGAGAGAGTTAAGGAAATGTGAATAATTTTACTATAAGACAGTGCTCTCACTTGTACATCTGTTGTAATATTCAGTTGAAGGGTTTATTGATACATTTGTGCTTTACTGTGTCCTTTTTGGTGTACAGTATGCATGCATAATTACTTATTGATAGATTCTAAGGACAGAAAGGACTATTGTGATCTAGTCTGACTTCCTGTGTAGCACAGACCATAGAACTCCCCCAAAATAATTCCTAGCATGTGTCTTTTAGAAAATCATCCAATCTCGATTTAGAAATTGTAAGTGATAGAGAATCTACCCTGACCCTTGGTAAATTGTTCCAAAGGTTAATTAACCTCACTGTTAAAAATTTGTCTTATTTCCAGTCTGAATTTGTCCTGCTTCAACTTCTAGCCATTGGAGCATATCATAATTTTATCTGCTAGATAGAGGAGCTCTTTATTAAATATTGTTCCCCATGCAAGTACTTTTAGGCTGTAATCAAGTCACCTCTTACCCTTCTCTTTAACTGTAAATAGATTGAGCTCCTTGAGTCTCCCACTACATTTCTAATCCTTTAATTGTTCTTGTGGGTCTTCTCTGAACCCTCTCCAATTTATCAAAATCCTCCTTGAATTGTGGGCACCAGAACTGGACACAATATTCCAGCAGTGGTTGCACCAATGCCAAATACAGAGGTAAAATAACCTCTCTACTCTTGCTCAAGATTCCCCTATTTATGCATCCCAGGATCACATTTGTTCATTTGGCCACAGTGTCATACTAGGAGCTCATGTTCAGCTGATTATCCATCGTGATCCCCAACTCTTTCTCAGTCATTGCTTCCCAGGATAGACTCCCACATCCTGTAAGAATGGCCTACATTCTTTGTTCCAAGAGTACATATTTACATTTAGTGCATATTGTTTGCTTGTGCCCAGTTTACCAAGTGATCTAGATTGCTCTGAATCAGTGACTTGTCCTCTTCATTATTTACCACTTCCCCAATTTTTGTCATCTGCAAACTTTATCAGTAATGATTTCGTTTTTTTAATAAGGTCATTGATAAAAATTAGGGCTGTCAGGTGATTAAAAAAATAATCAGGATTAATCTTGTGATTAAAAATATTAGTTGTGCGATTAATCTTGCTGTTAAACAATAAATATAATTTATTTAAATATTTTTGGATGTTTTCTACATTTTCAAATATATTAATTTCAATTACAACATGGAATACAACCATGTACAGTGCTCACTTTATATTTTTGATCACAAATATTTTCACTGTAGAAAACAAAAGAGAAATAATATTTTTTCAATTCACATAATACAAGTACTTTCATGATGAATTTCTTTATCATGAAAGTTGAACTTACAAATGTAGAATTATGTACAAAAAATAACTGCATTCAAAAATAAACCAATGTAAAACTTTACAGCCTACAAGTCCACTCAGTCCTACTTCTTGTTCAGCCAATCGCTCAGACAAATCAATTTGTTTACATTTGCAGTAGATAATGCTGCCTACTTCTTGTTTACAATGTCACCTGAAAGTGAGAACAGGCATTCACACGGCACTGTTGTAGCCAGCGTCACAAGATATTTACATGCCAAATGCTCTAAAGATTCATATGTCCCTTAATGCTTCAATCACTATCCCAGAGGACATGCATCTATGCTGATGATGGGTTCTGCTCAATAACAATCCAAAGCAGTGCAGACCGACGCATGTTCATTTTCATCATCTGAGGCAGATGCCAAAAGCACAACGTTAATTTTGGTTTTTGGTGGTTCGGGTTCTGTAGTTTCCTCATCAGAGTGTTTTAAGACTCCTGAAAGTATGCCCCATACCTCGTCCCTTTCAGATTTTGGAAGGCACTTCAGATTCTTAAACCTTGGGTTGAGTGCTGTAGCTATCTTTAGAAATCTCACATTGGTATCTTTTTTGCATTTTGTCAAATCTGCAGTGAAAGTGTTCTTAAATCAAACAACCTGTGCTGGGGTCATTCAGTGAGACTGCCATAACGGGAAATATATGGCAGAATGCAGGTAAAACAGACTCCCCTCCCCCCCCAAGGAGTTCAGTCACAAACTTAACTAACACATTATTTTTTTAAGGAGCATCATCAGCATGGAAGCATGTTCTCTGGAATGGTGGCTGAAGCATGAAGGAGGATATGAAATGTTTAGCATATCTGGCACGTAAATACCTTGTAATGCCTGTTCTCACTTTCATGTAACACTGTAAATAAGAAGCAGGCAGCATTATCTCCTGTAAATGTAAACAAACTTGTTGTCTTAGTGAAGAAGTAGGACTGAGTGGACTTGTAGGCTCTAAAGTTTTACATTGTTTTGTTTTTGAGTGAAGTTATGTAACCAAAAATATATATATTTGTAAGTGGCACTTTCACAATAAAGAGATTGCACTACAGTACTTGTATGAGGTGAATTAAAAACACTATTTCTTTTATCATTTTTACAGTGCAAACATTTCTAATAAAAAATAATATAAAGTGAGCAGTGTACAATTTGTATTCTATGTTGTAATTGAAATCGATATATTTGAAAATGTAGAAAAACTTCCAAAATATTTAATAAATTTCAATTGGTATTCAATTATTGTTCAACAGTGTGATTAAAACTGTGATTAATCGTGATTTATTTTTTTAATCGTGACTCATTTTTTTGAGTTAATCACTTGAGTTACATGTGATTAATCAACAGTCCTAATAAAAAGGTTAAATAGTGTATGGCCAAGAATCATTCCCTGTGGGACCATACTGAAAATAGACCACTTGATGACAATTCCCTGTTTACAGTTACATTATGCAATCTATCACTTAGCCATTTTTTAATCAATTTAATGTGTGCCATGTTAATTTAATATTCTAGTTTTTAATCAAATATCATGCAGTGCCATGTCAAATGCCTTACAGAAGTCTAAGTATATTAGGTCAACAGTAATACCTTTACCAACCAAACTTGTAACCTTATCAAAAAAGATATCAAGTTAGTCTGACCGAATCTACTTTCATAAACCCATGTTGATTTGCATTAATTACATTACCTTCCTTTAGTTCTTATTAATCAAGTGCCATATCAGCCGCTCCTTAACTGAGCCTGGGATTAATATGAGGCTGACAGTCCTATGCAATTACCTGGTCATCCCATTCACCATCTTTTACAAATTAGCACATAAGCTTTCTTTCAGTCTTCTAGAATTTCACTAGTGCTCCAAGACTTCCTGAAAATCAACATTAACAGTCCATCAAACTCCTTTTGAAAGTCATGGATGAAACTTGACTGGACCTGTTGATTTACAAATGTATAACTTTAGTAGCTTCTATTTAACATCCTCCAGAGATTCTAATTGTCATCACCACATGATCAGATGATATCATCTGTTTTCCCCCAAAATGTGGAACAGTTGGACACAACTGCCTTTTCTGCATTATTATAGACAATTCTATCATTTCCATCTAGCAAAGGACCAATACCATTGTCAGGAATCTTTTTTGTTCCTAATGTATTTTAAAAAACATCTTATTGTCCTTATCTCTTCTGGTCTTAGATTTTTTTCTTGTGTCCTTTGGCTTCCCTTGTCAATTTCCTACAATTCTTAATTTCTAATTAATATTCATTACTATCAACTTCACCTTTCTTCCCTTGTGTATATTTTAATTATTTTTAAAGCTGCCTTCACTACCTCTCTAAACCATTTTTTTTAAATCAGCATGGCTGTCTTCCTCAGTTCTTGGATTGCAGCTTTGTGCACATCTAGTAATGTGTTAAGTGATTCCCAATTATCATTCACATTTTTCTGATTAAATTATTTCACCCAGCTGATTTGGCTCATAATTATTTTCTGCTTCGTGAAATTAGCCCTATTAAAGCACCTAATATATATATTACTGGTCTCGACTTTATTCTGTTTGCACATCTTAAAGGTGATAAAGTTATGATTACTTGTGCCTAAGCTACCATTAACTTTTAGTTCTGTAATCATTTTCTCTTTATCGGTTAGGACAAAGTCTAATATAGAATTCCTCCAAATTGACTGCATCACTTTTTGAGTTAGGAAATTGTCATCTATAATGGTGAGAAATTTAAAGGACTTTTTATTACTGGAAGCATGAAACCTCAAGCATGGATCACTCAAATTGAAATCCCCCCATGATCACACAGGCTTTTTTCCCCCATATAACTATAGATAGGTGTGTTAAGAGGTGATCATTCCATTTCCTAGTGTGATTTGGTGGTGAGAGGGGAGGATTAGGAGATGCCAGCTAGTACCCCTTCTTGTGCTTTATCTGTTAGGACATTGATCAATACACATTCAAGATTTTTTTTTTTTCTGAATTATCAGTGACTCAGAAACAGGTAATGCCATTTTTGACATAGTGTCATTTCTCCTCCCCTTTTGCCCATTCAATTTTCCTAAATAGGTTATAACCATTGATTTTAACATTCCAATCATGTGAATTATCATTCCAAGTTCCAGTAATACCAACTAGACTGAGTTTATGCTCATAAATGAGCAATGCCAATTCCTATTGTTTGTTACTCTGGTTCCTAGCATTGGTGTATAGGCAATTCAAGAATTTCTTCACTTCAGATTCCTTGATTTCTTGATTAATTTAATTATCAGCATCATAATTTTGTGCTAAATGAGTGCTCATATCATCCCTCTTTTTATTCTCCCCTTTTGCTATTTGTTTAACCAACTTCTGACTACTCTACCCAGCCTTTCCCTGAAAAAATTGGTCCTCCTCCTACTGAGATGGAGGCCATCCAAACTATACTGCCTCTTCTTCCCATAGAAGGTGGACCAATATTCCACTAACCAAAGTCCTCCACTATTGAGTTCTTCTAGCAAGTGACTTTTTAGACTAAGTCTTACCTGTTTATCTCAGCTCAGCACTAACTCTCCCTACCAGGAACCGATTAACCAGTCAGATTTCAAACAGCTGGGTTGAGCAAAGGTCCACAGGCTACAGCCTCACAGCCTTTAGCCAGGCATTGATCAAAGCTCCAAAGGCTTACTCAGAGGCCCACAGCCCAGACACACAGCCTGTATACAGAGTACAAAAAATTCCTTGTTATTATTATTGGTAATCACTGGGCTTTTCCTTTTGTATGTTGTATTTTTCAGGGAGGTGTACCCTCTGATTTCAAAACAAGACAACATCTGGCTGTGTGAACATCATTGATGTGGGGGGAAGCACTAGTTTGGCCAGTGAGGTTTATTTTATTTTGACAGCATAGTGGATTTGAGCAGGTGTCATTAAGTAAGGGATCAAACCAACATTTATTAAATTGGGAAGTAATTCTAAAGCATGGCTAAGGAGGCAGTATTGCAAAACATGAAATTGGCCTTGGTACAAAACACATGTCAAAAGGCGTTACATATTCACTATGTTTGTAGTTATTTCATATGTTGATAAGCACATTTTCCTTCCTTTGTTGGACAAAACATTCGTTCTACTTTTGCTTAGAGTGTGGTTTTATTTATATCAGATATAATTACATGAATTGATAGTTTTATTCTGAGTACTTTATTTCATAAGATAAGAATCTGCCATCTCTATAAAATGGTATCAGGGAAAAGGAGAATAAAAGCTAAAAAGGTCTTTCATGAAGAATCAATATCAGTTAGTGATGGCTGAATCTCCTAAAAGTTTACAGGCTTAGTTCTAACGCTTGCAAAAGATTAGGATACTTATCTGAAAATTATCCAAATGTCTGAACTTGCACCATTGAGCTGCGACAGCACGCTTTGTTGTGGGATTTGCAGAACTTCCTACTTCTGCTTATGCTCAAAAGACCATGTGAAGTTCTTTCTCATGATCATCCATCACTTCCAATTCCAGTCCCATTTAGAAGCAGAAGGAACAGAACAAAGTCAAATGATAAACAATGAAATAAAGTTAATCAAACTTTCTTAAATTTCAAAAAAGCCTTGTTTTGAGTTGAATTTTTCCAAAGTTCAATAGCAATTTCAAGTACATAATTAAGAGGGGGGTTTTCAATACCACCAAAAACATGTGAAGATAGAGAAGAAAGTTGTTTTAAATGCTTGGAGATGCAGAATTTTTTTTGCATTACCTAATTATAATTGTGTGTCTCTTCATTAAAACAAAAGTTGCAACAAGCATTATGGATACATTAGGATAGCAATTGCTATTCTAACCTTTTGTTTTGAATCGGACTGGAGTCTTTCATACTTGGTCTAGGCACAGAGGTGATTTTTACAGGTTGAACAAAATCAAGTATTTTTACGTACAAAGAAGGTGATTTTTCCTTTTTATAAATTCTAGAGAGAGTGCAACATTTTTTTAACATTTTACAGATGAAATAGCTCAGGATTGAAAATTGAAAATTGACCCGGAAACAGGCCTTAATGGAAAGGGCCTTTACAAGTTCTAGAGAAAATTGGTTTTGATTTGAACAAGTTAAGAATATCATGTTCTGGCCATGCACAACAAACTGTTACTGAACGCATAAAGTGTGCTTCTAAGGATGGACCCACAGTAAAAGAGTTGCTAACTTGAAGTAGGAACACTTAAGATAATTCTGGGTTTAGAAAGTGACTAGTTCTGGCCAAATTTCTTACATTTAAAATAGGGTTGCTCTGGTAATAAGGCTAGAATAGGTAGGAAATGTTGTGTGCTCCCACTGTAGATGCATATTGAATAAATATATTCAGATTCCAGAAGACTGAGCACCATAAGCTAAAGGAAAGGGCTTTGAAAGGAAACTTTACTTCAGTTCCAAAGATCTTGAAACATGCAAAGTGGCAGACAAAGGGCTCCTGTAGAGTTTTCTAGGAGTGAATGGGTTGAGAGAGCAATATATAAGTTGTATAGGAGAGAGATGCATTTGGGCATCCCTAAGCAACTGTCTCCTGGAGACTGCCTAAGATGTGTAGAAGATCAGGGGGTACCATCCTGTGGAGTATTTGAAGTATACCATTGGTATAAGGAAAGTGAATTGGTCTCACATATGGTTGCCAATATAGCACGCAGGCAACATTTAAATAGATACAAGCAGGAGTATGTCCTTGTGATATTGGTATGACTTACTGTCTACCAATTCTACAGTGTGCTTGGATTTAGTGAAATTACTTCAGTGCATTTTTTAATTATATATCCAATCAATGTTGCTAGCCAGTAATTGGAGACTGTATCATAGCCCACGGGGGTAGCTAAAGAGTCAGAGTTGATGTGCAACCTTAACTTTTGCATTCTTTGATTTTTGAGTGCTTAACTGTGAACTCTGAATGTTCACTTAATGTAGATTTTCATATGGAATTAAAATATAACTTCACAACAAAGTAATGCATTTGACAGTATTCATAAATGCTTTGCTGCGTGCATTAGAGCAGTTAATTGATTTTTATGCACAATGACTGCCAAGACAATATACAATCTAAATATGTTTTGATTAATGTTTATAATAGTGGATTACTGGAGGGTTTCAAGATATATTGGATTAATTTCTTGTCTTTGTGTAACTTAAATGATTTGTTGTATTTTGGATGAGTCTCTCACATTAACTTATCTCAGTAAGTTTTTCCCCTGTAGGATATACAAGAACATAAGAACGTCCATAATGCATCAGACCAAAGGTCTAGCCCAATATCCTGTCTTCCGACAGTGGCCAACATCAGGTGCCCCAGAGGGAGTGAACAGAACCGGTAATTATCAAGTGATCCATTCCTTGTCGCTCATTCCCAGCTTCTGACAAACAGAGGCTAGGGACACCATTTCTGCCCATCCTGGCTAATAGTCATTGATGGACCTATGCTCCATGAATTTATCTAGTTCTTTTTTGAATCCTGTTATAGTCTTGGCCTTCACAACATCCCCTGGCAAACAGGGCCGGCTCTAGGTTTTTGCTGCCCCAAGCAAAAAAAAATTTGGCTGCCCCCCCTGCATCCTCCTGCCACCCCAGCCCTGGGTCACTGGTGACTTGCTCCCAGGGTGGCTCATTTAGCAAGAATTTTGGATGTGCACAGAACACAGACAGGATTGGTTCCCATATGGTTACAGAACTGCAGTAAAGTGGAACAATTTTCAGCTTGTGTGATTGAAGGCTATCTGGATGCGTATTATAAGACTGTCCTACATAAATGAGGAAAAGTTGAGGTGCCTTTATTATTCTTTTGTTCCATTCTTTGTTTCTATGGGGAATTTGCCAATGCAATATCACTGTCTTCCTTTTAAACAAATAAAACTAAAACTTAAAAAAAAAAAAATAATAATAATAATAAAAAAGCAATGGCTGTTGAAAATAGCAATTCCAGTTCTAATAACCACTGGGAAGCATTTCTTGCTCAATGTATTCTACTTTTTCCTACAGCAAGTTACAGTGGATCAGTATATTTGATTTGGTAGAAATGAAGTAACAGCTGCCCAAATTGAGCTTGAGCACTCCTGAATTTTGAGGGTGTTCAAATCTGGAAGGCAGGTGCTAGATTCCATTTCTGAATATTAGCTATATCTGGAAAGGAAAAGTCAATTTCTGCTTCCATGGCTCAGAAGTGTAAATCCTCCTACGTGCCTGGTATTGTATCTAAAGCTGCCCAGTCTAGTAGAGCGTCCCCTCCCTTACTTTTCATTTTAAATTCTAGTGGGATCCACGTACCTGCCTTGCTAGGCTTTAGATAGAGAGGTGCAATGTCCATTTAGTCCACCCAATTCTTTCTTTGGGGGAGAGCCCAGGCTGGGGCGGCAGGAGGTGCAGGTGGGGGCCAGAGCTGGGGCAGCAGGGAGTGCGGGTGCAAGGGGGGAGAAGAAGAGCCCAGGGCTGGGGTGGCAGGAGGTGCGGGTGGGGGGAGAGCCCAGGGCTGGTGCGGCAGGGGGTGCAGGTGGGGGCCAAGGCTGGGGTAGCAGGAGATGCGGGTGGGGGGAGAGTCCAGGGCTGGGGCAACACAGAGGTGTGGGGGGGAGCCCAGGGCTGAGGTGGGGGGTGGCAAAAAACCTAGAGCTGTCTCTGTTCCTACCATTTACAGCAAGCTGTGGGATGAGGTTTCAGTTCTACACTCCTTCCCCCTCCCTTTCCTGTTAATTGCGGCCAAGGGAATGCTGGGAAATGTAGTTCTGTCCCTGCTCCAGGGCTGGCTCTATAGGCAGGGAGGTAACCAAGGAACTACAGCTCCCAGGGCTCCCTGTTGGTTCTCAGCTCTCATGCTGGATTCTTGCGCCCCTGCAAATTTGCCGCCCCAAGCACCTGCTTGCTTTGCTAGAGCCTGCCCTGCTGGCAAAGAATTGCACAGGTTGACTGTGAGTTGTGTGAAGAAATGCTTCCTTTTGTTTGTTTTAAACCTGCTGCCTATTAATTTCATTTGGTGACCCCTAGTTCTTATATTATGAGAAGGAGTAAAGAAAACTTCCATATTTACTTTCTCCACACCAGTCATGATTTTATAGACCTCAATCATATCCCCCCTTAGTCGTCTCTTTTCCAAGCTGAAAAATCCCAGTCTTATTAATCTCTCCTCATACGGAAGCTGTCATAACTATAAAGGGAAGGGTAACAGCTGTCCTGTGTACAGTACTATAAAATCCCTCCTGGCCACAGACTCCTAAATCCTTTTCCCTGTAAAGGGTTAAGAAGCTCAGGTAACCTGGCTGGCATCTGACCTAAAGGACCAATAAGGGGACAAGATACTTTCAAATCTTGGGGGAGGGAAAGGCTTTTGTTTGTGTTCTTTGTTTGGGAGTGTGTTCATTCTCGGGACTGAGAGGGACCAGACATCAATCCAGGTTCTCCACATCTTTCTAAACAAGTCTCTCCTATTTCAAACTTGTAAGTAAATAGCCAGGCAAGGCGTGTTAGTTTTCCTTTGTTTTCTCAACTTGTAAATGTACCTTTTACTAGAGTGTTTATCTTTGTTTGCTGTACTTTGAACCTAAGACTAGAGGGGAGTCCTCTGAGCTCTTTAAGTTTGATTACCCTGTAAGGTTAATTTCCATACTGATTTTACAGAGATGAGTTTTACTTTTTTTCTTTCATCAAAAGCCTTCTTTTTAAGAACCTGATTGATTTTTCCTTGTTTTAAGATCCAAGGGGTTTGGATCTCGATTCACCAGGAGTTGGTGGGAGGAAGGAGGGGGGATGGTTAATTTCTCCTTGTTTTAGATCCCAGGGGGGTTGGAACTGTATTCACCAGGGAATTGGTGAAGGTTTTTCAAGGCTTCCCAGGAAGGGAATCCATTGAAATGGTGGCAGCGGAACCAGAGCTAAGCTGGTAGTTAAGCTTAGAAGTTTTCATGCAGGCCCCTACATTTGTACCCTAAAGTTCAAAGTGGGGATACAGCCTTGACAGAAGCCATTCCATACCCCTAATCGTTTTTGTTGCCCTTTTCTGAACCTTTTCCAAGTCCAATATATCCTTTTTGAGAGGGGCGACCAGATCTGCACACACTATTCAAGAAGAGGGCGTACTGTGGATTTATTTAGAGGCAATATGATATTTTGTCGTATTATATATCCTTTTCTTAATGATGCCCAACATTCTGTTCACTTTTTTGACTGCGGCTGCACATTGAATGGATGTTTTCAGAAATTATATGGACATAAATAACAAGTTTCCAAATTCCCAAACACTTGGAAAGTATAATCCACAGTTCAATTACAAAAAAGATACGCCATATTATTACCTTCTTGATAATGTTGTAGCTATTATTGTGGATATAAACAAAAGTACCAAATTTCACACTAATTGAAATTGTTTTTGGAGTTGAATTCCATAGTTCAAATTTACATTCAGACTATAAGGGCAACATTTTCTAAAGTGAATTAGGAGCCTAAGTCTCATTGAAAGTTAATGGGACTTAAGTTCTTAAGTGCTTTAGTCACTTTTGAAAATGGGATTTAGGTACTTTGGACAAATTTACCCTAAATACATTTGGGAATGTGAGTACCTGAATTTGGAGGCCTGTAAGAAGTTCAGGGGCATGGATACTTTATTACTCTGTCTGAGCTTGGGTTCATGATCAGCTCCATTAAATGGGTACAGTGATGATACTTTGAAGATTTATATTACATGAATGATTAATTCATTCTGATCGAAAGACTAATTTTGCATATACATATACAAAAAAACCATCACCACCATTTAAAGACATTACTTCAGGTAGGTAAATTAAAATAGGTGGCCTTTTTCTCATCTACCCATCACAAGTAACTTCACTGAAGCCAGAGTTATACTGGTGCAAAATTGATGTAAATGAAAGGAGAATTGGTCCCCTAGTGTCCTATCTGTCTTCTAGGGCAATGATGCACAGATGACAACCAAATAATACTTGCTTTTCTACACAACATCAACAGTTTCAATGTCTATAACTTTTTACCAATGTACTAAGTTTTTACTTCTATAAATATAAATTTAGACAGGAAATATCCTTTGATTTCCTGTAACATATTGAAGAGAAGCTTGCTTGAGAGATATGGGCCTGTTTCACCTTTGATTTTGCCCATTAGTCAAGTGGCTTCCATGAGAAGAATGCATTGCCTTCTGGTTGGGGATTGAAGGGCTCTTTCATCACTTTTTGTGTTTCTTCTTCATTTTCTGTTTCTGAAAAAATTGCTGATAGTCTCATGGGGAATTGAAGAATTCAACGGAGCAACATGAAAAAATAAAAATCCTTATAATCTCTAAATTTAAAAGACACAAATTGCTAAAAGATCAAATTTTAATTTAACAATTGCATTAAAAGAGGTATCCCTTTCTAATTTGGATAGTTGGATATTTATTCCTATTGTAGACATACACAGCAGGTAAGCAGAAATATCCTTTTTTTTTATTATTGGCAGTGTGGAAATTGATAGCCATCTTTAGGGCTAGTGACGAAAATGACCAGCTAGTCTACCAGCATTATTACAGCAAGAAATAGAGCAACCAGTTGGGCAAATAAGTGGCTCAAACCTTTGCCCATCCCCTAAATTGAACTTCAAACATTTTTTAACAAATAGGGCAGGGGTTCCATAGAAATTTTATTTTATTACACAACTATGATTTATCCCCAGAGCAGGTCCATCCTGTGCACTGAATGATGCAGGGTCTTGTGGAAAAAAATAGTATGCAATCATGTAATTAAAGACTGTATCATAATGTATATGCACAAGGGAGCACAGGCAACCTTCATTCTGGTGTTTTCTGACTTTTCAGTGCTTGACTTTGCCATTTTATAATGTTTCAATATCAATTTTTGTGTAATTTCTTAGGATTTTTTTTAAAGCAAAGTGAGAAAACAAATTCTCATGTGCCATCATATTGATACAAACATGGTTCATCGGCAAGGTTGGAACCTTTATAGCCACCACATAGACCCTAAGCTGGCAGAGTACCTGGTAGCAGTAATAGGTTGTTATCCTGTATGTGGAGTGGCACAAGAGGGGGAGAAGAGGAAACACACATTTTGCCAATGGGTTGTTGAGACATTGCTGACAGCAGAGGAATAGTGAGTTTCAGGTATCTTGAGTGCCATTGCAGGCTCTGGAGAGCAGTGTGGGTACAGACTCTTCTGCATGTAACCCCTGAGCTTGACCACTTCTGACCTATCCCCTCATATCATCTTCCTATCCCATTCCTGTCTTTTTCCCCACTGGTGGCTCCTAGTCCCTGCCTCATTCTCCTTGCCTCCCAGTCCCAGTATCGACCCATTAGGATTCTGATCCCAGCCTTAGTCTGCCCTTCCAGCCTCTCTGTCTGAGTCCCCAGCTCAGAGTGGCCTGCAAAAGTCTTTCTGAGCCTCCATAGCCTGGGTCTGGCATATGTCCAGTCACTTTCTGGGGTTGATGCATGTGCAGTCTGGTCAGCACTAGGTGCTGTGAGAGTCTAAAGCATACTCAGTGAGAATATAATAATCAGAAACTTTAGCCATTAAGCTCTAAAAAATCTGAACCAACAAATTTTTCAAAGGCTTATAACTTGGCCAAATTTGGGTGGACTTTCATGAGGACTGCAAAAGGCACATCCAAGGTTACCCATCCCCCCCCACCCCTCCACACTCACCCCGCACGTTCTCACCCCAAATTTCTAGTCCCTTCTGCAATGCATGAGGGTGCTAGAGTTATTCAAAAAAAAATGTAGTGAAAATTATTGAATATTGGGAAAACCTATTTTTCCTTATCCTCATTCTCAGAAATGGCTGAACTGTAGTGGCTGAAATTTTCCAAAAATAATTAGTTTCAGGCAGACAACTTACATGGAAAACTTCAGCCCAAATTATTAAAGATTTGCAATGTTAGAAGCAACTGAATACATGCAGTGGTGGGCTGCCATATGGTTTGGAATTTATCTGACATTGGCAATGATTTCTTTTAAAAATGCCTCTTGTTGTTTAAGACATTTTTCACATGACTGTATGTCCTCTAACAAGAGTTAATCCATACTACTGATAAAATGTTTATTTTATTTAAACTCTGCCAGAAAAGTACAACTTTATTTACACAGGAAGATGGGTTAAGAAAATACAGCCTTAGCTTATTTTTTATACTTCAAGGAATTGCTATTTCCTTTGCAGAGACTAATTTCCTATACATTTTCCCATGCTGCTACATTTATTAGGACATGGTGGGAGGTAGTGAGAGGGAAATATTCCAAACTAAGGACAGCAACAAGGACAAAGCTGTCGTCATCCTGCCCAAATCTCCTCTGAAATGATGTAGGGAGCAGATTGTTGGCAGAGTGTTTGGGTCAGAGTGAAGGGAGGCCTGTAGGTGAAAAGCAAACACTCTTCTGGAGCTCCTAAGACTCCACTGTGGCAGGTCATAGGAATTCTACATAGGGTAGATTGTGAGACTGGTGGGAGTGTTAAGAGAGATGGGTAAATCAATGGCAGATTGGGTAGCAGTAGTAAGGAAGATGAAAGAGTTTCCAGGAGGTGATGGTCATCGTGCAGACTTCCTAAGCACCTCCACAATAAAGTTAGACTGCCATAAACTGCTGCCTAATTTAGTGACCTGTATAACATAAACCAAGAGGTTTTGCCTGTTGAATTTTTCCTGTTAGTGGGTCACTCCCATGGAGATTGACTTCTCCTTCAATGCTTAGCCCAATGGTCAGCTGTAGTGATTGTTCGCCATTTGGTCCATTCCAGTGCAGCCCCAAGGGTTTGACGGCTGAGAGTCAAACGTCAGAACAGATTTGAAGAACCCAAATGTTAGGAGGTCTGCCTCTGGGCTGCCTTCACCCCTCGCTTGGTGGAATTTTATCCCAAATGTTACAAGCCACCTGCAGAACAGCATTCGCTGGAATGTCTTGTGGCAGTCTCGTGACATGTCCAAAAAGTGTAAGATGTGGACAATGGCCCCAGTAGTCTATAGACCAGAGTGACCGTAAACATCTTTACAAATGAAGTCATTCCACTCTGCTGAATATACGATGTTGGCATTTTATGTAGAAAGTCTCCAGTTTTGCTTAGTCTGAGCGACATAGTGTTCCTGTTTCGCAGTTGTACAGCAGTACGGAAAGGATACAGTTCAAATAGATCCTGAACATGGTTGTTTATGTCGAGGTGATGTTGATTCCATATTGGTTGTAAATGACCCAATAATGCCAATCCAGTGGAGAACCTCCATGTGAGAGTTGGAGGAACTGGTGCGCCTGGAACCCAAATAACAAAAGCTTGAGACTACTTCATCAGTTTCATTATTCAAAGAGACTGGGGTCACAGGTGGGCCTGATCAAAGACAAAGCTGCAAAATCTAGGGCCAATAAACATGGAAGCCAATCCTAGACAACTCCTCCTCCTGTTTGTTGGGATGCCTTGTGAAACTTGTCGGGACTCCGTACTAGAAGAATGTCAACTGCATAGCCAAGGCCTGAGAGTGAGAGATCGCTAATCTTAATGCCTATGGATGTTACAGAACGCTGCACCAACATCCGTTAAGGCCTTCCATAATACAACTCAGTCAACTGAATCAAATACAGTTTTAAGATAGACATATGCCACATGCAGGGGCTTCTTGAACTCACAATGCATCTCCAACAACCAGTGGATGGCCAAAATGGTGTCTAATGTAGACCTGTTTCTCCTAAAGCCTGACTGTTGGGGGTGATGCTTACGATGCAGCAGGGACTCTAAATGTGCCAGCAGAACATGCATAAATACCTTCCCCGGCACAGACAACCCATGGAGACTGACTGAACTTAAAAAAACCCAACATATTGTCCCAAGTTCACTTGAAACCCGGCTCATGTAATCCTGAAAGCTTACAGCCCTCAAAAAAACATGGCCCAAATTTCAGGATTGTAACAAAGTCCTATAAAAAGGATGTTCCACATGTTTGTGCTTTGTTATAGTTTTACATTATGATATTAATACAAAGGCAAGTTGCTGGTGATGTCTTTTTATAGAACTAATTTTGCTTATGCAGGATGTAGATAGCATAAGAGTGTTACGTACAATGACTGTTTTATGGCAGGGCCTTAACATGAACTCCTACAGGATCACAAAGACTAGTATGGCAAGCCAAGTGTCTGGGTTGTTAACCAAAATCACAACATCACCAGACTGCTGATAGGTATCATTTAGGACTGGTCTATGCACAGAAGATGTAGGGTGACCAGATGTCCCGATTTTATAGGGACTGTCCCGATATTTACTTGTTTGTCCCATGTCCCGATTGATGTTCGGTCAGGACGCGAATTGTCCTGATATTTTGCCCTCCAGCGCACAGGCGGAGGGGGCTCGCGCCCCCCTACCCCAACTCCGCCCCAGCCCCTCCCCCCATTGGATCCCTCCCCAAATTCCCGCCCTGGCCTTGCACCCTCACTGCCCCATTGGATCCCTCTCCAAATCCCCGCCCTGGCCACGCCTCTTCCCCAAGCACGCCACATTCCTCCTCCTCCCCCCTCCCTTCCAGGCTTGAGCTAATCAGCTGTATGGCGGCACAAGAGCTGCAGGAAGGGGGGAGAAGCAGGACGCGGTAGCCCCCTCGGGAGGTGGAGGCGGAGTGGAATGGAGGCGAGCTGGTGCGGGGGGGGGGGCAGGGCATGGAGCTGCCAGTGGGTTCTCAGCCCCCACCAATTTTTCCTATGCTCCGGAAGCTCTTTTTTTTTCTCCCTCCGCCGCCGGCTCTTGGTTTTTTGTTTGCTCCACCGGCACCCCTTCCCCCCCCCCCCCCCCGTGTCCCGATATTTCACGTCTCTCATCTGGTCACACTAAGAAGATGCATCTATTTAACTTAAATCTGATGCAACTTTTGTGTGTGGACTTATATGCATTTGAAACTGCTTATACAGTTTAGCTTTTTCCTGTAAATTTACCAATGCAGTCTAAATCAATATAAGCCAGGTATAAGAGTCTACACACACATTACATCAGTTTAATTAAATAGATACAAAATCACACCTATGGCTAAATCAGTACACCTTTGTGTCTAGACCATGCCTCAACCTCAGTTTGCTTCTAATGCTTCTGTCTGCTGGCTAGGCAAGTTGTTTTTCCACTTTTGTTCAGGTGCTTTGCAATGCAGAAGAAATTCATTAGAATTCTGTGAAACCTACCTCTTACCAGATTCAGTAGCTATTTTCAGCCCATTGACAGTTGTCATTAATTGCTCTTATTTATTATAGTTTATTTGATTATGGAGCTATAAACATGGACCTGAAGAAGTTTTCCCTTTTAAAAAAAAAAGTGGGCATGTGCCTTTGTTCTTTTGCCTTTTTATCATGTATAAAGGATTCCTGGAGTTTTCATCAAGTGTTTATTTTTGCTCCTTGCTTGTTTTTCACCTCAGAAATACCAGGATCACTTCTTTCTTGATTTTTGCTGGTTAATTTCTTGTGTGGAGAGGTGAGTTTCAGAAGATGTGCTTTTGGAATAGAGCTGGGGAGGAAAAGGATTTCCTATCCTATCACTATTTAGGAGAATTCAAAATTCTTCCTATCTTGAATTAGGCTAAAAAGCCAAAATATTTGCAAATCAAAATAAATATTTTTTTTAGTCTGGCAATGTTTTTTTTTATATATAATTTTGAAACATTTTCTTTTGATTTTACCACTTTTCTTTTTTAATCATTTCCAGTATAATTAGCTTAAATTTCAAAGCGAGAAGTCATTTTAAAACAGTCAGAATTTTTCCTTATGTAAATATCTAAATGAGAAAAAGATTTCTAAAGTCCTGAATCAACACTTTTTTGAGTTGGCAAACTTGTTGAATCTGACTCTGGTTTGTGAATAATTTTGGTTTAGACAAATCAACATTTTTTATATAAAAAAAAAAAGTTGGAAAATTCCTGACCAGCTCTAATTTGGGAGCAAGTACACCTTTAATTGTTGGGGATGTGGTATCAAATGTTTCACAAAGACGTCCTTTTGTCAAATTGTCAATTAAACATTGTAGTTGAATGGTGGTGGTAAACCCAAGACTTAAAGGGTTTTAAACAGTTACACTAAATATCCCTTCTTGTTTTAAAATTGTCATTTTTAGGAAATTGGTTATCTCATGTTAGTGAACACATAGTAACTAATGTGAAAAAATCCAAGTGGAAACAATGCATATACATGTAGTTTTTACCTCAATGTAACTAGTTAAGATAAAATCTCAAGTGTGGGGTGCAGAGTTGTCCTCAACTAGCTATACTGAGGTTAAAACGTATGTTTTTCATCTTCATTAAAGTTTTACATACAGTTAAATTGAGGTTGCTATAAACACACTTTTTTTCAGTGAAGAAATAACCATAGAGCCTTATAAACTAGAAAAGACTGGCGTTTTCAAAAAAATAAATTAAAAAACCCATACCCCACAATTTAAGCCTTCTTTATTATTCAGAAAGAGGCAAATATTGGCACACTAGTATATTTTTTTATTCACAAATCATCTTACGCTAAATTCACTGACTGATTAAATCAGTCACTTGTTCTTAGATGGTTGTGTATGATCTCCAGAGATTTAAATATAAAGGACAAAGAAGTACATTGTATGAAGAACATTAGGTGAAAAAAGGAAGAATTAATGTCTCTTCTGGTACTAGAAAGAGGCTTTCTGCAATGGTTAATGAATGAAAGTGTTGTACTTTTTATTAATATTCAGAAGAAGACAGTGTAGGAATGACAATTTAAGCAGACCTCTTTTGTCTTTTCAGGCAAAATCTTTTCCTCCTTATCCTGTTCTAGAATACTTGTAAAATACAAATAATTTATAAATACTAAGTTATTGGTCCAAAGCCAACAGGTTAAAAAGAACCTACGAGAGAGTTTTGACAATGTGAAAAGGAATGTACAGGATGGAAGCTTTAGTCCCTACAACTGATATGTTCTATTTGCTTCACAGAATGGCTACTATTCTAAAATTTCAGTGATCAGAGTGTATTTCGGGAGAGTGGAGTGGTAATGCCTGTCACTAGCTATGTTAAAGCTTGTGGAAATTTTTTTCTAACGTGGACTTGCCTCATTCCTTCTGGTATCCCTGACAGGATAGCATTTTTGTGCTACTGCTTTGAGGTCTGGGTAGAACTAGGTAGTACAGAGTTGCACAAATTTAAAAAGTTAAAGTATTCTAAATCTCTGGTTTACTGGGCTGTGAGTTGCTGGCTTTAATTTTATGGCCTGTTTTATTCAGGAGATCAGACTGTGATGATCATAAAGGGTGCTTCTGGCCATAATCTATTATTTATATTGCTATGTAACTGAAAGAAGATATTTGTGCTGTTTATAACCTACAAATTGAGAAGAGTCTCCAAGCCTGCTGCAAGGAAGTTGTAAGGCAGTTGCCGTTTTGTTTCAGTTCAGGTGCACAATGTTTGAGTAAATCAATATGTCCTCTCTTTGTCTAGTAATTTTATAGTTCCCATCATTGTTTTATCAAAGCATCTCCCAAGTACATAAAAAGAAATAACAATTACTGTCTTTCTTCCTGCCCTGTCCGTAGGAGAAATAGTCTGATTGGTTGATAAGGATTTTATTTGATAGCCTTTGTGACTGGGTGGGTGTATTCTGTGTCTATGAGCACAAGTTCTCTTCCTTCCTGCTTTTACTGTCACAGAATGTATGAACACCACTGTGATCTCTCTGGGCAGTGGGTTGGGAGAATATGCTTTTGTGTTAGTGTGTATAATTATCTTCTACTCAGTTTTTGACCCTAAGAACTATTTTGAAAGGGAATTAGCTGGGGGAAGATATTTTAAGCCTCTTTTTTAAGAATTTCAAAAAGGAGTAAAAGTGGGTGGCCTATTTCATCCTTATTGTTTTGTCAACCACTTAAATCTATTTACTAAAGGCCATACTTGGCAACTTTATCCCACATTTTCTTGATTATCAAGTATAATCTTACCATAGTCCTTGACTTATATCAGTTGGCCATTTTGTTTGGACTGATTCAGTTTCTCTGTTTGGTTTTATTGCATGTATTACAACATTCATCATCATAAACAACTTGGGCTATTTTTCATGGTCATTCTAACATCTTATGAACTTTCACATGTTATTTACAATTAAGTATAGGGTAAATTTGTAAGTACTATAAGCACAATAGCAATCCTTCGTGACTGTGTTTATGTTGTAACTTTTAATTCATAGGACAGGTGACCAGAGCATTGGATGCACACCTATAAATCTATTTCAAAATTTTGAATAAATAAAAATCCTTCCAGGGAATATATTACCCCTTTAGAAGCTCTCTGACTACTACTTCCTGTCCTAACTCCTCAGATCACCACTACTTACTCTCAGGGGTGAAAGTAGGCTGGTACGGGCCAGTACGGTGTACCAGTAAGATGCCAGTACCAGCACATATGCAGCCGCTGCGACAGCAGCGCTTTAATGTCACTGCCCCTTTTGCTCCCCCCTCCCCCGCATCGGCGGTCCTACCAGTAGGGACTACTGGCAGGACTGCCGACAGGGGCGGCAAAAGGGGAAGCTGCCCCAGGGCCACCAATTTAAAAGGGCCTGGGGCTCCCGGCTGCCACAGCAGCGACTGGAGACCCGGGCCCTTTTAAGTTACTGTCAGAGCCCCGGGCGGCATGGGCCAAGCAGTGCAGATGGGCCGGCTGAGGGAGATTGACCCCCAGTCCTGCTCCGTCCACTTGAGGCCCCACCCCTTCCCGTACTGGTAAGTGTTTCATATTACTTTCACCCCTGCTTACTCTTCTTGTCTTGAAAGGACTGCCAGCCTCTCTCCTTTCTCTGAGTGACTTTCTCCCAGTAGTGCTTCTGTGCAGTAGTTGGCTGCTCCCCATCTCTGTTTGTTCAGGGGTTATCATGGGGAAAATTTCTTTGTAAGCCTAGGGCTATTTTGGAGGGGACAGGAACTACCTGATTAACACACACACACACACAGAGGATATCTGCCCCCAATGTAAGTTGTCTCTGCGGTAAGCCTGGGGCAGGTAGTACCTTAAAAAGCACCATAATTGCTATGAAATAGTTTCTATGTAAACTCTGAGGATTCCCTAGCTGACATTCCAGACTTTATGAGGTACTTCCCTGTAAGGCTTAGCATTGAGATATTGGTGATTGTGATGTAGCTAAGCGATTGCCTGCCCCCTGTAAGCACCTTGGATTTCAGGAGAGCTGCAGTTCTGATTATCGGCTGCTTGAAGATAGATATTGAGGGGTGGGGGTTGGGTGGAGTGAATGGCTAGTTGGTGCCTCCTAAAAAAACTAGGCAAGGGGACATCAACATATAGGACAGTAGGAGTGAGGAGAGCACCATTTATATACCCCAACAAACACCAATGGTAAGTTAAGAAGTCATGGGGGTTGGTGGGGAGGAAGGGAAGCTGGATGATGGATGGGAAGGTGTTTGTTAATATCTCAGCTATACATGCTTCTTTCTCTGAGTTCCAGAAAAACTTGTGATTCTCTAATCCTGAGTTTGAGGAGCAGATCAAGGAGTGCTTTGACCATTTCATAGAACTCTAGCTCTAGACATTTTGTCAAATAATTTGTCAGCTGCATGTGAGGTCTAGCCTTCAAAATTAAATCCAAGCCCCACAGTTGTACACGTGGCTTAGGGACCAACAATTAGATTGTGGATTTACACTGCACTATGGCATAGTAATGAATGATGAGAAGAATCTCCTCCTGAAGGCATTGTGCCAGAAGCTGGTACAAAATCCCAGGGAGGACCTGGGTGAACACAGTGCATCAATAATAGTGTGGCAATGTTACTTCCTTTTTAAGAATGCAGGGTGTGCTCCCCTTGCACCAGCCTAAAACTGTTCACCCAGCGCACTTCAGTCCTGTTGGTTTCCAGTATCACTTCCAGTGCACACATCTCACAGTCCTTGCTTGCTGGGAATTCAAGGGAACAAGGTTTTAGCTGACTTCTGATCAGGATTTCTAAGACTAAGGAGAGCTTTTTGTAACTTCTGTACCTCCCAACCTCACACATGCTGATACAGGACAAGATGTCTGGTCTGAAATATCCATAACTAAACATTGCAAAACTCTGAGTGAATATTTCTGACCAACTGTTGCTAACAAAACATGATATTCTGAATGTCACATGATAATTTGGAGTAATAGAACAGCCTAAGAGAATAGTCCACAATTAAAGGTCCATGGGGTAGAATAGTAATTTGGACTGTTGGAGAGAGATTTGAGGAGGACATTTGGGTTGAATTTTGCTCTAGGTCTTAAATGATTTAAGATATATAGATATGTCCCTTAGATTTGAGGAACCATGACAGTGTAGCAACTGCCACTGTAGACAGATTTTGAAATATATGAAAACGTTTACTTTAGTTCCCAAGATGATAGTGTTTGAAAAAAATGTATTCATATAATTATAGACTTTAAGACCCATCACAATCATCTAATCTGACCTCCTGCACATTGCAGGTCACACAACCTCACCCACCCCCTGCTATAGTAGACTTATAACCTCTGGCTGAGTTATTGAAGTCCTCAACTCATGATTCAATTTACAGAGAATCCACCATTTACTCTAGTTTAAATCAACAAGTGCCCCATGCTGCAGAGGAAGATGACCCACCTCCACCAAAAAAAGGGTCTTTGCCAATCTGACTGGGGAGAAAATTCCTTCCTGCCCCCAAATATGGTGATCATCTGAACCCTGAGCATGTGAGTAAGACCCACCAGCCAGCCATCTGAGAGAGAATTCTTTATACTAACTCAGAACCCTTCCCATCTAATGCCCCATCTTTGGCATTGGGGATTTTTTTCCTACTAGCTGTCACAGACGGGCCATGTGAAATTTCATCTTACCATCCCCTTGCTAAGCTCAGTCTCATAAAAACTTGTTTTTTGCTCCCACTGCTCCCCTTGCAAAGCTATTCCAGAACTTGACTTCTCTGAGAGTTTGGAACTTTAATCTAATTTCAACTCCAAAACTGTTGATGACCAGTTTATATCCTTTTTTTCTTGTCAGCATTGGCTCTTAATTTAAGTAACTCCTTTCCCTCCCTGGTATTTATCACTCTGATGTATTTATAGGGAGCAATCATATCTCCCCTTGGCCTTCTTTTCATTAGGCTAAACAAGACAAGCTCTTTGAGTCTCCTCTCATAAGGTAGGTTTTCTATTCCTCTGATCATCCTAATAGCCCTTCTCTGCTCCTGTTCCAGTTTGAATTACTCTTTCTTAAACATGGGAGAACAGAATTGCACACACTATTCCAGATGAGATCTCTCCACCACCTTGTATAATGGCAGTAACACTTCCTTATCTCTATTGGAAATACCCCACCTGATGCATCCTACGACTGCATTTGCTTTTTTCACAGCCACATCACATTCACAGCTCATTGTCTTCCTGTCATCAATCAATACACCCAGGTCTTTCTTCGCCTCTGTTGCTTCCAACTGGTACGTCCCCAGCTTATATGAAAAATTCTTGTTGTTAGTCCCCAAGTGTATGTCCTTGCACTTTTCACTATTCAATTTCATCCCATTTCTATTACTCCAGTTTACAAGGTCCTCCTCCATATTGGCACTACCTCTGAACTTTGCATGATCCACACAATTTATTAGCACAGTCGGACTTTTTGTGCCAAGATCATAAATGAAAAAGTTAAATAAAATTGGTCCCAAGACTAGGTGCACTGGAATGATTTGTATAGTGGGAGTGCTGAGAGACACTGAACCAAACTGTAAACCCTGGATATGATGGAAACCACTTCAAATCAGGGGGTGTGGCAGAATCCCTAGTTCCAGCACCTATGCCCAACACTGATCCCTGGGGAACTCCACTAGTAACCTCCCTCCAGCCTGACAGTTAATCTTTCAGTATGACCCACTGTAGTCTCCCCTTTACCCAGTTCCTTATCCACCTTTCAATTCTCATATTAATCCCCATTTTCGCCAATGTAACTAACAATTTCCCTTGTGGAACTGTATCAGATGCCTTATTGAATTCCAGTTAGATTAGATCTACTGCATGTCTTTTGTCTAAAAAATCAGTTATCTTCCTGAAGAAAGAGCTGAGATTGGTCTGGCATGATTTACCGTTTGTAAAACCATGTTGTATTTTATTCCAATTACCATTTACCTCTGTGTCCTTAACTACTTTCTCTTTCAAAATTTGTTGCATACAATAGAGGTCAAACTAACAGGCCTATAGTTTCCTGGATCACTTTTTTTCTCTTTCTTAAAAATAGCAATTCCCTACTCATAGCATACAGCCCCTGAGTTTATGGATTCATTAAAAATCTTTGCTGTTGGTCTTGCAATTTTGTGTGTCAGTTCTTTAATATTCTTGGTTGGAGATTATCTGGGCCTTCCAATTTGCTCTCGGGAAACTGTTTGAGTAGGACTTCCACCTCTGATATGGTAATTTCTACTTCCATATCCTCATTTCCATTAGCCACTCTGCCACTACCGCTAAGCTCCTCATTGCCCTTATTTAACACTGAGGCAAAGTTTTGTTTAGGTGTTGGGCCCTGCCTAGATTGTCTTTAATCTCCACCCCGTCCTCAGTGTCTAGTATTCCCATTTCTTTTTATTTTCATTTATATGGCTTTATAACCTTTTATTATAGGTTTCAATTTTCTTTGCAAGGTCCAACTCTGCTTGACTTTTTTCCCCTGCACTGTCTGACTTCCAAGAAGTAGCTTTCCTTGCTGATCCTTCCCATTTTCTATTCTTTGTGGGCTTTCTGCTTTCTCTTAATAACTTATTCAAGATGGTTAATATAACCTATGTTCTCTCTCATGGGGTGCACACATCCTCCCTGATGGAATAAGTGATTGAGTAAAACAAGATTTTACACTCCACTTAATTGCATTTCTGTGTTTGTATGTACATAATGTGATTATTTTTTTTGAAAATCACATCTGATCAACTCCAAAATTTCAGAGAATTTTCTAAGCATCAATAGGTAGAACCCTATTGATGTTGGTAAAAGTCAGAAAACCAGAAAAGCCTGCCACTCTAGCCAGCCCACTCAACATAAAACTGATTTTTCTTCTTTGTTTAATAGAACCATCAGGCTCTCTGGGTTACTAACCAGACATGTTGTTGCATCCACTTTTTAACAGTAATAAAAGAATTGCTGAATGACATTCAGGCCAAAATTATTAAGGATCTATACAAACCAAGAATTTCTGTTTAATCAGATTTAAAGAACTTTCTGGAAATAACAACACAGTTGCTGAAGAATCACAGCAAGCACTGGAGCTTAATCTATGACATGGTTTTTATGCGGAGATGTCAACTATTTCAAGGCTTTTAACACAGCTAACTGATCCATATAGAGAAGACGTAAAAACATGTCATGCTTTAACTTGCAAGTATCTTAATATTCAGGTTTGTTAACCATAGGCAGATCATTACTGCCTTGTTAAAAGTAAAATAGTGATGGATGTCTCTGATCAGTCAACTCAATGTTTCCTTTAAAAAAAAAAAAAAAATCTTAACTCAGATGGACTCATCAATCGATTTGAATTGTTTCTGTGTTCACTTAGAAAATTCAAAGAGTGAAGGCAAAGCACAATTTTTTTCTTCAGACACCCATAGCCCTTTTGAATGAACTAAATTAAAACATACATTTTCTTAGGGTTGGACTGCACCTTCAAGGCACAGGAATTTTATAAGGGTGGTGTGGAGCTGCATAGCTAGGTGATGGACAGAGCCGCTGTGTAATCTATGCTAGACTTCTCCATTGTGCTTCCATTGGTGTAGCTCCACCAATGAAGATGACAACAAAAGTGCTATCTGTAGACAGGGCACCAGAATTTTTGCCAACATTGTTCTCTATCTCTGCTCAGAGCAGGACAAAATAAAAACATCCCTGGTACCCTGTCTGTACAAGTGGTCCCATCACTGCTACCACTAGGAATGTAGCACTGGTAGTAGTATAGCAGGAGATTTTTTTTAAAAAAACTGTCCCGAAGTACCCTAGTATGCAAGGTGTCTGCTTTGCTCTATGGGCCAGTGTGTGGGAAGGGAGCATGGCCCTATATCCTGAAAAAAAGAAGGGTGAGGAAAGAGTGAGCAGATCTGCTAAGCTGACACATTATTTACAAGAGGGATATGGTTGCAAAGAGTAAATCCAGCTCTGAGCTCCTGGACTCTTTCCGTTCCTACCTCCCCTCTTATGAATAATGTGCCAGCCCAACAGAGATCCTCGCTTCTTCTTTGCCTTTTCTCTGTCTGAAATGTACTGTCTGCTTCTGGGGCCCTCCACTCCTTTCTTCCCAGGTGTCTTTCAGCTGCTGGGAAGGAAGTGTGGGGGGGGAGCATTGGATGCAGTGGCGCAGCAGGTGTGAAGCAAACCGCTGCAAGTGATTAGGCCCCAGGGAAGCAGCAAGTGGTGGCAGCAGCAGTCCTAAAGTTAGTGGACATATCCAGCAATTCTTTATTCGTAGACAGATGCCTTAATTATGAAAAGCCAGTATTAATATTAGTGGTGAGTGACCATTATTAAATAGGAGACTGCAATAAGAGTGGGTAACCAGCACTGTTTGGCGGAACAAGCTGTTATTAATTGAACATGTATAGTGTGGCACAAATTGTATTGGGACTAGGTTAACTGGGAGCCTCATTAATTGTATTTATGGGCAGGCTGGTCAGGGACTATTCCCTTATTGTCTAAACTCCCCCTTCTTGGCACCCAATGAGAAACTCAGGCAGGGATTTTCCTTGTGCCTGGGCCCTGGCCCCCAAATTATCGAAACATTTCACACACATTCTGTTACACATCATGCTATAGGTAATATATTATAATGGTTAAGAATGTTTTCTCAATACCTTAATCAAGTAAACTACTAGTCTTTTTTTTTTTTTTTGCAGTTGAGGGAACCCCTTACAATAAACCGAAGAAGAGGAAAACACACAAAATACTAGTCTACTTGATTCATACAGTGAAAAAACATCATTAAAAGAGGGATTATTTTTAAAACGCTCTTTCTTCCATTATGGTATGACATAAAGCAAACGAAGTGTCACCTTTTAGTCATTTGTCAAACATTTTGGTGGAATGTCACAGATTGGGAGATTTGACGTTGAGAGATGGATAGGCAGAGGAATGCACAAAATAATAAATAAGTTTGTGTACATATGAAATGCTTAAACTAACACTTTGACCTTTAACCACTCACCAAAGCTTTTTGTTGCCTTGTTCTTCTGCCATGAGCGTTCTCCTTTAACAATGGCTTTCTTTATATCCTTTGAGATGAAGAGCTTTTCCCTACAAACAATTTTTAATGTTGACTTAATAATATTTTACCCAAGATATTGATAGTGGTATAAAGTTTAGGATGGTATTTTACAACTCTGATGATCCCAGTTTTCTTCCTGTAGCACCACATCTTATGTATTTATCTTTCTACCATTTCGGATCTCTGTATGGAGGTAAAAGAGGGAGCTGTGGGTTTTGTGGGAGTTTTTTCTACACTACCATTCAGAGCAAGCAGTCATTTGCAGTACTTGCTAAAGGGCATGATATTTAAATAACCTGTTAATAAATGGAGCTTGTCAGTGTATATGCAGTGCAGCAGAAATAATGTAGATGTTTGGCTGGTAGCCTTGACCCAGCATTTACTTACACATTTATTTAGAAAGACCACTTACCTAGACCCAGGAGGATTTGTTGTAATGTATGATTCCCTTTGCTTACTGCATGTAATTTATGGTAGATTTTCCATTTCAAGGGCCCATGCTGCTAGTGTTAAGCATTGTTCTGGGTTTTATTTTTTGCTCAGGAATACTGCCCAAACAAAAACAGATCTGAGAACAAAAGTTCCACCAAAAGACAATCAACCCAATCATCATTCATACACATGAATATTTGTCACCCAGGTCTTAGAAACATAAATGTTAACACAGCCCTGGGTTACATTGTATATGAATTTTAAAACTTAGAAAAGTCACTACGTAGTGCCAAAATATATATATTACCTCCTTTCTATCGGTTTTGGTAAGGTAAATTCCAAATGAAGCAACAAAGAGGTTTGGCTGTAATGGTAACTGAATCAATACAAAACCTGTCAACATTCACTTTTTAAAATTGGACCCTATTATAAAGCTTTCTAGACTTGGTAGAGACATGATTATTATTATGGTTTTGAGACAAAATGCCAGTGGTGTGTAATTTTGGATCGTGTCCTGTTTTAATACATATTGTTAAACTTATATTTTAAAGCATATCACAGTTACTTAATTTTGGATATTAATGTCTTAACTATTATTTCATTGATTTTTAGTATTTGTATTGATAGAAAATGCACCTGGGCGTGCTTAAACCTACATTAATATTTTCTGTGGGTATAATATCTGGGGTCTGTTTTTGGTCTACAAACCTTTACTGTACTCTTAGAAAATTGCTCTGTCAATTTCTAGATAAGTGACACAGAACAAAGCAAGAAATTAAGTCACAATATTATCCAGCCACTTCAAAGATAGAAGCCTTGAAAATATGAAAGGAAAATCTTCACACAACAAAGTAGAAGCATGAACACATGATAAACATGAACATAAGGTCACAAGGTTACACATCACTGATCCAGTCACACAGTTCAGGGTTACAATGACAGAACAGTGGAAATCACAGAATTTTATAAATAACTAGTACAATTACATTAATTTGTGGTGATAAGCAGAAAAGTGACACAGAATAGCATTGGTGTTTCTTATTCCCTCTCAATGATTTCCATATCAAAATTCCTCAGTTTATTGCAAGCACAATCTATTATATGGAAAAACAAAGCGGCAATCTTTTTACTACTTAAGTTATTGTCAAAAGCTGTTAATAATCACAAAGATTTCAGAATCTTCTTGATGATGTATAAGGTACATTATTATGCAGATCTTATTTCCATGCCTTGCTAAAAGAAATATTTTCCCAGCAAATGAATCAAATATAATGAGTGAGAGGGAGAAAATATATGTACAAAGCACTATTTTTACACTCTGTGTTTTAGCATAACCACACTTTGAGGTTTGCCATTGAACTGGCTATATATTATAAAATGTTAATTTTTCAGAAATGAATTCACAAACTAAGCACTCTGATCAAGGATGTGCTCATTCCCATTTAAGGAGAGTTTCTCCCAAAGGAACCCACAGACAGGTCAGCAGGGCCGGCTCCAGGCACCAGCCTGGCAAGCAGGTGCTTGGGGCGGCCGCTCTGGAGAGGGGCGGCACGTTCAGGTATTCGGCGGCAATTCGGCGGACGGTCCCTCACTCCCACTGAAAGCAAAGGACCTCCCGCCGAATTGCCGCCGCAGATCACTATCGCGGCTTTTTTTTTTTTTTTTTGGCTGCTTGGGGCGGCCAAAACCCTGGAGCCGGCCCTGCATATCAGTCAAGTCTTCACTTGCATAGAAGTATAAAGTAGCCTCTGCAGCCTTGAGAGTTTCAGCAGGTTTTACAAGAGCTATGAACAGATCCCCTATCAGAATCTCTGCCTTGTAAAATTAAGAAAACAGAGTCTTGGGTAAACCCTATGAAAGAAGTCTCCTTCATTTCTGATCAGTAGTGCAAGTAGGGCAGTCCAGTCCAGTATGCCCTACCAGCAAGATATTTATAGCTGGTACGGCGTACCGGAAAGACACAGGAGGAGCAGAATGTGGGGCCGCTGGTGCAACTGTACCACTCCCAGCCCTTCCAGGTAGGGTCTCCTCAATCTGTACAGCAGCCCCGCTGGAGGACAGGGCTGGGGCCAGTACAGCCACCCTGGGGGAGCTGCCGGTCTGGAGCCAACTGGTGGCCCCATGTTCTGCTGCTTTCACCACTGCGGTTCCCGGGACAGCCCCTCCAGGAACCACAGCAGGGAAAGGAGCAGAACCCCAAGCCCCGCTCCTCCAGATCCGTCTCTATAGCAGCAGTCCCACTGGAGGACAGGGCTGGGGGTGCAGGGCTGGGAGCGATACAGCTACCGGAGGACCTGCCATTGTTCTGCTCCTTTTCCCACTGCCCCCTCATCAGGGAAAGAAGCAGAACCCTCAGCCCCACTCCCTGCCCTTCCATGGAGCCGTCTCTCCTCCGGCTCTGTCTGTACAGCAGCAGCCCCACCGGAGGACAGGGTTGTGGTGGGGCTGAAGGGCAGTACAGCCGCCAGAGGAGCTGCCAGCATTCTGCTCCTTTCGCTGCTGTGGTTCCACAGTCTCCAGCACAGCAGAAGGAGGACAGAGTCCTCCTATCCCCAGGTAAGTGGGGGGTGGATCATGGGGAAGGGATGGGGAGAGCGTGGGGGCCTGGGCTGGGGGCAGAGTGGGGAGGAGTCACATGGAGGGCCACGTGAGATGGTCACATGCCCCCCTGTTAGCTGCTGCCCCCACATACCAGTAAGAAATGGATTCCACTTGCACCACTGTTTCTTATGCATCCCTTGATGCAATGTTTCTCATCTAGGACAGTGGCCTGTAATGCAGTCTTATCAGGGTAGGGAACTGGAACACCTATTTCAACCCATTCATCTATTGGCTACTTCAGTCTGTACAAGAAGAAAATTTTTCAGGAAACCAGCAAACAAAATAGTGGCAAAGTTCTGCAAAAAGGCTAAGCTGTCCCTCCAACCCACTAAAGAATACAAGCATGCAGCAAAGTTGAGCAGTCCTCAAATACAAAAGAGGCAGAAGCTAATGGAAAAGAGGAAGATGAAACAGTCAGAGGATGGTCCAGGGAATAAACAGAGTCACGTCATTTCCACGTAACACATTTGCATGACTATAAGAGCGCTGCATCTGAAGCGAGGAACAATGTCAGATAGCATGCTACTGTACCTCCAAAACAAATGATTGCTCACAACATTGAAGAGATGGATTCTGGAAATCATCAGGAGTAGGAATGTGATAGAACCCTTCAGAACTCCCTGGAATAGATTTATACTGGCCTTTTGCACAAAGACCCCCCACTAATAGCAGGCTATTTCACATAATGGCTGGAGAGCATCCCATAGCGCCAAAAAGAAAAATTATATTCCATTCAATTCCTAGTACTAAATAGAGGTCAGGAGGTGACACAGCAGCCACAGAGCTGAAATCTTTGGGCATGCCAAAAAACTGAAATTGATAATGAAAACCTTAATGGAATTCTAACTGGTAGAGTTCCTCTCTTCTGTCAATTTCATGAGTCATATATGCATCCCCCAAAACAGGATTCATACAGTATTTGAGCCAAGACACTTCTAGTACAAGCTTTGTGCTTAAAACTATCAATGCAACAAGGATCTTTATGAAGATCATTGTAGTACTGGTGGTGACCGTCAGGCACAATCTGGTTCACATCTACCCTTTGTTGGATGACCTTTTAATGTGAGTTCCTTCAGAGATCAATGCACAGGAGGACCTGGGACTGATAAATCTGGATGGTAGAGGAGCTACCTGATAAACAGCTCGAAGAATCATTTAATGCCAATGCAGTGAATTGTTTGAAAAGTTGGGGAGCATATATTTTAATAATCTATGTGGTTTTAACAGATTTTCCAGGTGATACTTACAATGCAACTTGTCTTGATAGTCACAAGTGACCCTGTAAAGCTCGATTTTTTTTTCTTTCCTCCCTATCTCAGGGATTTGTTTGTTCATATGATATATATGTAGAAATATAGTTTAAATAGGCATAGATTACATCTTGAACTGCTGAAATAAATACATTATTTTGTGCAGAATCGATGGCACTTGGGTTATGTATGCAGCTTGCCCATCTAAATGGCAGTGAAGCCCTAGTGAAATTGGCATACCAAGTAGTACTCAGGCACAATGCCTTCTTAATAGATGGCTAAAAAATGCAGGTACACAATACTATGTACTAGCATAATATTTTGTGAAAGCCAAAACTCCCACCTAGGACATTTGAGGTTGCTGATTATCCAGCACAATCAAAACCTTCTTGTAGAAGCATAAAGCAGAGTTGCAGTTCCTACTTTGTTATTAGGGTTTACTATAATCTCACCATGTTTTGGGTTTTGCTGCAGACCTAAAACTGAGTTGTGAGACTCTTGAAGACTCAAGTCTTTTTAGGGTTAGCCTGAAACCATTTTCTCAATAATTTCCTCTTTTCCAGCAGTCCTGTACTCCTCTACCCATCTTTAGCCATCTGTTGTGGTCAGAGCCAGTGTAATGGTACCCACTTCACTTCATGATGTGTTCAGTGAGTAATTGGTTAGGCTGCTGAAGTTACCATCAACTTGAATCTTCTGCAAGCTGGCAAGGGATCATGGCATTTTCTGGAGAAAGGACTGAACCAGAGTACCACATAAAAAAATCCACCATTCAAGAATTTTGGGGATGTTGAAATTAAAGTTTGGAATTCATCTCTCTCTCTTTTTCTCTTTCTCTCTCTCTCTGTCTCTCTCGCTAATGAGTGGAACAGCCTATTAAATTCAAAGTAATTTTTGCATCTGATTCCAATCAGAATTTTATTACTGCAATACCTTCTGGAAGACTAGTGGTGGATCCACCCCTATTTCTGCAACAGTGAGATTGTGAAAAGCTCATCAGGCCCAGTGCTACTATGTCTCAACCCAAAATAGGATAATCCTTTTCATCTGATGCATTTTTGGGGATGTAATATTTACCAAATACTCAGGAGAAGTTTGGTTTGTCCTGCATGACATGTTGTTTAACTTCACTTTTGTGGAAACTCAGGTTTGTGGAAACATCTGCAAAATGTGGCTTGCTGCAAAATTAGACATACCTCTATAAAACTAATCTGCAGTAGACTAATGTGTGCACCAATGATAGCAAGTTTAGGGGACCTATAAAAATGTAAAGTATTTGTTGCGTCTCCTTGATTGGGCCATCATTGTCATGAATGGCCAGTCCACCACTAAAGGGAGTTTTTACTTAGTGAAATGACTCTTATTAATTTTACTAAGTTTTTCAAAAATACAACAGTAATTTTAATGAGAATTGCTAAATGTAATTTTTTCTCATTAATTAATTAATTAATTAAAAGTTCAGACTAGAGCCTTGAATAGCCTAATAATCTGCTCTCATTGTACTAACAGCATTGTAATATTTGGGACCTGTAAACCTAGGGCCTTCCTGATAGGGGTACTGTGGTGGATGGTACCTAGGCATATGATATGGATTTAATGTGCTGTAATAGTTGAATATTTAGTGTTCAGTAAACTATGCTATGGGTCTGTCAGGGATAGTCTGTAATAATTAGCTCTGTATCTATTTGTAGTTCTTTTTACTATGCAATGAATTTTTGTGATTGTTTCTGGTTTCAGATCCTTCAATTTCATCGCATCTTTATTCTAATGATTCTACTTTCCCTCTTTGCATCTTTTTTTTATTTGTTTGTGTAACTTTCAGTATTCCTCACTTCTCCTATCTTTGTGCATTCTTCTTGCATGTATTGGGCTTAGTATTGCATCAGTCATCCACAGTTGCTTAGCATCACATCCTTTCTCTCCAGGATTGCCAACTTTCTACTTGCAGAAAACCGAACACCCTTGCCCCTGCCCTGCCCCTTTCCTGAGGCCCTGCCCCCACTCACTCCATCTCCCTCCCTCCATCGCTCGCTCTCCCCCACCCTCACTCACTCGCTCATTTTCACCAGGCTGAGGCAGGGGCTTGGGGTGTGGGAGGGGGTGAGGGCTCCAGCTGGGGGTGCAGGTTCTGAGGTGGGGCCATAAATGAGGGGTTCAAGGTGCGGGAGAGGGCTCTGTGCTGGGGCATGGGTTTAGGATGTGGGGTGGGGTGAGGGCTCCGACTGGGAGTGCAGGCTCTAGGGTGGGGTTGGGAATGAGGGATGTGGAGGCTCCAGGCTGAGGCAGTGGATTGGGGTGTGGGAGGGTATGGACTCTGGGCTGTGGTGCGGGCTTCAGGCTGGGGCCAAGGAGTTTAGAGTTCAGAATGTGGGAGGGAGCTCCCATGCAGAGGTTCCCATGGGTACATTAAGATAACATATCGCTAACGGACTCTACTGTTACCATATTTGATCACAAGTGAAACTATTGTTAGATCTCTTGCCTTTCCTTCGTTAAACTGTGACTACCATCAAAATGTAAATAATATTGGAACTGTACTTACTGTGATCAAAATCCTACGTGGCATCATCCACAATCCAAAAGGAAAGCATCCAACAGACAGCAATAAAAATAAGGGCTGGGCAAATATCTGCAGCACAGGAAGACCTCTGGAACCCCTGCACTCACATAAAAATGATGTTTATTTCCATATCCCAGATAATACCAAATGAATCCATAGCATCTGCTTGGGCTTCTCATACACTAGTTGAATAATTATGGATATGTGTATTCTAGATTACATCATGTGTTCAGGCAGCAAAATGAGATTTGACCAGATGCTAAAACCATATGGTACCACATGGTAGAGTCAGACCTAAAAACTGGCATTTATAGGGTACAGCTGTTTATAATATAATATCTTTGTAACAGATAATCTTATGGCATTATGACATCTGGTCCTTTTCTGTTCATTTTGAATTTTCAGAGAGCCATAATATTCACTTTCATCTGAACATGTGTTTGTTTGTTTTTCCAAAAAAATGTTGATTCCCAGACTCATTAAGAGACTCTTTAGTTACCCTTCTATCCTCCTCCTTGGATGTGTGTGGCGTCTCCTGCCATACACTGTGGTGTTACCCTTAGCATCCCCTGCCACACCCAAAATCTAATAAAAATCCCAGAATAGATAAAATTTACATTTAAAACCAAGCACAGACTTGTAAATAATCTATTTTTGCAATGAACTTGCTAGGCAGTTCTCTGGATGGGAATACTTGGAAATACATGGCTTGTCTACAAATATTGGAAAGACCCGTTTAGATATAAAACCTTCCAGATTCAAATTTAATTTTTGCATGTCTAATAAAGAGCTTTATTATATTTTAAAACTGCAAACAGCTAGATGAGGCAGCTGGCTTACAATGGTATACATGCCCTTTTAATATAGAACTGGCACCTTGCATTGGCATGCAAATGTCTTGGCATTACAAAAATAGCTTTTCATACAGTGCCAGCTGTATTTTGGAATTAAAAGATGTAAAGACCCACAAAATCTGCCATATAAGGCAGTCAGTCCTTAAAGGTATGTTGTATAGCATATGAAAATTGCATGACTCCCAGGAGATAGTTGGTTAATAATGCACAGATTGTAATGTGTTTGGTGATAGTTCCTTAAAGAGGCACTATAAGGATGTTAAGCTTGAAGATATTTATTCATCATCTGTTTAACCTTCATTTGATACAGAGCCTGATATCTCATATTGTTCGACATGACTTGCTTCCTCATTAGTATTTTACTAGTTTGAGCACTCTGTAAGTGGATGGGTGACATTCACCAAGTTCCATATAATGCACATAAATCCAAGATTTTTTGTTAATTTAAGGATTCAAGGGAGATCTGGTAGTCAAAGCAAAATTACCAGGTACAAATAGTATGCAAGTTCCCTTCATATAGCGTATTAGCTATGTTGTTAATATAGTAAATATTGGGAATTCATTCACTACAGACAAGTTACCATTTTTCCCTATCATACTATCTGCAAGTGATGTAGAAGCATAGCAGCGACCTTTTAATCAAATAAAGACTTTTTTATCACTTAAAAAGGCAGTATTTGTCAACCGGTACTTCATACAGTAACCATCATTATTTTCTGTTCTAAGTATGTGGGGAAAACTGGTATTTCCAGATACAACAGTGGTTGTGTGGTAATTATTGTCAATATACTAATGCAAACCAATATGTAACTATGTGTATTTCTGAATATCTTCATATTTATTATGTAAGTAAAGAGCACTTACTAAATTATTAATAAACATTTATTATGGTAATACCCTAAGGATCATTGTGCTAGGCACGTCACAAACAGAGTAGAGGTCCCTGCCCTGAAAAACTTGCAATCCAAATAGTCAAGATCGACACTGGGTGTGGAAAGTGGTATAACCACAGCTGTATGTATAACTGATTTTTCACTTTGCTGGCAGTTCCAAAATAAATAATTTCAGGTTAACCTGAATTTAACAAGAATCAAGAATCTTTTGGCAAATTGAAATGTAAAAAAAAAAAAAAAAGATTGAACAAAATGTTTCCTTTGACCAGCAATGAAATGTTTGCTTTTAATGAGAGGCTTTTTTATGATTTTATTGTAATGAAATTGAAGGAAATGTCAAAATAGTTGTTTTGAATCCCAAAATTGTATCACTTAGACTTTTTCTAACTATTGTTAGGATTATTTTGGCTGAAATTGACTGAATTCATGAAGTGTTTTGGTTGGCTCTAACTGGCTTTTTTTATGGAAAAGAAAAAAAAAATGGCCAAAAATTTTTGCCCAGCTGTAGGGGTAACACACAAGCCGAGTGCACAATGTGGTGGCAGTAGACATCATGTTAGTTCCACATCTTATTTATTGTATTTATTTACTTAGGTGGATTTATTTAAGAGGGAAACAAGCTAAATAGAAAGGAAAGGAAGATTAAGCAGGATGGGGCAAAGAAAGCATAAGGCATATGTGTTGAGTGAAATTTAAATTGGGAGGGGAGGGCTGAAGTAAACAACTAATCAGGACAGGGCACAGAATGTACAGTCAAAACTTTTGGAAGTTCTCTGAGGGTATTTCTACATTGCAATAAAACACCCACAACCAGCCCACGTCAGCTGACTCAGGCTGTGGGGCTATGAAACTGTAGCATAGCTGTTCTGGCTTGGGCTGGGGCCCACACTCTGGGACCCTTCCCCCACCCTTGCGGTGTCCCATAGCCCCAGCTTCAGCCAGAGCTTGCCCATCTACATTGCATATCATAGCCCCACAGCCTGAGTCAGCTGACCTGGGCGGGCCGTACATGTTTTATTGCAATGTAGACATACCCTACCTGTCTGAAAGTTCCTGCTTTGACTCTTTCTTCTCCTTCCAGCTGGACACTCTGACTGGTTCCTCTCTGCAGTTTTTCTCCAAGGCCACATTGTGTATAGGGGGAAGCACCCTCTGGGTCCTACTGTCCTAGAGTGAGAGGTGTCTTCCCTGCACAGTTCTAAGACCAGAGGCATGCTGGGGGGTGTAACCTATTTTGTGCCTTGTAACTTACCATCCAGCACGCACCTTAGTTTTACAACCACTTAAGTTTGCTGCCTATTTTAAGGCAATATATGGGCAGCTGGAACATAACAGTATATGTTGCTATTTTTCCTCCCAAATGATCCAAATCCATTTTATGGACAGGAATCAATTCATCTTTCACTGAAATGCAGCTGACTTTGGTGAGGAGTGAAACAGTTGCTTAGGTGTAACACCACACAACTATTTAAGACATAAATAAAAATATATTATACCTCGTTGTAACTACAGGGAGGAATGTATAAAGTATTAGTCAGTTAGAGTTTGGGCAGATCACGGTTTTACAACTGTTGTAAAACGTGTCATGAGATTTTTCACAACTGTGAGTCAGTAAGACCTCGGTTTCTGTATTTCACCTGGGAGGCAGCATCTTCAACAGTATAGTGACTTTTAATTCCTCTGGTGGTGTTTTGGTTCAATACTGACTCCTTGTGAAGGAGCACTACATATTTAATACATTTCCTGAAGTATTCTGAGTTTCTCTGAGTGATCTGCTATATACACTATTTATAAACTAGACAAGACAGTGATAGCATGTGAGCGCTGATATTGCAGCATAGGGTTTTGTGGATACAAACAATATGGGCCTGATTTTCAAAGATATGTGCAAGCATTTGCATGCACATAATTATATGTGTCTTATCTGTGCATGAAAGCACCATGATTGCAATTACAAATCTGGTATTTGCATATGTATTTGGCTGGTTAGGTGCCTAGCTTGCCACGAGTGCATGATCAGTGATGGTATTTGGAGACACAAATTAGGCATAGACATCTTGGAAAATCTGGAACAAAGTATAAGAGGAATCATTTATTGCTAGAGAGCAGAGAAATATTGAAATAGTTCAGCTTTGATTTTTTGGGCACATCCTATGCTAATAAAAACCTTGAGGTTACCACTAATAAAGTCAGTATTTATTATGGAGAGGAAATCGTAGCTGGCCCTTGCCCATCACCTTACATGATATCTGCCATTGCTGGTATTGGGTTTCAGTTGCAGTGGCAGCAGTTCAAAGGAACATGCTGTATTGAAGCATTTTTGCTACTATTCAGGACATTCAGGAAGTCTATGTACCTTGCAGTGTACTGCTTCCTACAGTGAAGGTTTTTGAGAATTTCATTAACAGCACACTTTGAGTTGTTTACACACATGGAAGACGCTCAAGTTAGACAAACAAAAGAAAAATAAATGAAAATTTCTAAAGCATTTCTGCACACAGTCATATTTCATGTCAAAACTTTCCATTAAGGGACACAATATTAAAAAAAATCAGATTTCACTTAATTCATATTAGGTAGGCTTTTCTCATTGAGAATTCTCATATCTACCAAATGTGTATTGCAGTGTTACAGTACTTATTGTTTTGATTTCTTGGTGGCAGGTATATTACCTGAAAATTCACTGTTTTGCATTTTGTGGTTTTTTATGTCTGTACAATGTGAATGCAAAGTGGATATAGATCACTTCCAAATCAAAATGCCTCATTCGCTTACACCAGTGGCAGCATTTTTCTCCTACTTTATTCAGTCTTTTCCCAGATGTTGGCATGTAGATAAGGTGCAAGGCAGTATTGAATCGAGCCCATTATCTCATAAATAAACCAAGTAGTCCACTTTTGTTTAACATTAGACTTAAAATTCCGTAGTCGACTTTCTACAATGATTGTGAGTGTGCTGCCTTGTTCTCAGCACCATAATTGGTGGTGGTGACTCAGAAGAATTTTATCTGCTGCTAAAGAAGGGTGCTCTGGTCAGACTGCTGCACCGCAACTTTTAGGGTGACCCGTTTTACAATAAAACGAACCCTAGTTTTCCAGCCCATGTAGTGCTAAATATTTCTTTTTTCAGCAAATATTGAGTAGCTGTGTCAAGGTTATCAGACCTTAGGAGCCATATTTAATAATGGTGGCTGCACTCTTGCCAAGGGTGCTAATATAATGCTTGCCAATTTTCCTGGTTGTTTCAGCCCAGCATCACATCAATCTAATCTAGATTAACCAACTCAACATCATATAATCTCCAAACACACTTGCAGGCACTGCATCATTCATTCCATTGCTCAAGCATACTTAGGTGTGTTAGACTGCAAAAATGAATCCTGTACCTATAGTCATCTTTGATTTAGTTGTTTCGCTGAGTCACTCAGTATGTACCTATCATGGTGCTTCAATTACTGTTGGAACAGTTAGTCCTTATTATGGGACTGAAATTATTGGGAAAAGAATCCTGGGATGATCAGCAAACCTGAGTGAATTTGTAGTTACATTTGGAAAGTCCGATTGAACTCCACTGAACCAAACCTCTAAATCTCTTGAAATTCATCCATTACTAGTCAGATAATAAATTCTTATTGCCTCTTTCCTGAAAATATCCTTGTTTCATGAGTAGTTCAATCTTAGGATTCCCCATCCTATTAAATATAAAATCAAGCAAACTCAATAATTTTTCATTAATATTGATGATCTAAAATTAAGGAAGGAGAGAAGAAAAGCATTGGAACTGTTAACAGTCCTTTTTTTCCAGGATAAATTGTTTTAGGACTATTGATATCAGATGTATGTCAATGTGCTGATGAAACTTGACACAAAATGTCAAATGCTGTAATGCACCAAGGGGGACATGAAAAAAACAAAACATGCCTCTTGTTGAAAAATTGAGGGTGAAACTAAGATGAAGTTTCTTTCCTATCTCACTGGGCTTCTGACATTTATTTAATTTGAAAGTGTGAAGTCAAAATTACAGTATAATAACTCTGATTATTCACATTCTAATGTCATTATGAGAGAGATGTTGCACTTTATTCATATGCTTCCTACTGTAACATTACTAGAGGATATTAGGCGGCAGTTTAATCATAATATTACTCACTCTACACTGGGATAAAATCAATGAGGAGTGCAATGGCACCTTAAAGACTAACATAAGCTTTATGGGCATAAGCTTTCCTGGGTAAAAAACCCACTTCTTCAGATGCATGGAGACATTGGGGTGCCATCACAGCAGCAGAATTGACAGGGAAATTGTGTCACAGCTCTTTTCTGCCTATTATACATTATGATATGATGTCACTAATTTGATGGGATCAGGAAAGTGAGAACTTTCTGCCACCTCCACTTCCTCCTCTATTTTTAAAACACCTGTCACCATATTGTCCAGGTACTGTACTTTGATTACAGCAAAACAGTGACATTTGTCCAAAAGTGACTGTCATCTCTTCATTCTACTCTTGAATTTTGCCACCAGCTTCTATCTTTTGAGAGTACTGCTCGTTTGTTTTTTGGTTTTGTTTGTTTGTTTTTTCCTGCTCTGGTTATTTGGGAAATGCTTTGATTGCAGCATGACCTGGAAAAGGGTTGAACTCATCCTGATTTCCTCCGGGAGGCTGTTCCAAGGTCTTGGTCCTGCTGTTGAAAAAGTTCTAATTCTGGGTTCTTCTGGCTTATGTCTGGGCTCTGTTTAGTTGTAGCATGCCAAGTGATTGCAGCTGCTGTGGTGGTTCATTTGAGGAGAGGAGACTCTTTAACCGATCCCTTAAGTATGCAGCACAGTTATAATCATGATGGTCTCAAGATGTTACAGACATGAGGTGGGAGAGGTAACGTCTTTAATTTGAACAACTTCTGTTGGTCAGAGAGACAAGCTTTGAATTTACACAGAGCTGCTCCTCAGGTCTCCATCTTTTAAGGACTTTCTGGATCAAAACCAGAACCCTGTAGTCCATGCATTACTGAATGAGAAGCCTATGCAGGCTGTGAAATTACCAGTGGATTTTATTTGCCTTGTCTATCTTCAGAGAGCAGTCCATTCCTACTGTACAAACTGCAGCTGCCTCATAAACTTCCTAACTACTCCTACCTAGTTGGTGGTAATTTCAGGTAATTGTCAGAAAGGAATTAGTATAGTTTCCTTGCTAGCCAGGGATGGAAGAAGACACTACTCTCTTTGTTATACTTGGAGTACTATGTCTCAGAGAAACACACTGTACGGTATCTATTGCAGTCACTGTAAAGGACCCTGATTCCCCAGGTTTCTCTGATTGAGCATATCCATGGCTGTTCAGGCAAATTAAAAGGAGACATTTGAAATATCTTAGACTGTAGTTTAGGTTTCCTTTTTTCTATTAACATGAAAAAGAAATGTTAGTTGCTTTGATTTTCAGAAAGAATGTTCTTCTATATCTCTAATTGAGATATTCTTCTCAATTAAACTATTTCCCAGAGACCTTTGTGAGGTAAGCTATTTGTGCTGTTCCTGCATTCCTTGCATATCAAGAAGTCCCACCAGAGTCAATAAAGTTTTCATTGCATAGTATAAGTAGGATTTAACATTTGAAGGTATGTAGGAAAAACAAGCTGCTGAATATGAAATCAGATTGCTTTGCATAGCTTTGCATAGCTCTGCCACTAAGAAGACTCAGTGGCCACATTTTAGAAAGAAATGGATACCAAAATATTTTCATATTTTAATACCTTTTTGTGCATTGTCAAAAAAATTCTAATGAAGAGATATTACTATATAGTATGGAAAGTATTTTTGCAACTGATAACCTTACATTAATAGAATATTTAATGTAGGCAGGCTAATGCTCATTAGTTTTGTTTGTTTTTTACTGTTGTGAATAGTTCTGTTTTAATTGACACTGGCCACTTATATTCTGTGTGTATATATTATGCACAGTATATATACCTGTCTAGAAATTCATCAGTCGGTGTTGCATATTCTTTTTCAGATTACATCATTTTGCCTTTTAAAAAATATTGAGCTGTAGTATGTGGATAAAATTTAATTTCCTCTGAACACAGTACTTTGGTTACTGGTTGATTTTAATAAAATCACTCAGTTTATATATACTTTTAATACTTTGCATGCTTTATATATGCCCCCAAGGGGCTTCCACTGGTCTCTATCAATAAATGTTCTCTCTATTTTTCTCTCTCTTGCTCTCGCTCTCACTCTGTGTGTGTTCACACACACCCCCTTAGAGATTAGATTTCTATCTAAGAAAAGATGCTGTCAATTTTACCCTGAGGCTCAAATTGTATAATTTGTGGGTTAAAAAACACTTTGTCAATATCAGCATTTTGCTACCAATTTTTTTTTCTCCCTCTGACAGTCTACACCTTGGCATAGCAGCAAGAACTTTGATGAACCTGTAGAACTTCTACTGAGAGTTATACCCCTGAGGTTATCTGAGTGATACTAGCAGAGGCTGATTGCTTTCCTCTCTCCATGCCATTTACACATCAGAGGGATTTTTTCTACATGCATCTGAGCTCTAGATAAATGTTGATACAGGCCTCAATCTCTCAGTACCAGCCCCATGCTCCTTTAATACTGTTGGGAACTGTAAACTGGAAATAATATGGAATAGAAAAGATGGAAAATTTACTGTAATTTAATCTTCTCAGATTTTTTTTAAATTTATGAGATTATAGTGATACCATTTCCGATGCAAAGGTTTTGGTATCTTTCAATTTAAAAACAAAACCACCATGTGAATTAACTAGTAGCATTTAATCATTTCTGCCATAGCAAACTCCAGTTTTACATATTCTTGCAATGCTTGCCCTTTAGATATGGTACACAAATGAATTGGGTAATCACAACAAAGCCTTGTCTAGGCTCTTATCAGTATTTACACAGTCATCACACATTTTAAATGAGAATAAAGTGGTTTGGGCTTTGACATATTAGTAAGCTGCACTGGAACTTTTTCATACACTGATATATTGAAGATGTCCAAACCATCCTTTTTTGGGTAAAGGGCTATTACCATTTCCTCGTTTTCTGTTACCTTAAAATGCTATCACTTTGTTCTTCCTGCATTACCTTCTGTTTGATAATAGGTGATTTAGAAAGTCAGCCCCCTGTCAGCTCTGCAAATCAAGTCAGAAAGTAATAATTCTTGTGATAACATAGTAATATCTGTGTGTAACTACCAGGAGGCTGATTTACTGACATTGTCATTAATAACCAAGAGGTGTACATTTACAGTTGGTCATCAAAATATAGTAATATCCCCACTGACAAAATTTCATTAACTTATGACTAAGGTAATAAATAAGAAAACCTGACACAAAAATAATCACATTAGAACTTTATAACATACATTTAAAAACAAAATGTTTGAAAGGCAGGAAATTCAGAGTTATAGTGCCACAAACAACCTTAACTCTGCCCTTCTCTGTTCTTAATCCCTTTGCCTTTATATTCCAGATACAACCTTTAAGTCATACACTATGCATCTTTCACATTTCCAGGATGAAACACATACCCACAGAGTACTGTCCAATTTCATACACACTATAATGGCCATTGTGACAGACCCAGACCAGTGGGGTACAGGAGTCTGGTAGAGGGCAAATATACTGGTCACTGGATGAGTAGTTTTCTGTTCCCTAAGTGACCAGAGCAGGGGCTGCACTAGAGTAATCAGGAACCTTCTAGAACCAGTTAAGGCAGGCAGGCTAATTAGGACACCTGGAGCCAATTAAGAAGAAGCTGCTAGAATCAATTAAGGCAGGCTAATCAGGGCACCTGGGTTTTAAAAGGAGCTCACTTCAGTTTGTGGTGTGAGTGTGAGGAGCAAGAGGCGCAAGGAGCTGAGTGGGAGAGGGAGTGTGGCTGGAGGACTGAGGAGCACAAGGACACCAGGAGGAAGGTCCTGTGGTGAGAATAAGGAAGGTGTTTGGAGGAAGCCATGGGGAAGTAGCCCAGGGAGTTGTAGCTGTCATGCAGCTGTTACAGGAAGCACTATAGACAGCTGCAGTCCACAGGGCCCTGGTCTGGAACCCGGAGTAGAGGGCGGGCCCGGGTTCCCCCCAAACCTCCCAATTGACCTGGACTGTGGGTTCTTCCAGAGGGGAAGGTCTCTGGGCTGTTCCCCAACCCACATGGTGAATCTCTGAGGCAAGAAAATCCACCAATAAGCACAGGACCCACTAAGATAGAGGAGGAACTTTGTTACACTAGATATCCAACGATATCTTCCTCCAATTCTTTCCTTCCTTCTGTCTCTTTCGTTCTTTCCTTCCTTCTTAGAAGGCAGCAGCAATACTTATTTCTTCCTCTCCAAGGGAATGATCCAAATAGGTAGACTTCTGTTCCCGTCAATGAATGTTGGATTGAGCCTCTTATGCATACCAAAGACCTTCACAATCCCCACTCAACTGTTGCATGACCGCCAAGAGACTACAGTATTTTAATATCTCATGTCTGCATCCAGACAACAAACATGGTCCCCAACAATAATTCTGCTGCTAGGACCCAGGACACTTGGTATTCTGTTCCTCAATTGGATAAGTGTAACTATTAAAATATTTTTTCCCAGGGTGAATAATTGCAAATTTAAAATTTACTTTCCACAAATATTAAGCTAATATTAATTTAAATTAGCTGTTTCTGAAATTATTCCTGCCAATAAAGAAACTTAGTAAAATATTTGCAGAAAATGAACACAAAAGGGCATGAGGATTGTTGAAACAAATTCATTTAAATTTTCAAAAAATGCTTTGAATTATTTGCCAAGCTTTTATGAAAATCCACATCAGAAGATTTTGGTAATTTAATTTTGTATTGTTTTTACATATGTGAGTTACAGTTTTGAGTATTTTTTGTCATAGAACTCAATGAAAATCAGCAAACAGGAAACTGAAAGTTAATGCTTACCTACTCCTTGCGATGATTTGAAAAAACATTTTCATTTCCATGTGTTGATTTTTTGCCTTTACGTATAATAATAATTATTAATTCTTTAACTGAATGTTTGTTTAAATAACCTTTAAATAAGTCAGTAGCATCAGTATTAGTAGTATTGGTATTAATATTTCATTATCATTTTATTTTATTTGTAATCTAAATAGCACCTAGCCCTAATCAAAATCAGGGCTCAATTGTGCTAGGTGCCGTACAAACACATAATAAAAGATGGCCCCTCCCCAAAAGATCTTACAGTATAAATAGAGAAGATAGAAAATCACATTACGCCTGCCCCTCTGCATGGGTGTGCCAAAGGGTGCTATGGAAGATAATGCAGAGAGATCTTTTCTTCCCTCCAGCAGACTTACATGGCTGTAATGGGGAACACAACAGGGGTTGGCTTTTGACAGTGCTTACAATTTAAAAGGGAGTAGACCAGGGACACAGACCTGCCTCTCCAGAGCACTAGACAACACCTGGGGGGTTACTGGATACATCTTAGCAAGGATAACCACATCCCACTGCACACCATTTCTGTCCCACTCCTGGCACTATGCCTTGGTTAATTTTTTTTGGGGGGTGCCCAGCTTGAGCTGCCTGGGGTCTGATTTTCAGAGGTGCTGAGCACCCACAACTCCATTTGAAATCAACCGGGAGCAGTAGGTGCTGAAGCACAAGGTATCTCAGTTGGGCACCCGAAATGAAAAGCAAATACTTGAAAATTTGCATCACTAACTCAGTGTCACATAATCAGTCAGTGGCAGAGACCTGAATAGGATCCCAGTCTTGTGTCTATTAGCCCTATCCACTGCACCCCAATTCCTCCTACTCAAACCCATAAGCTTCACTACCAAAAAAAAAAAAGTTAAAAAAATCAGGTCACATGAATGAATGGAACTTCTCTTTTCAAAATAGGTGGGGTTTTTTGTCTGTTTTGTTTTGGTGAATGTTTATTACAGACAATTATCTTGGTCTGTAACCTTTTTATGTCAAGTTGTTATCCAGAAGCAAATCTCTGGGGTGAGCATTTCTTTATTTTGAGAGAGTTATTGTTTCCTGTAATGTGCAAGTGAGCTTTAAGTGCCATTAGCAGGTGGACAATGTGAAGTGTAATCTTTTCAGATCTGAAATTTAGGGTTTTTACAGACAGATTTTTTGGCAACTGGTATTTGGACTGACAGATTAAGGGGTAGAACCTGAATGCCAGTGAGAAAAGTGAAACAAGTTATAAAGAGTGGATCTTTCCATTTTCACATCACTCTCTCAACATGGGTGTAATCTGCATTGGCAGCAATTTAATGTCTCTTTTACTCATTCTCACTCCCTCTCTTTGTTTCATGAACAATATTGACTTGAAAGGTCATTATCAAAATTCACTCATCAAAAACAGCATAAAAAGAACAGGATGTAGCATAAACTGAATGCTTGGTTAAGATTAGTAAAATATGTATTAGGAGAGGACATTGGTATGCCTGTGAGTGCTGAGTAGAAAATAGAAATCCTAGAAATAGAAATAGAAATCTCTAGGAATTGGGAACATTTGTCACCTCACAAGATCGAGGTCCTAGTAGGATATGGCATGTTGTATGGCAGTGCATTGGAAGAGCTGTCATATGTCTTAATTTAAATTTGCATGTCTTTAATCTTGCTAGATTATGGTACAACATTAACATTTTAAATTTAGCCTTTGGTATATAGTTCCTTTTTTAAATTGCCTTTTAAATAATGCACAGTATAGTTTGGATGGATCCAAAACCCTGTGTTCTAGTGGGGGTCAGGTGTAGTTGTTTGTAGGGTTCCATTGTTGAAGGGATCATGGTGTCCAGGTAGTTGGTGATGGTGCGGGAGTATTCTGGAGAGAGCTTGATGGATGGGTGGTGGTGATTGAAGTTGTGGTGGAAACCCGGGAACGTATCCAGGGGTACTCACTCTAAGGCCTTCTTAGGGACCAAGCCTAAGGGAGAAACCTGCAATTTCTTCACAGGTACGGTTCTGCTTCTCTATTGGTCTTTAATTGTTGTACAATCTTTTTCATGATATGACCTAACCCTACTAAGGACTTAACGTGTTTGGACATTGCATGATTTCTTTCCCCCAAGTATGGGATCCTAAACCCCCAAGTAAACCCTTATAATTTGTCTATCTTGTTAGGGTAATCCCAAAGGAAGACCCATAACACCTCAAGCTTAAATGAAGAAAGTGTTTTTGTCCAGTGCCCCCCCTTTAATATGGAGATATACCTATCTCATAGAGCTGGAAGGGACCCAGAAAGGTCATTGAGTCCAGCCCCCTGCCTTCACTAGCAGGACCAAGTACTGATTTTGCCCCAGATCCCTAAGTGGTCCCCTCAAGGATTGAACTCACAACCCTGGGTTTAGTAGGCCAATGCTCAAACCACTGAGCTATCCGTCCCCCCCCCCCTTTCCTGCTCCTGGACTCCCATACCCTGTTCCTGCAGCCAGGAACCTACAGGGGAGCACCCAAACTACTTCCCAATGTGTTACCATACTGCAGCCTCCCCTGACTACTATAGCAATTGTGGGCTATATGGGAACCAAAGCACAATTTGTAAGTAGGTACAAAATGTACAAAGTGTAACATTCACTTACTCGAGGAGGCCAGCAAAAGGCCTATGTTATTTAAAAACTAATCTGAGGGACTAAATGGTGGGTAGATTTTATGCCGGTCCTCTGCACACGAACTACAAAAGTTTTTCTTCTCCTTTTGTAAGAATCTGGGAGAGACGAATAGTGAAAAAAAGTGAAAGAAATAATTATGCAGGAAAATTCCACTAGGCATGCTACAATGGCCTGATTTTACAACCTGATATGAAAGCACACTGAAGTCAACAGAAGTCAGCCTTCCCATTGACTTCACTGGGCTTTGGATCAGACCTGTAATGAGGAAAAGGACAGACCAGAAAAGTAGCACATTTTAACATATTGTAGATGCCAAATATTGTGCCCCATTTTAACAAACGTTTATTTAAAAAGTGAAACAAGCCTTTAGAAGCTTTGCTTTTTATTTGAGACTAGGAACTGTTTTAAGTAACCTGTCTTTCTTCAGAAATACGGAAATTCTGCAGTTAGTCAATATCTTTTCTTTCTGTAACATAGTTGTATGCTTATTCTGTGAAAATTACAGAAGACTTACTTGAGTCTTTTTATAATGCCTGTCCTACTATAGCCACCTGATAGGTCACTTACCATAACCCTTCCTGCGCATGTAATACAATGGCTGTACGAGAGGTCATATATGGCTGTTGGAAATGTCAGCACATACATCCTAGAATTCATATTTGTTGTTTTGTCAAAAGCAAGGAGCTTTTTGTGGTGGATCTGTAATAGTTGTTTCACATGAAGAACAAAGTCCTGATTCTTATCCCATTTACACTAGTTTTATCCTACTCTAACTCCCTAGTGACTTATGTATAATTCTGTTTTACACAGGTATGAGATCTCAATTAGGCTAAAAGACACTAGTCTACTTATTCATCTTCACAGATTCAGTACTGCAGCTATATTTGTTTTCATAAATTTAGTAGGTGCTATAATTAGAGTTGCAAAATTCAAATCTGGATTTAATTTTCCCCAAAGCTTTTTGAGGGGGGAGAGGGAGTTGAAACCTAGTCTTGATTTGAGCTCATCTATAATTTGCTCTATTTCTTCTTGCTCTTGCCTCTTATACCATTAAATATGTATCTCTTTTATAAAGTACTTCTTATTTATAGATACTAACGTGTTTTACAAAAAAAGGTAAGTATTATTATTCACATTTACACTCGGAGAAATGGAGGCACAGGGATTAAGTTACTTGCCTAAGGTCACACTGTCATAACTATAAAGGGAAGGGTAACAGCCCTCCTGTGTACAGTACTATAAAATCCCTCCTGGCCAGAGATTCCAAAATCCTTTTACCTGTAAAGGGTTAAGAAGCTCAGGTAACCTGGCTGACACATGACCCAAAGGACCTATAAAGGGACAAGATACTTTCAAATCTTGGTGGGGGGAAGGCTTTTGTTTGTGCTCTTTGTTTTGGGGGTTGTTCGCTCTTGTGACTGAGAGGGACCAGACATCAATCCAGGTTCTCCAAATTTTTCTGAACGAGTCTCTCATATTTCAACTTGTAAGTAAATAGCCAGGCAAGGCGTATTAGTTTTTATTTTTGTTTTCTCAACTTGTAAATGTACCTTTTTGCTAGAGTGATTATCTCTGTTTGCTGTAACTTTGAACCTAAAGCTAGAGGGGATTCCTCTGGAATCTTTAAGTTTGATTACCCTGTAAAGTTATTTTCCATCCTGATTTTACAGAGAGGATTTTTACCTTTTTCTTTAATTAAAAGCGTTCTTTTTAAGAACCTGATTGATTTTTTTTTCCTTGTTTTTAGATCCAAGGGGGTTGGATCTTGATCCACCAGGAGTTGGTGGGAGAAAGGAGGGGGATGGTTAATTTCTCCTTGTTTTATGATCCAAGGGGTTTGGATCTGTATTCACCAGGGAATTGGTGAAGAGTCTCTCAAGGCTACCCAGGGAAGGGAATTAGCACTTTGGGAGTGGTGGCAGCGGACCAGATCTAAGCTGGTAGTTAAGCTTAGAAGTTTCATGCAGGCCACCACATTTGTACCCTAAAGTTCAGAGTGGGGAAGCAGTCTTGACAAACACAGAAGTCAGCAGCAGAGCCAAAAATAGACCCCAGCTCTTTCGGAATTAAAAGTGGGCCCAAGCCTGGAAATTTGGATTCAGATTTTGAGAGCATCCCCAACCTTCCAAGTGTTCCAATCAATGGTTTTGTTTCAGCCCATTACAAAATTAGAGGCTGTTTGCAGACTTTGTACATTTTTTTATAGTTATGAAGTTATATGTACTGTACTAACCTCTTTCCCCTGAGTGTGACTTACTGTAAAGTGAAAGTGCTTTATTGAACCCCACATGCACTGCTCTCAGCAATTTACACTGTTTGATGATTTTTTTAAACATCCCTTCCCTGGAGAGTTATCAAATTAAGGGGAATAGATGCAGATTATATAACTCAAGCTTTCATTATGATGAATTCCCATCAGCAGTCTTCCAAAGCTATCCTCATTTACTCTTCTAAGTGTTTCTAAATCCTCTAAAAATGATTGTTTTCCTAGTTGCTAACAATGATCCCTGCAATGTTTCTTTGACTGCCAATATTGCTGATTGATTTATTTTGTTTGGAAACCTTCCTTATTGTACCAATCATACAGCAATTTTATTTCACTATAGTAACTTTGGTGAAAATTAATACTTTGTTTACTACTGGCATTTTAAGCCATCAAACACTTCAGGCTGCAATTAGTTTTAAAGGAAAATATATCCCTTTCTTTTTCTCTCATGCATTGAGGTTTTGCTGAGAGGGAAAATCCTGTGTTCTTGTGTTTTTTTGTTATTCTGTAAAGTACTTACTATCCTGATTTTACAGAGGTGATTATTTTACCTTTTCTTTAATTAAAATTCTTCTTTTAAGAACCTGATTGATTTTTTTCTTGTTCTTAAGATCCAAGGGTTTGGGTCTGTGTTCACCTGTAGCAATTGGTGAGGATATTATTCTCAAGCCTCCCCAGGAAAGGAGGTGTAGGGGCTTGGGGGGATATTTGGGGAAGGTAGGGCTCCAAGTGGCCCTCCCTGAATATTTGTTTAAATCACTTGGTGGTGGCAGCATCCTATTCAAGGTGGAAGTTGTGCCTTGGGAAAGTTTTTAACCTAAGCTGGCAAAAATGAGCTTAGGGGCTCTTTCATGTGAGTCCCCACATCTGTACCCCAGAGTTCAGAGTGGGGAAGGAACCCCACATGCTGTCTCAAGTTTCATTTTGTTACACAAATGTGTTTTATGAACTCAAGTTGTTATAAAATCAGTTGTTTTTTGTTGTATTGGGCTACACTGTTGCATGCTAAATCCTTAAGTGATCTTACAGGAAACAGGATAGTACAGGGAAGGCACTTGCAGGGGAAATAAGGGAACATGAATAAGCAAGAGATGTAAAGCAAGCACAGCACCATCATGAGGCAGCTCTTTAATAAATAGCATAAAGGCATTGTCTGTGTTAGTGAAAGTGCTCCATTACTATGCAGCCATTGTCCGGCTATGCTGAAAGAAAGACAGTGGACATATTGACATGGGTTTAACGAGGCCACAACTTTATTATTAGATGTCTGGGACTACCCAGTAGATAACCGTTTACAATGCAGGTAACCCGTTTGTTTTATTCTGTAATTACCCTGGGGGCTTTTACCGGCTCCTCCTACTTTTCCATTCAGATCCCTGCAGCAAATCCATTGCCGGGACCTTACCATCTACCCCCCCATCCCCCTCATAGGAGAGTTAAGGTGGGCTATAAGCATTTGGGTTTGTCTCTCTTCTGTACCAATCATAGGAGTCCCCAACCCCCCCCCCCCCCAATTTGTTCCTTTAACGAACACCTCTTTTTAAGTCATTTTCCAAGCTATTTATCCGGCCACTGTACATCTTTCCTATGGGGTACCTGCACTGGACATCCACCACAAGGAGGCACCAGCAATTAGCTTGGCTGCCTCCTCACCACACCCAGTCAGGTTCCACCTCCCTGTTCACATACATCCTTGCCTTGTCCACCCGGGGGGGTGGGGTGAGGGTTCAGGGGTCCCCACCACACAGTGCTGATCCTTGAACTTTTTCCAGGAGTTAGCATTGTTTGGTAAGACATGCTTCAGCACACGGAGTCCCTCCTTGCTCTGAGGATTAGTTCCACCCCTTTAAGCATTCCCAAATCATTTTCCCCCCAAGATGCACCACAATTGTATCCGATGGCAACTGACCGGCCTGCACAGCATACAGCAGCGGTATTAGTTGATCCAATAACATGCCCCTCCTTGCATACACAGCCAAAGTCCAGCTGCAAACCCTCGGGCAACCTGGACATGTAGAGCTGCCCCTTTTAAACCCTGCATTCCCAGGGGATATCTCAGTGACCATACTGACCCTTTTTTGCAGCAATTTTACCTCTCCTCCCCTCTGCCTCCCCCCCAGCCATAAAGCACTGTTTCCTTCACTCGGTCAGCCAGCCTACCCCACCCCACGCACAAACTTAAAGGTGTAGGGCAGTCATTAGGGGTGACAGTGTTGCTTCAAAATCTCTGTAAAAGAGAGTGGTAATGTAAATCTGTACAAAAATCTATACAGAATCTGTATAACAATTTTGCCATCTCAGTGCTGACTGAGATTAACACTAAAACCAAATGGAAAAACTGAATTTCTCTCACTTGAAACATTGATGAACAATGGAGGGAGTTAAAACAATAATTTAAGATTTACGACCTTAAAGCCTTTAAAATTCCTGTTCTGCAGGAAAAATATCTGTTTTTACTGGAACTCATTGTTATTTCATGGAATTGACTTTCCAGGACAGGACAGATGGAGCTTTGAAACTCCAAGGCAATATATTAATGGGTATGTACATAGAGGAAAATCCATGGAAATTTCAATTTGCCGTTGTTCCTGAACGTATTGGGGTGGGGGGAGAGAGTAGTACAGGAGATTTTTAAACACATTAACCATGACAAATGTTTTTGGAAAAAAAAATACTCTGGACAGGGTTTTACAGAAATGTGAGGTAATACTGTATGTATACACGTACACACAAAGAATGTGTCTAGGAACAAGATGAGATAATACATCAATATTTAATGACACTTAAACTTAAGTTTGAAAAGCATCTATACGTGCACTTAAAATGTACATCCTATGCTCTCACGTTTGGCCAGATTCTGGTCCCTGATGTGGGTACTTTGTGCCAGTCCACAAGCACAATGCCAGTTTAGCAGGCTACCTGAAGAATCCCCAACCAAGGGTTGTGTTTGGGTGGTGTAGAGCTCATGTAGCTGGCCCACAGCACCACCTCCAGCTTGGTCTAGGGAATGTAGAGAATGTAGGGTTGATGAGTAAAATGTTATGAATAGATGACCTCGCTATTAAGATATGCATTGCATAGCTATGTTGGTTTACTGGAATGTGTGAATGTATTCATTCCAGCTAATAAGAAAAAAAATAAATAAAGAGGAGGACTTACAGTAGTTGAAATGTGTAGAGCTTGTGTGTGTGACCATCAAAGGTATTGCACTATTCATTATTCATTATTACTAGCTTTGTGTTATACACCCCCTGAAATTAGGCATCTGGACTTCCAGCTACATTATTAAACCTCCGTATAATAACCCTTGGAAAGGCAATAGCTATTTGAAGCATCTAAATTGATCAATTTAGATCCATGGTGTGATGGAGTGGTGGGTGTGGTTTACTTACTGTATTTTCACAATGGGTCATATTTACCTGTAATTTGAAAAGATTTGCAAGTTAGACTGAAAATCAGGTTCCAGTTAAACCTTTTTCCCCATCTGTGGTTTTCAACGTACAGAAATCATATCTAATTTTGCAACAAGCTACCTCAGGTTACAAAGGGTATTGGATTTCCTGGCAGTCCAGGCAGTGTTGGTAATGAACTATCAGCAGCACCGTTCCTAGCTGATGGAGAAAGTGGCTTTGAGTCCTTATATTTGTTTCCTGTTGCATAACCCTATATTAAGTGACACTTGTTTTTTTTCATGGTCCTTAAATGATTGATAGTCTTGCATTTTAAAATACTCAGAGGAGTTCCTAACTATAGCTTTTCAAGTCTGCTTATATGTGCTACAACTTCACTTGTAAAAAGAACTTAAAACAAAAAATGTTGGGTATTATAAAAACTGAAATTGATGCAATTGCACTCGTGACATATCAGAATATTTTGAGCCTAATGCATCAGAGAATTAACTCCAATTCTATGGTGGTTATCTTTCCACTCCCACTTTGGGGACCACTGGATTGGAAGGGAGCACATTGTATCTTTTTCCCACAATCTCCCTCTCTCTCTCTCTCACTCACCCACTTAGGCTGATTTTCCTGTTTTACCAAGCCCCTGGGTTTGAAAGCCCAAGCCAGAATGCTTACATGCCTATTAGTACCATAGCACAAGCCCAAGTCTTGCTGTTGTGGGTTACTTTTTTTGCTATGTAGCCATACCCTTTGTATTTGGTCAGTTGCAGATGAAACCTTTACCTGTATATAAATCCAGTGAGGTTTTACCATATTTAGTGCAAAAAATTGTTTAAAGGAGAAGTTATTTGTTTAAAGATGTTTCATATCTAATTTCTTATTAAGGGTAAATGTGACCCCTTTCTAAATCAAAGGCATAAAGCTCCAGAAAATTTGGAATAACCACAGGTATCTTGATAGCAAGCAAATGAATGTGACACAGTTATTTAAAAGATAAATATTTAACAGGATTGGAGAGTACATAGAAGAATCCCTTTATGAAAGAGTGCCAACATTTAATCAGTTTAGTACATTTACCATTAATTAATTGAATAATTATTAAAATTGTTTAAAGTAATTCATGATTAATTTTATAATTTTTTTAGTATAACAGGTGAGAAGAGACTCAGTTGTCAGATACTGGGTTGCATGCAAGCACCTTATGAAGGGTTGTCTTTAAGCCACCTTTACATCACCTCCTGAAACTAGATTGAGGATCAACTTGTGCCTGTTAACTGGCACAAAGTGATTAAGAATTACTCAAGGGAAGAAAATGTTCAAGATCCTGTGGTATAGAAGCTCTGAAATGAAATGATAGTCCAAAGACCCTGATAAAGAACTGATGGTATTTTGGGCTACAATGCTTATACAGCCTGGCACTGAATATTTGGGTTCATGAAGGAGTAAGTTTATAGCTCAGTTTTTTACATGATTTGAAGCTCAATACGCTTAGTCCCTAAAGTGTAGGGGGATCTATGGAATCGGCTGAGAATGGAGAAACATTACTGACTCTGTTTTATGGATGGAGAAAACAAGGCATAAAAGGCTTAACTGATGTGCCCACAATCACAGGGGAAGTTTGTGGCAGAGCTGGAAATAAAACTTGTGCTTTAGCCACAACAACCTGCTCACTCCTACCTGTTCTTGTGAGACTGAAATCTGCTGATGAAGTTTGGAAGCTTATATAGTAATAAAAAAAAACCCTATCAGAGAGGTTTGAGCTACTACTACTACTTCATCTTTCTACTATCTCCAGTGATGATGCACTAAACAGTGAAACTTCATTTACTACATTGCTAAAAAGCGGAAGTTATGGTGTAACTCCAGTAATTTGAGGCTTGGTCACACCTACACAGTTAGGTTGACGCAAAGCAGCTTATGTCAACCTAACTGTGAATGTGTCTTCATGTAAATTTGGCTTCCACCAACATAAGTGTGTTATACCAATAGAATAAAAACCAGCAGGATCTTATTAAGAGGGATAAGGCAAAGATGCCACATTTATTGTAAATATACTGATAAAGCAAAAGATAAAAGTAAACAACGTTGTTTGACTACTTATTTCTGAGAGAGAGAGTGATACATATATAATATATATGTGTGTGTGTGTGTGTATATATATATATATACACACACACACAATCATTCATTTAAGTTCTATATAGGTGTTATAGTTACCAGCCTAGAAGTTGCTCATGCCAAGTTACTGGCCAGGTATCTTGGTCATGAGGATGGAGCAGAGTCTGTTTCAGGTGCACCTGATGCTCCTGGAGGTTGGCAGCAGAACCAGAGACTCAAAGTCATCAGTCTTTAGAGTCCATTCTTATAGGAATTAATTCCTATGTTAGTTTATGGGAACTGTTTTATCCTGCTGTTGCTGACTCAATCAGCAGATGGCACATTCCTGTCCAAAGTGGCACATTCCTGGTGGTTCCACACTGTCCAAAGTTTGTGTTTCTCATCCTTCCAGGTGATGGGGTGGATCCCAGTTTACCCTCAAGGGGTTGTCTGGTGTCCTACTTGACACATTCTTCAGCCGATGGATACTCCCTTTCTAGGCTGCCACCTTCCTAACCATTTATGTACATCAAGTATTAATTAACATACATTCCATATCTTAACCATATTTTAGCTTACTGTCTCCACCACTTTTGGGGTGTGTGCTAATTCATTTGAGACTCCTGGCCCTTTAATCACAGAGGGTGGGGGTCTGTCCTAGGAGCCTTTGAATGAAGTGAAAGTCACTTAACAGCTTATGGTGTTTGTTTACATTGTATCAATTACTTCAAGAACAAAGTCAATTAACTTGTTTGTAAGTTTTACATAGTAATAAAGTATCTTTCACAGGATAGATACCGTATAATCAATGGTTTCTACAGACAGTAGCTTACAAGTTTTAACAGAAGACCCAAGAGATTTTTGTACTTGGTGAAACTGTTGGATTTTAAAGTGTGGGGGACAAATTATGAGGGGGTCACTGTCACTTGGGGGAATCACCGTTAGTACCTTCTTTTATATCCCTACAAGTGCTCGCTATGCTGACTTATATACACCTCCTTCCTGAGCAGTGTAGTCATGGTTGATGTAGCTTGGTCAATGCAGTGTTAGTGTAGACAATGCATTACTTTCATTGACTGTTACTGGCCTCCAGGAACTATCCTCCATTGCCCCACATTGATCGCTCTGATCACAATTGTGAACTCCACTGCACAAGGGACAGGTAGACAGGAAGATGACCCTCCCATTTAAAGCCCCATGAATTTTTAAAATTCCTTTTCCTGGTTGCCTGGCTTGGCAAGCACACTTAGGAGCTTTCCATGGCTGACCATGCAGTCTAAATGCTGTAGATGTGCTCCTGCCTGGAGTACACAGGCGGTGTTGGCTCTCCTGGGTCTGTGGGGAGAAGAGGCTGCGCAGGCACAGCTCCTGCCCACCAATAGAAATGTGGACATCTACGAGCAGATTGCTTAGGGGATGCAGGAGAAGGGCTACAATAGGGACCAGCAGCAGTGCTGCGTGAAAGCCCAGGAACTGTGTCAAGAAGACCAGGGACATCAACAATAAATCCAGTGGAAAACCATAGACTACCTGCTTTTACAAAGACCTGCAAGCCATCCTCGGCGGAGACCCCACAACTCCTATGGAAGCCTGAGTCACAGGCACCTGCCATGAACAGCGAGGAGGAGGAGATGGATGAGCAAGAGGTGATGCATGGAGGACAGGTGACTAGGAGATCCATCTGTGCCATGAACCAGGATGTGTTTTTGACTCCACCACAGTCCAGCCAATCCCAACAGGTGAGCACAGGTGAGCCTGATGCAGGGGAAGGAACCTCTGGTAAGCAGGCAGTTGGTTTTGAAATTACGGGGATGGAGCCCCCAAAGTAGTGGGACACATCTGTTAATTTACCTTTTTTGTGCTAGAAGAGGTAGTGAAACAACCAAGAGGGAGAGTTGCTATCTACTTTTCATTCCTCTCTAGAGTTGGGCAGAATCGGCCACACAGAGCAGTTTGTGTATGCCCTGGGATGTTCTGCGAATCCTCCGTAGATCTCTTGGAGATATTCTACAATCCTCTGCCAAAGGTTTCTGGGGAGGGCTGCCTTATTTCTTCCACCACATGTCTTCCACCACAGTACGACACTTTCCAATGCCACTCAGCAATTACTTCAGCAGGCACCATTGTAGTACCCATGCTTGCGGCATATAGGCCTGGGCAGCATTAGAACAGCAGCAACTGTGCTCTCTCTGCCTCTGTTACCTTCAGGAGTGAGATATCAGCTAAAATCACCACTGCCTATGGAGAATCATGCAAATATTCATTTCCATTGCCCTGTACAACTAGAATCATGCCAGCAAGCTATGACCCCCCCATTTCCCCAATCCCCTTCATGGTTACCATGGTTGGTGCTGTGACTGGCCCTGTGCTCTGTCAATCCCTAGCAGCTGTGATAATGTGATTCTTACAACTTTTGAGGCGGAAGGGGAGTTAGTTTGGTATTTAAGTTTCGATTTCCATCATGAATACTCTGACAATGGTACCTCTGTGTGTCTGCAGCTGCTGCCATTGTGGCCTTCGGGGTCATCACTCCACACCCACAGAATGCCTGAGCCAGATAAGGAGGAAAAAGAAAAGGACTCAGGATCACATGTTCCAGGAAATCCTGCTGGCCAATGCTATATCACTGAATGAGACCAGGGCCCGGAGGATCACCCTTGCAGACAGCATGGAGAAGGAAAGAGTGGAAGGGAGAAAGGTGCAGAAAAAGGAGAGGGACCTGCAGCAGGAGATTCTTGTGCTTGTCTGACAGCAAATTGAGCTGCTGCAGACTTTGGTAGACCTGCAGGGTCAGCAATCCCATGCTCGCCTCCCTCTGCAGCCCATAGAGAACTCAATATCGAGATCTCCCTATATCCCTCCCCCTCAACATTCCATGTGGCATCTGGGGTCTGTGCACTACCCTTACCACTCCACCCAGGGGGATAGTGAAGACAATCATAGTTTCGCATACGCTGACCTATGAAAGTCCTAGTTGTTGTATGTGTACCTGAAATGGAGTGTTATTTTCCCTTCATAAGTTCTGTTCCCTTAATTTATTAAGTTTTAAATAATTATTTAACTACCTCATTAATGTGACAGAATATTTTAACCAAAGTTCTTTTTTTTTTTTTAGTTCACAACTGGTGCTGAGCAGTTATGACAGCCACCAATTTCCTATTACTTTGTTTTGAATCCATACAGAATCCATAACATCATTCACAGTCAATATTAATAGATGCATTGACAATGTTGCATTCCCACATACACAGCCATCACTACAAGGTTCATGCTGGACTGCAAAAGAGCAAGGCTGGGTAGGGCACACTACAGCAAGACACACTACTCAGGCTCACCATTAAAATGTTCTTTCAAAGCCTCCCTGAGCCATATAGCTCTGCGTTGAGCTCTTCTAATAGCCTTTGTATCTGACTGGTCAAATTCAGCAGACAGTCCCTCCACCTCTGCAAAATGTTTCCTCTTTGCTTCACAGATATTATGCAGGACACAGCAGGTAGCTATAACTATTGGGATATTTTTCTCATTGAGGTCCAATATTGTAAGCAAACAATGCCAGCGACCCTTCAAATGATTAAAAGCATATTCAGTTGTTTCCTTCCTTATAGGTTTTTAAGGTAAGGTTTGACAAAGTCCTGGCTGGGATGATTCAGTCGAGGATTAGGTCCTTCTTGAGCAGGGGTTGGACTAGATGACCTCCTGAGGTCCCTTCCAATCCTGATATTCTATGATTCAGCCTGCTGAGCCTGTAGTTGAAGGACTCCTGGCTGCTGTTGAGGTGGTCTGTGTACGGCTTCATGAGCCATGGGAGCAAGGGGTAGGCTAGGTCTCCAAGGATCACTACTGACATTTCAACATTCCCAGTGGTAATCCACTTATTGGGAAAGTCCCTGCTTGCAGCTTTCTGAACAGTCCTGTGTTCTTAAAGATGCACGTGTCATGCACATTCCCTGACCAGCCCACAGTGATGTTGGTAAAGCATCCCTGGTGATCTACCAGCACATACATTACCATAGAAAAGTAGTGCTTTCTGTTGATGATCTCTGTGGCAAGGTGGTCTGGTGCTAAAATAGGGATATGTGTGCCATGTTTCACCCCACCACAGTTCAGGAAGCTCATTGCTGCAAAATCATCCGCTATTTCCCACACATTGCCCAGAGTCACAATCCTGTGTAGCATGACAACAACCCCCACGGTTGATTTCTTGACTCAAAATTGATTCCCAATTGACATTGCAAGTTTCCACAGTGCAATCACCACTCGCTGCTCACGTCTCAGTGAGGCTCCCATCTTGTTGTCCCTGAGCTGGAGGGTTGGGGCAAGTTCGGTGCAGAGATCCAGAAATGTGGCCTTGTGCATCTGAAAGTTCTGCAGCCACTGCTATTTTTCCCGAACCTGCATGACAGTGCAATCCCACCATTCAGTGCTTGTTTCTTGGGCTCAAAACTGGTGCTCCACCATATCCAGCTGCTCCATGAATGCCACCAACAACTTTTTGAATTGTTTCTTTCTGTGTCTCACAGCAATCCGTCCTCCAAGGACTCATCCTGTTCCCTGTGGCTCCTATTGCAGTTCTGCAAACGATCATTCACCCTGTGATTGCAATGCTCATTACAAAAGTGCAAATTGTGCTACAGATGAAATTATGGGATGGAGAACACTGCATTATTGGAATTTGACTCCAGGCTCTGTTACACCTGTGATTCATTTCAGCCCCATTAGGCATTGCAAAAACTGCCCCAAATACTCTGTTCTAGATGGTGCACTACATTCTGCATCAATACAAGTGCTCCTAGTGAGGATGCACACTGCTAACACAAGGAGCAAAGCGTGCATACGCACAAGCGATGTAAAAACTGCAGCAGCTGTATACTGATGTAACTTATTTTGACATCATTTTGTAGTGTAGACATGGCCTTAGTAGAGGATACTGTTTTCCTAAACATCTCTGAATATGTAGTATCAGCCATGTATATGATTTTCCAGTTCAATTGCTTTTGTAATTTAGCTTTGACAATTTGATCTGTTTTCTTGTTCAACTATTTCTTTTACAAAGTTCTTTTTAGTAAAGGGCCCTTTTTTTGGTTACTATTTCATCAAATTCTCTTCATAAGCCGCCATTTTATGTATAATGATTGGCTCTGCTTTAGTACCTTTTAAAATGAGAGTTAAACACAAGTCATAGAACTTAAACTATTTGATATAAAAACAAGTACATTTTTCTGTATCACAGAGCATAATTGAACATGTCTGCAATAACTCTTGATACATACAAAGCTCCTTCCATGGTTGTCATCTTTGTGATTTCCTTTAAAATGAAAAACCCTGTCTGTGCAGATGGCTTTTTCCATTAGCCTCTCAGTGATCTGACTCTAATAATACTTTTCTGGAGTATAAATTGTACATGCTATAGATAAAAGCTGACACTCTTGTAAAGTCTAACAGTTATATTTCAGTAACAGCATTAATGCAACTTTAGCTTTCATTTAACAAAGTTTTTTTTTCTTGATAGTAATATTTAGTGTTAATAGCGCAGCATATTTTAACCAGCTGATCAAATACAATGGTTACGGCTTTGTTCTCTAAATGATATTGAACAAAAGTCATTTCAAACTTGGGAAATTCTGATTTTGTAGGGTGATTTAAGAGTGAATAAAAAAATCTGTTTTTCTCATTCTACAAAATTGCAAAAATAAACATGTCTCAGTACTGTACAAAGTCATTTACGTGCTTCTTAAAATAAGAAAAAAAAGGGACTAGCTGGATGTCTGATAAGATGAGTATCTCTAGATGGCTAGTTTAAATCCATTCTAATTTAGTTTGATTGGAAGTTCACCCTCTCATCAATTGTCACTGACATCCAGCACCATGTTACCAATATCTTGATGTTTTGTTGTTTTTCTTAAAGCCCCAGTTTCTGGGGTAAGGTGATTACATGAGTGTCTCAGGGCTTGTTTTGTTTTGAAAGTAAGTTTCTAGTTTTCATGGGTGTGGAGAAAAGCTTGAAAATGTGGATCCTAAAGTCTCAAACACCACAAGGCAAATAAAAGGAACACAAAATGTATTATTTTTCAGTTATTATGATTCCAAGCTAATCTCATAGTTTTAAAATTCATGGAGTTGGCAAAACTGAGTGTATATAAAATGAGTTGGTAGGTCTCTTCACTGGTAACTGGACGAGTATATATCACAAAACCCAGCACCACACTAAGTTATAATTGTCACCTGTTACAGGGTGATGACCCCTGTAAATGAAGCAGGTCCAGCTCCTCTGAGCCAGAAGAGGTGCTTCTAGTTTGGCCAATTAAGAGTGCTGAGCAGCACCTGTGACCATAAAGGATCAGACAGAATCAAAGGGTATGTCTACACTACAAACCTAAATCACCCTATATTAGGTCAACTTACAGCCATTGCATCAGGAGCGCTTCCAGTAACCTAAGAGGGGCAGTGTGGGGAACTGAGAGCCTGGGCTCTCAACTCTGCTGGCAGCTCCCTGCCATGAGCTTGGTTGCCCCACACACGCCCAGGTTCAGGAAAGCCTGCTCTCTGTTCTCCACTTGTTGTGGGGGGAAACCGCCTGGGGCTTCTCCCCCTGCTTGGAGCAGGGGGAGAAGCCACCCAGGGCTTCTCAGTCCCCCTCCCGACCACTCTCCTCAAGGAGCTCAGCAGCTTAGCCAATTTCACAGCTCATTGAGCTGTAAAATTGACAAGGCTGATTGGCTCCTGGGTGGTGTCCCGTGGGCTTCTTGTCCCAGCTGGGATCAGGATCCAAAGCTATCCTGGCTTTTCACCCCAGATCCCAGCTGCGATCAGGGTCTGAAGCAACTCCAGGCTTCTCGTCCCAGCTCCCAACTGGGATTGGGTTCCAGCCACCTAGCTCTCCTGGGGAGCAGGGACTTTCTTATCAATTTCATAACTGCTCTAACTATAACATAAGTCTTATGCCTCTCATGGACATGGAGTTATTATTTCGATGTAGTAGGACATTTACATGGGAGGGAGGAAAGCTGTAGTGTAGACACTGACATAATTAGGTCAATGTAAGCTGCCTTATGTCAACAAAACTGTGTAGTGTAGACTAGTCCTGAGTTGGAAGCAAACAGGTGAGGAGCAGAGAGTGCGAGTTAGTCAGGAAAAGGGGCAGGTGATTGCTGCCTGGGAGTCCAGAGACTGGAGGAGGTCTCGGGGGTAAGCTGCAAAGATCACAATGCTCTCTGAAGGCTCTCCATGGAACTTGGAAGGAATTAGCAGGATGTGAGTGGTTGGGCTAGCCTGCTGACCCTCCTATGCCAGAGAATGTGGGAGAAAGCTGAAGGCTGAAAGCAACAGAGAGAGATGACTGCTGGCTCTTGAACTTGGAAAGGTGATGCTGGATGGCCAGAGAAGGCTGAAGGCTAGGAGTAAAGCATTGTGAGGGACACCAGAGCCATACTGGAGAACTGAGTACTGTTGAGGGACACTGGAGCTGTAGTGGGGAGCTGAGGCATGGTGAGAGATGCCAGGGCTCTACTTTGTGTACTGCCTTTACTGTGGTTATCGGAAGTGGGTTATGGTTTGTGTATGGGGCTTTCTTTGGTAATAAATTAACCCCATAAGGCTATTTGTACTCAGAAAGACTGTTTGAACTACTTCTGGGGAACCCCAAGGTAAAGGGCACCGGGATCCGGGAGGTGAGACATCAGCTGGCAGAGGGTGCTCCGGAGCTGGAAAAGAGTTAATTTCCAGGATAACCAGCAGGAGGCGCCACACTGAGTCTTGTTTCACTACAGGTGGTGGAGAATGCAGGCACATGCGGTCTGCCCTTGATACCAGGGGCAAAGCAAGGACTGGGAGTATTACCGAGCAGAAAAGAAAGGGATAATGGATCCGGTTTACACAGAGGTGTTCTTCACAGAGGGTTCCTGCGCCCTTCCAGGCTGGGTTCCAGGGTCTGGTCCCCTGAGGAAAGGGGCAGTCCAACAGCCTGAGAGGCTTGAGAGACTTGTGCAAAAGCTCGGGAAGACTCAGCAGACACATTGTGAGGCACAGTGGGCCCTACAGGAACAGTTGGGGCAGCTGGCAAGGGAACAGCGGGCCCTGGTAAAACTCCTCAGACAAGAGTTTTGGAGGAACCGTGGAGAAGGGTGTGAGAAGCTGAGCACCAGGGCCAGGAGGCCTCTGGCAGAGCACAGGGCTTGCTATGTCTGCGGGTGGAGTGGACATTTCAAAAGGGATTGTCCCTACTGGGATGGGAGCAGGGCGCTTCACCCAGAGGAGGGACAGGGGCAAGTCCCTAAAACAATCTGCTGGGTGATGAAACCCAGGCAGCTGCAGACATGTTGGGCTTGTGGGTGACGAGGGCACATGCAGTGGGTGTGCCCAAGCCCGAAGTGAAGGGTCCAGGTCCGCCCTGGTGAAAGGGTGGGACCCAAGAGGGACCGTGAAAGACCCAAGGGAGCAAAGAGGCAGGGAACCTGCTGGGGCTGCGATACACTGGGCCACATTAGAAGGCACTGCCCCCTCAAAGGAATTGAGGGGTGGCTGAAGGAGGTGCCTGGGGGCCCGGAAGGGGCAAAACTGGACAAGGTGGAGGCGGCAGGACTAATGGCTGACCGGCCATTGGGCCAACCACAAGAGGTAACAGAGGCAGCAACCAGGACGGAGGGGAGGTGGGAGGTTGGGAGCCAGACCATTGCTGAGTCAGTTATAAATAAAGAAACTGAGACCGAGTGGGCCCAGCAAGAAGCCTGGACCCACGTGGTCAAGGAACAGGCCAGCAAATGGACCTAGACCCTGAGGATGGAGGGTCTAGGGGATGCGGACCTACGAGCATAGCTCAAGGCTGCAGAGCAGGCCCGCTGGAAGGCAGAAGCTCACTCGGGAGACGGCCAGAAGCTGGGAGGCTTCAGAGAAGAAGCGTGCAGGCCTGGAGGGGTGACCCTGGTGGGCCAGATTTGGGGAGCCCAGGCCAAGTTACCCCACTCCTAGAACAAAAGCTAGGCTGATTGGGGAAGCAGCCACAGCTGGGGCCATGCCCCAATTAGGCCACACCTGGCCCTGTTATAAGGGCTCAGGGAGGAGCTGGGACAGGCTCTCTCCAGCCTTAGAGGGAGAAGGACCCGGCTGCCTGGGAGCTCAGGGTACAGGGAACAGAGCAGGGTTGGGGAAAGACAAGAGGAGCTGGGGAGCTCCAGCCTGGTAAATCCCCAGTGTGGGCCTTGCTAAAAGGCCAAAACAGGTACTGAGGTTGCAGAGGCTGCAGCCTGGACTTAGACAGAGGCAGCTGGTCCAATCCCCTTGCCAGTGATGAGTGGCCTTTACAAACTGCAGTTTGCCCCAGTGATCAGGGGTAGATGATGACTGGCAGTAGCTACTGAGGCAAGGTGGGTGAGAGGGCTGGGGGTTCCCCTGGGAGGGGAGACCCAGAGTGTGGTGGGGTACTGCTGGTGCAGAACCCCAAGGTAAAAGACACCGTGGTCCGGGAGGCATTTTGTCTATTTGTAATAAATATTTCTATGCATTTAATTAAATCAATAATGCTCTTGACATCAATTAAATAGATTTCAGGTCGCTGTTTGCAATGGTGTTCTAGCTGTGTTGGTCCCAGGATATCAGAGACAGGGTTGGTGATAGGGTGACCAGATGTCCCAATTTTATCGGGACTGTCCCGATATTTCCTTGTTTGTCCCGCGTCCCGACCGACGTGCGGTCGGGACACCGGACAAACAAGGAAATGCGGCGGAGCCTGGAGCCCGGAAGAGCTCGCCCCTCCTCCCCCCCCCCCCCGCGTCACCCTCCTCTCCTCCCCCCGCGTCCCAATATTTGACTTGGGTGATCTGGTCACCCTAGCTGGTGAGGTAATGGCTTTTATTGGAGCAACTTCCGTTGATGAAAGGCACAAGCTTTCAAACTACTCAAAGCTCTTCTTTTTCAGGGCTGAAGAGGAGCTCTGTATAGCTTGAAAGCTTGTTTCTTTCACCAAAAGACATTGGGTCCAATAAAAGATATTGCCTCACCCACTTTGTCTCTCAGATTTCAAGTAGGCATTTTCATACACTTGGCTCAGTTTTGGAAATATTCAGGGAGCCAGTGCATACTTTGCTCAGCTGATGCACAATAAGTGATCACCCCTGTTTAAACTCATTCCTGGCTGACCCAGCATTCTAGCATCTCCCCCTCCCCCCACCCCACCCCACCCCATCTTTCACATTTGAACTGAGGCAGAGACATCTGGAACAGACCAGATTAAATTTTTGGCACAGACCTATTTAACATTTGCCTTGAACAAAACACTTCAGTGATCTGGTTGGCAGGCTTTCCAATAATAACTGGTATAGTTACTCTAAAACTAGGCTTGGAAGGATTAGCTCTTTTTGGGTAAATGTCAGTAAACCTCAACTTTGCTGCGTACAAAAAAATACTGCCATTGGTGATTGAAATTTACAGATAGGCAAAATAACACAACAAAAATGCTGCCTGAGAACTTATTAGTGTTTGATTTAAGGATATTTACTTTGTATATTTTAACATGTGACGTTGTCAATTGGTGTTTTAATAACTATAAAGCTTTATGAATCTCAACCTCTGCTCTCATTCAATAATTGTCTGACCTTCCACCTCTATTGTCTGACCCACATAGTTTCCTGCTTCTGTGAAAATTGATAAATAAAAAAATGCTTAAAAATAAACATCAATATTGTACATCCAAATTATTAAAAATATAGAATTCTACCAAGCCTATCTAAAAGCTATGCAAATTAAATGTTGTCTACCATGTTTCTCTTCTACAATTTATATCCTTGTTCTCCATGACATATACATCTGCTGTTTTTGATCTCCCACACATTGGGACCTCTGTTGTTGACTGTAGAATTTAGCGGGAAGCACACAGGAAATGTGTGTACTGCTGTGGTTAGAGAAGAAACTTCCTGGAGTGAATTTGTGTTGATCAATTAGAATTGGAAATCCCTTAGGTACATTAGAGGTTTTTTTAGTTAAATGTGAAAATCTATATCACTCTTTTGCTGTATTCCAATCAAATGCACACTCTTGGCTTTAACTGTGCAACTTGTGTTTGGGGGGAAAATCCATTGTATTCATAATTTGACCAAATGGTAGGTAATTTCTGGATTTTATTCTCTATGATGGCAAGTGCATAGGAATTTTTGTCTGTCAGAAAATATTTTATCCCTATTTTGTTATTTTTCTTTTCTTCATTTTCTCTTTGAAATGATGCCACATTAACTAGCTGTTCATTTTGTACTATGTCACTTAAAGCACACATCTACATTTCATTAATTTCACTGCCTCTAAAAATGTCAATGCCTTGAAGGTTAAAACATGTTTCCTGCAGCAGTCTGCACCTCACAAGTTCACTTTGGACTCCAAATTTGAGTCTCTCTTTTATTAAAGGAGTGACATGGTTACCCAAAGTCACACATTTGAGCTCTAACTCATACATCTACTTTTTTGTAAAGCTCTTGATTTATGAATAAAAACGTCAAAGTCTCAAAATGGGCTTTAGGGGTTACCATGCTTCTGAGGGCTGGTCTTCACTACCCGCCCGGATCGGCGGTAGAAAATCGATCTCTCGGGTATCGATTTATCGCGTATCGTTGGGACGCGATAATCGATCCCTGAATCGACGCGCGTACTCCACCAGCCCAGGTAGGAGTAAGCGCCGTCGATGGGGGAGCCACGGTGGTCGATTTGCCGCCGGCCTCACAGCAGGGTAAGTCGGATCAGATACGTCGAATTCAGCTACGCTATTCCCGTAGCTGAATTTGCGTATCTGAAATCGATTCTCCTCCATAGTGTAGACGTAGCCTTAGACAATTTATCATAGCAGATGATTAAATTTATCTTCTCTTTTGTCCTATATAAAATAATCAAATATCTTCAACTATTCTGCATTTCTGTGGAGAAATTTGAGAGCTAGCCCTTTAGATGCTTTCTCTACAGCCCCATGATTAAAAAATGTAAAATAATTGCTTATGTTGATGCTAATCTTTTGCAGGGAAGTAATTGCTCAAACTTTGGTTCAGTATAACATGACATTTTTTTGTTGTTTAACAAGCACTCAAAAGTTAGGTTTTTCAGAAAAGAAAACATTTATGTTAAATGCATGAGCATTCAGCTTTGTCTGAGTTTCCTCAAGCCTTTGGGAACAAGCAGCTCTTTTCTAGAAACACTGACCCTATTCAGAGGGTTAAGCTGGGCATTAGCATATTCATTTCTATGAGCTGGTCTTCACTACAGGAAGACTGACACTGCAACAGGGGTCAATTTAGGGTCTAGTGAAGACTCGCTAAATCAATAGCAGAATGCTCTCTGGTCGATCACTTATGAGTTTCACTATTTTTCAAAAGTGACTTAAGCACTTAGACTTCCCAAGTCTTTGAGCTTTTAAGTAACATAGATGCTTTTGAAAATATTACCCTAAGCCTCATTGAAAATCAACAGGACTTAAGATCCTATATGTCTTTTGAAAATGAGACCTAGGTACTTTTGAAATTCTTAACTTCAGACGTCTCTAACTATAATCTGAATTTAAAAATTATGCAAAATTCATGAATCTAATATTAAATTGATTTAAAACTGGCAACTTGATAGATGTCAAAGTAATGGTAACAGTGACTAGTCATCAAAATGAGGCGCTTTAATAGTGTCCCACAGATAGCGGATCTTGGTTTAGTGATATTCAATATCTTTAGCAATTGTGTGTGTGTGTGTATATATATATATTGTGACGGGGCAAGGCCAGATGGCTATAGGAAAGTAGTGAGAAACAGGTATGTTAGCCCCAGGCTAAACAAATCCCTGTTATCATGATACCCAAATGGCAGTTGCTCCAGGTTAATCAAGACGCCTGGGGCCAATTAAGATCCTTCCAGAAAGTAGTGGAGACAGCTAGGTTGATTGGGACACCTGAAGCCAATCAGGGGCTGGCTGACTCTAGTTAGAAACCTCCCAGTTAGTCAGGTGGGCACATATCAGGAGATGTGGGAGGAAGTTGCGCTGTACGCACCATATCAGGCACAAGGAAGGAGGCCCCAAGGTAAGGGTGAAGTGGAACTTGAGGAAGTGGGGGCTGCTATGGGGAAGTAGCCCAGTGAATTGTACGCGGACTGTTTCTAAAAGGTCAGCTACCATAGCTGATACTATTAGGGTCCCTGGGCTGGAGCCCAGAGTAGAGGGCAGGCCCGGGCTCCCCACTTTTCCCCCCTGACTAATCACTGAGACTGGGAGACAACAGAGACTGTGCAAGGGAGGATAGTTTCTCCTCACCTTCCTCGCTGGCTTATGATGAAAATGGCTCAGTAGGTTGTGACCCTTGCCTCTAGAGAGAGAAGGGCTACATGGAGGGTCACAGTGAGCCTCTGAGGCTAGCGAAATCCACCAGGAATCACGGGACCCACGGAGACAAGGACAGCTTTGTCATTTTATATATATAAATTTAAAAAAAATCATTGGTGATGAAGTTGTCCAGGGATGGAGAAGATGGGACTATAAGTTTTCAGATGACATGAGAATTGGTAGAGTTATAAATAATGAAAACAGGTCAGTTGCACAGAGTGTTGTTTCAATTTTAATTTAATAATAATTCAAGCTGTCAGATAACTGGCTCAATTGGAATGTATCAAAGAATATTCATCAAAAATGTACACAGCACAAGACTGACAGAAAGGTTACACATACCAAACCAGTCTGGGCAGCAGCTAGCAGCACTGGACTCTTCCAACTAGTCCCCAGAATCACATCCCTTTATATACTATGCATGTTTACAGAAAAGAGACACAGAAAATGGCCTCTTGACCCATGGAGCAATTTTTGTGGTATCCGGTTTACATAACTGATGAGTATGTTGAAATCTTCATTGTTTAAAGTTTCGGGTTCTTCTATTACATCCATCACCATGATATCTGAGCACTTTGGGAGACTTTGTTTAAAACATAGCAAAGAGGGGCTCTATAAAGAGGCATTAAGCTTACAAAAACAATTGAACGAGTTTTTGAATGCGCTTGATCAATTATTGCCTGCTGATCTACTGTTGCAATTTCAGTGGTAATCTGGCTTGATTTAATTCACAACAAAGAAATGGAATTATATAAAGAGAAAACTGAAAAAAATGATTCAGAGAAGCTATGCAACCTGTCCATTTCCTAGCGAACATGAGTGATTCCAAATGAAGAGATCAGAGGTTAAATTAAGAACAAGGTGGTTACAGTTAATGCAATACACCTCTACCTCGATATAACGCGACCCGATATAACACGAATTCAGATATAACGCGGTAAAGCAGTGCTCAGGGGGGGCAGGGCTGCACACTCTGATGGATCAAAGCAAGTTCGATATAACGCAGTTTCACCTATATCGCGGTAAGATTTTTTGGCTCCCGAGGACAGCGTTCTATCGAGGTAGAGGTGTATATTTCTTTATTCTTCATGTCTTTTATAACATTCAGAATAGATTTCTACCCCTAAAGAGTTTGCAAAGGAAGTTGTACCACAGTTTGCTGCATTAAAATGGCGAGAAATAGTGTAAGTTAAGTCATAGAAGACTGGACAGTTGAATTCAGAGTTTTGTCAGTTTTTAAAAGACCTACATTGCACTCTAGTCACCTCAGCCATCAGTTATATTTTAGTACATTTAGATTGGCCTGGTCAGAACTTCATAATATACTAGATACTGAAAAAGCAGTTAAACTGGAGAGTAGCTTACCATTCGTTTACATCTAAGGGTACATCTACACTACAGCGGGGAGTCGATTTAAGATACGCAAATTCAGCTACGTGAATAGCGTAGCTGAATTCGACGTATTACAGCCGACTTACCCCGCTGTGAGGACGGCGGCAAAATCGACTTCTGCCGCTTTTTGTCGGCGGCGCTTACTACCACCTCCGCTGGTGGAGTTAGAGCGCCGATTCGGGGATCGATTGTCGCGTCCCGACGGGACGCGATAAATCGATCCCCGAGAGGTCGATTTCTACCCGCCGATTCAGGCGGGTAGTATAGACCAGGCCTTAGGGTAGATACAGAAGAATAGTAAGCCTAACTAGTAAGTAGACTGGCAAGTAGATTATTTTTTTCTTGTATTTTACTTTCAACATTACAAGCATTCATTCTGGAGAATATCTTTTTATATGGTATGAACAAGCTTACAAAATGAATCACGTAGTTCAGCATCTGTTTTGTATTTCTTAAAACTTTTTTTTTAGTGGAATTTATTTTCACAAAAAAAGTGAGACATTAGCTTGGGGACAATCACAATGATCCTCTGAGCCCCAGTTTTGTGGATTTCATGATGCAATCAAAATCCTCTGGAATATTTTTGTATATTTCTGTACAGTCCTCTAGCTCATGTTTATACATATGTATATTTGTGTAAAATAAGTTTACACAATCTGTATATTGTAATATCTCCTATTTCTCCTAGTAGATCTATCTTTTTAATGGCAGGAGATGTGGGAGTCATTTTGGTGACCACTAAGAGTAATATTTAAAAAAAAAATTAAGTGTACACACACAAGAAAAAAAAACTGAAGCTACACAGAATTCACAGCATCACTGAGTGGCTGACATAGAAGGGTGGAAGAATTTTATTTTTAATCTAAAAAGCAGAAAGTCTATCATGCTAGCGTTAGTGGGTTTAGATTGAGATAATAAACCAATCCACTCACTTTACTTTATTTGCACTTACAGCTATCATGCCCCCATTAGAAAACACATGCCTATTATGCCTCACATTTCTTTGATGTGTTCTGACTCCTTTGTACATTACAGATGTACTGACCTTGTTTTGCTTACGTCCCAAAGGTGTTGCTGAGTTGCAGAGATAATACCAGTATTTGCTAAATGATGCTTCCACTTTATATTTCAGGATGAACAACTATTAATCAAACTTCTAGTGACCACTTACTGTCATTATTTTAAAATTTTATTACTCAACATCACACTTTTTTAGAAAAAAAATACCACATCTACTGAAAAAAGTGGACTGAATGTCAGTATACTTGCTTAATGCTCCAGCAAGCACCTCAATTTCTCTCCATTTTCAAAGCACTTGGAAGTCATTTGCATGTCATACTTTGACATTAGAATGAAATCTTTTATGTTTTAAAATCATTTGGCAAACCTTCAGGACATTTCTTCTTTAATACTAGAAGTTGTGTGGAATGTTGAGGGCTGATTTCAATCAATTTAATTGGCTAATTTTCAGGGTATTAATTCTGTAAATGCCCTCTGCATACCGATTGTAAGTGCATCACCCAGAAGAAAAAAAATCCATATGCTTGTTTCTCATTAATTTTCAGTTTATATTAGCAGTAGATGCCTTGGCACAGGGTATTATGTGTCTCAGGCAACCAGCTTCCGTAAGCCAGTTATTAATCCCCAAGGAATTATCTGGTCCTTGATCATTATTGCTTAATTAAAAGAGAAATATCTTTATCTATTGTTTTTCCTACTGAATTATTCTCTTTTAAATCTGTGAAAATCTTATATTTTTATAATATATCTTTGAAATTTGTATCAAGAACTCTGAATGTCAAAATGACCCTTCTTGCTACAAGCACATTAATGGCTGCTTGAACCACTTCATACTTTCACTTTTTATGAAAGACAAATCAAACACTGAAGTATATTTGTTTTTTATTTTCAATTAAAGTAAAAATTTAAATGAAAAAGTTTGTAGAGTCCTTGCAAAACTGAGGGAAAAACATTTACCACTGAACTGTAAAGGATGGTAGGAAAAGGAAAAGACTGAAATAGTGTTTCCAACATAAACTTAAAATCATATCCTAGTAAATAAGAATGACAACAATTTAGTCTCATCCCACAGCAGAACAGCCAGCATCAGATAAAACAAATACAGTGCACATTAGATTGGACAGATTCATATATTGTAGGCTTTCCTATTCACCTATTCAATATGAATATATACAGAAAGATAATGTAAAGACATATTAGAGCATTGGAAAAAAGTATAGCCATATGGAGGATGGTATATATTAGGGGAAAGAACATAAAATTTTGTAATATTTGCTTATAGCAATCAAAGAATTTATTGGAATGCTGCAAATGACAACTCCAGCAAACACAGGCAGAATTTAACTTCCTTCTAGTGTCCCCCATTCCCCTGAACCAACACAACAACAACATATCAAAACAAGACAATAACTTATTACTAAGATAAAGATATAGCACCATCTATAGACAGAGGTGTTGTCTGCACTGATTATAAAAAAAATACTTCTTAAATGAACACAGTCTTAAACCTATCCTGTAAGGTGCTGAGCAGGATTCAGGGCCGGCTCCAGGCACCAGCTGAGCAAGCTGGTGCTTGGGGCGGCAGATTGTTCGAGGCGGCATTCTGCCCAATCCTAGGGTGGCACGGCCGCTTTTTTGTTTTGTTTTGTTGCGCTCCGGCCGCCCTCTAGGGGCGGCAGCGTGGAGAACCAGAGCGCCCTGCAGGGCAGTCCTCTTCCTTCCCTCCCCGCCCTAGATGCCCTAGAAATAAATAATTATGCCAGTCACAAGTTAATTCTAGAATAATTATTTTCACAAAATAATCTGTGACAATGCATCCAAAGACATTGAACAGTTGTATTATGATATTGAGTAGTGTATTAGAACAGTAATCCTACCTACAGTTGTTCATTATTGCTATAGTGCATCTATTTGGCTTTGATTACCTAAGATACATTCCAGACCCTCTTCATCCATTATTCACAATATTAACCATTCCTTGATTGATAAGTAGAATAAGTTTATTCTACCTAAGTTTTATATGTGCGCTGGAATGCTGGGGATAGCTGGAGCTGCGTTTCAAAATGTGGATAATGTTTCACTATCAGTTCTATTAAGTCTCTGACATGTCCATATTGATTTAATCATTAGACTCATGATGACCTCTAAAAGTCAATTCCCCTCTTGAGCAAAGGAGAGTTATTTCAATAAAAAATGAATTTTTTTCTTTTCATGAGAAATATGATTTTTTTTCAGTATTTTTGATTTTGATCACCATGGAAATGATTTATGCCATAGTTACTCTACATGTTCATGTTGGATATGTGGACCATTGGCGTTAGGCAGCTAAATATAATGCCAGTGCATCAGGAATGGAAAATCTAGATTTCTTTCTGCTTTCTTCTTATCTGAAACATTGAGTGGTTGCACAAGTGACTAATGAACAGACACTAGCAAATGTGCTGAAAAAGTTTTTCTATTTGTTCAAACAATTTTAATTTTGATTGTGAGCATTTTTCAGCAGGGTTTCTGTCACCATAATTTCTAAGGAGCATGCAATCAAGTGAATTAAGAAATAAACTGAACATTTACTTAAAGCTTAAACTAATCACTTCTGCAGTCCAGGAAAGTTCAGTAATAAAACCACTGCTTTTCATTACTCTTCTGTAAGATCATGCTAGTAGTCACTGCTATAGATATTGATGGAGGACATTTTAACCTTCTCTTTTCACATGCACACAACTGTCTGAAACTTAATTATTAATTTGCATTGCAGCTGAGATTGAGGCCCCACAAAGCTGGGTACTGTGCAGAGTAAGAGACAGTCCCTGCTCTGATGAGCTTACAGTTTAAATAGACAAGACAGATGGAAGGTGTGAGAGAGCGAGTATTACTAGTCTCATTGTACTGATGGAGAACTGAGGCACAGAGCTTGAGACGTGCCCAAGGTCACACAGGAAATCTTTGACAGAGCTGAAAATTGAAACCAGATCTTAAAAGACCAAGCTTCCTCGTTAACGTTCACCTTTTAGGCTGAAATCTTTCACACTTGGTTCTGCCTCCAGGTAAGCAAAATCTCTTTAAAAGTTTTGGTTTAATGGGCAATGGGGAATCACTGTTCCCATTGTGTAAAATAAAACAAATACCACCAACCATATTTTCTTTTACTGGGATTACAGCAAATATGATTTGGGCGTGAAAACTGGCATGAATATTGTCTTCATTTTCAGGCAGTAGAAATAAGTATCTTAGTTTAGTCTGGAGGCAAAAGTCTGTTTTACTAAAGACATGACCATTTGAAAATTACATACTGAAGACAGATAACAAAATATTCTCTGAAATCTGCAGATGTGAAAATAAACAAAGATGCACATGCCATTTATGTAGCTAGTACAGAGGCAAATTTTGTATGGGTTCTCAAGGTCTGAATATCAATGCAAAGAACATGATTCCACTATGCTGGAAGAAAGTCTGTGCAGAGGCCGCACAAGGAGTTCTACAGACCCTGTGTAGCACAGCTCATTGCTTCCCTTATTCCTGATCATCCGGTGACTTGTTTTGTGGACCTGCAATAATCATATGCCCCACCCTGTTGGAGATATTAAAAAAAGGGAGTATCAGACCACATTTGGAATGATTAGCCAAGAAAGAGAAGCTACTTTCGGTCATGCCCATGGTGAGGTATGGACATAGTTTTCAATTTGAGGTATGAATATAATTTTTTCACAAAGGTCAAGGGCCTGCAGCTGATGTTTAGAACAAGCTCTTTGCCCTGTTCCACTACTTTGTACCACCCAGGAGTCCCCAGTTAGCATAGCCCTCTACTACACCCTCTTCCCCACAGTCTTCTCATGAGCATGTGGAGGGCTGTCTGCTGAAAAAAGTTATACAGCCCTCATCACTATAGTATCCAAGTTCCTCACAAGTATTTAAAAATAGAACTAACCTTAACAACCCTTATCTTCATTTTCAGCCTACAGGAAAAATGCTTGATTAGGGTTTAGTTTTGTGTTGATGGGCATGTGAAAAGTGTACTGAGGTGAGGCTAATTTGAAGAGACAAGTCTTGCATTTTGTTCTGAAGTGTGTGTGTGTGTGTATGGTCCTTATTTCCCAGGGTTTCATCCTAGCCATTCAAATATTCTGCTAATATCTATTTGTCCAGGAGCTTGACCCTTATCTAGTATTCTGTGCTTTGTCCACTGCCTACAGATGGATGGTAGTTGGAGATTTTACTGTTCAGAACCTGGTTTCTATACATCTCTTTCCCTCTTTGGAAACCTGTAGATCATGGAGAAATAGGAAAAAGCAAGCTTTAAAATCCATGTGTCAAAGAGCCATTGATAGAATTACTAGTATTTCACTGTTAGATATATGAATTCTAGGAATGCTGGCTTTTACATGTGTCCTGATACTTCTAATTGTAAATGAAATACTGTCATAATATGGGGCCATTTACAAGTTCCAAAAAGATCAGATGGCGTGTGTGTACGTGCGTATAGCCCTGAACTGGTGTCTGTGGGTATGCAGGGCTGCACCAGTAGTTTAAAACAAATTAGAATCAGCCCCTCCCTTACAACATCTCTTTCTGACAACACCAGTTTTGTTTACAGCAATTGAAGAGTCTAGCACATTGGCGCCTAGTTATAAAATCAGCCACCTAATTAGAGGGGATCCCTTTCTGCTTGAACTCTTCCAAAGAAGGAACTCCCCTTTTCAGTGGGTGGCTAGAATGGTTATTTTCATTCCAAGCCATTTTTTATTTCACCTGACGATGTCCAGGAAAGATACAAGCATATATAAACATGGCAGCACAGAACTGCATTCAAAACTTGTCAGTTTAACACAGCACTGAAGGAACAAATAATGGGTTTAACTTATCTGGCAACTGGATTTGCTCTTGGTGTGTAATATTCACTGCCCATGAAGACCATCAGCAGCACTGCTCATTGCTATGCCAATAAACATTTTCCTGTCTATATACACCTAGAAATTGAAAGGTGGTTTTAAACCACTAACTATGTTAAGTGCTTAATTTGTAATGAAAGAGGTGCTGGGGCTCAAGCAATTTTTTTTTGCTTTCATAACTGATATGGCGAGCCCAGAGGTGCCGGGGCTATGAACTACCAAGCTTAGGGGTGCTGGGGTTCAGCCCTGACAAACTCTGGCACAAATTAAGCACTGACTGTGGTACACACGTGTAGTGTGTTCTACAATCCTAGTTAAGAACAATAGCTTATCCTGTTTTAAAGCAACTTTGCCGCATTGTTGATTGGAAACTGTTACAAAACGAAAACACAAACTGTTCCCCTTACAGTCTTTTTAAAATGCATACACAAGTATGTACACTTCCTTACTAATTAGGTACTCCGCTTCAGGAAGTGGCCAATTGACTCATTTGGGCCATCTCCCAAGGGACAAAGTCTATGTGTTACTTATCACCAGAACTTTGCTCAGCCTCAGCTTTCAGGTCAGTTATCATTCACAGATGGAGTTGATGCTGCAAAGAGAGATGGAGCAAAGGGCTAGGGTGACTAGACATCCCAATATTAGGGGCTTTGTCTTATATACACAACTATACCGCTCCCTCTCCCTCCCAAAAAAATGTGTCCCGAATTTTCCCACTTGGTATCTGTTCACCCTAGAAAGGGAAGACATGATTGTAGTCTTTTCCCAATGCATTAGTGAGCAACCTGAATTGCTGGAAAATAAAAAGAGACAGTTAAGATGCTTATTTGTGATAGGTACTTGTTGTCACCAAGTGGCCAGCTCAGGACCTCAGTCATCTCTCTTTCATGGGTCTTCAGCTTCCAGGAAGCAAAGTCCTGAAGGAGACAGGTTGTTTTATACTGTTTCTGCTGAGTTGTCTGTCTTGGTTCCTCTCCTTGAAGATGTTGGGATGGACTAAGCAGATGGTGACCCATACTTCTTCTGAAGATTTGAAATGTCCAGCCAAAATGAGTGTAGTTCTTTCACCATCCAATTAGAGAACAGGATATCAGCTTTTGAGTTCTTGCAACTGAGACTGGAATTTTCCAATCTCTGTGAGCAACACATCTTGTCACACCAACTTGTGTAACATAAATTATGCCAAAGCTATTGGTACAACCATCTTGGGACATCCCTGGAACACTGACTGCTTTGCTCTGCTTAGCATCTTACCTCCACAACTCACTTTTCTCTGGACCCCTTTGTGGATCATTCCTTGGCCAGTTGCAGTTATTCTTGCTGAAATTGCAGTTTTCCCACTGTTGGTTGCTGGAATGTCCAGTTTAAAATAATATACAAAGTCTCTCCATATTGTTTGATGCACTTTAAACTTGTTTTAACAGTCCATTATACAACACAAAGTCATTTCAAGAACTACTGTTATCCAGCTGGCTGGAACAGTGATGTAATCTTCCATTTCTGTTCTCTTTGTTTTAACAATGGCGGAATTTTGGTGTGTATGGCTGAGACGAGTCTGTGCATTATTCATCAAACAGTTACATTATTGATTATTCCACTCTGGGGTCAAGTATCCATATAAATACATTATTTGGTTTTGTAAAAAGCAACAGAGGGTCCTGTGGCACCTTTGAGACTAACAGAAGTACTGGGAGCATAAGCTTTCGTGGGTAAGAACCTCACTTCTTCAGATGCAAGTAATGGAAATCTCTAGAGGCAGGTATATATCAGTGTGGAGATAATGAGGTTAGTTCAATCAGGGAGGGTGAGGTGCTCTGCTAGCAGTTGAGGTGTGAACACCAAGGGAGGAGAAACTGTTTCTGTAGTTGGATAGCCATTCACAGTCTTTGTTTAATCCTGATCTGATAGTGTCAAATTTGCAAATGAACTGGAGCTCAGCAGTTTCTCTTTGGGGTCTGGTCCTGAAGTTTTTTTGCTGTAAGATGGCAACCTTTACATCTGCTATTGTGTGTCCAGGGAGGTTGAAGTGTTCTCCTACAGGTTTTTGTATATTGCCATTCCTGATATCTGACTTGTGTCCATTTATCCTCTTGCGTAGTGACTGTCCAGTTTGGCCAATGTACATAGCAGAGGGGCATTGCTGGCATATGATGGCATATATAACATTAGTGGACGTGCAGGTGAATGAGCCGGTGATGTTGTAGCTGATCTGGTTAGGTCCAGTGATGGTGTTGCTGGTGTAGATATGTGGGCAGAGTTGGCATCGAGGTTTGTTGCATGGGTTGGTTCCTGAGTTAGAGTTGTTATGGTGCGGTGCGTGGTTGCTGGTGAGAATATGCTTCAGGTTGGCAGGTTGTCTGTGGGCGAGGACTGGCCTGCCTCCCAAGGTCTGTGAAAGTGAGGGATCATTGTCCAGGATGGGTTGTAGATCACTGATGATGCGTTGGAGAGGTTTAAGCTGAGGACTGTAGGTGATGGCCAGTGGAGTTCTGTTGGTTTCTCTTCTGGGCCTGTCTTGTAGCAGGAGGCTTCTGGGTACACGTCTGGCTCTGTTGATTTGTTTCTTTATTTCCTTGTGTGGGTATCGTAGTTTTGAGAATGCTTGGTGAAGATCTTGTAGGTGTTGGTCTCTGTCTGAGGGGTTGGAGCAGATGCGATTGTACCTCAGTGCTTGGCTGTAGACGATGGATCGTGTGGTGTGACCGGGGTGGAAGCTGGAGGCTTTGGTTTTGGTTACTTTTATTTACTGCCTCTGTCAGCACTTGTGCATTTCACTAACTTGATAGCATAAATATGCTTCTTTGCAAATACTAGCTGCTTTCTTCATTTAAACTAAAAGAAAGCTATATGAACACAACCCTGTTTTTCCTAATAGAATTGCCCATGAGATACACCCTGTCATTAAAGTTGACAATATTTTGCCCAAAGCTGTATCACTTAAAGTTGACTTCCTTTTTATACACATTTTAAGGATAGTATTACTTTCCATAAAGTTCCCCATTGTACTACTGTATCTGGCACATCATATAATATCAATGTTTGATATTAATGCAATGTGTTTTTTAATTCATTCATTCATTCAGAGAAAAGGGGGAAATCTCTTTAGTTGTACCAGTGGTGCACTCTTGTGAAAGCATCTCTGAGTTTCCTCCGACTATTGAAGAAATTAGACCTTAAGTTTTTATTCTCTTAGACTTCGTTCATACCTTTTCTAAAATATTCTTGATGCCTGGGCAATTCTGAGCTAGTAATAATTCATAATTTTTGGGCGTTAGTTATTTTACTTGCATTTCAGTTTCTTGTGTCTTTTGGTGTCGTGATTTCACAGGTTTCCTAGTTGTAATAGATATTTCAGGGTAGATGAACCCTAATTTCTAATTTAAAATGCAAGCAAAATTTTATGGGGACATGTGAAACATTGATTAGACCAATAAAAAAATCTAGTTCAGTGTCCTGTCTGACAACGATCAATACCAGTTATTTCAGAGGCAGGTTCAAGAAAGCTATATTACACAATTACAGAATCATTTGGTCATAGGTGTAGTTTCTTTCTAACCACTATCAGTGAGTGGTCAGCTTATGAAGAATGAGTTTATATCCCTTCTTTAAAAAGTGAACTCTGTCTATTGTATTTATGAGTGTTCTCATTAATCATGTAACTGTCTAATTCTTTTTTGAATCCTGATATTTTCTGAAAATTAGTTTCACAGGTAAATTATAACTTGTGTATATAATTTTTTTTTTACCAGTTTTAAATTTGGTGCCTTTTATTCACTATCTCCTTATTCTTTCATTATGGAAAAACGTAAATAGAAGTACCCGATTTACCTTTTCTATGTCCTTCATTATTTATATCCCTCTACCGTACTCCTTCTTATTTATCTCCTCTCCCAATGAGGCAGTCCCATCTTTTGCCTACAGCAGTCTCCTCATGACTGATCACTCTCATCTTTTATCTCAGAACCGATTCTCTTTCTACTGTTTATAGAAAAACAAGGACATAGCCTTACCCTCATTGTAAGTCACCTTTAACTGTGATATTTCCTAACTTTTGAGTGCTGAACTGTGCAATCCTTATGATCACTTAACATAGTTTTTGCATGGCATTTCCTAATGTTTTGAAGAAAAAATGGGGCAAGGAACCCTCTACCCCCTTTAAAAAGGAATTTTTCTTGGTCGGACTTCAAAGCTCTGCAGGCTTCAAACAATTTGACAGTAGCATGTGCAAATACCATAATCTGAAATGGTTTGGATACACACGGACTACACTCTCTGATGTAGCCATTTCAGATGTATTGAAATAAAAATGCACAAGAATTCCTTTTGTAATTTAAATGTATATATATTTTTTATCACCCACTTTGCACTCATTCTAAAGAAAAGCTCACTTCCAGGCTGATACCACACTTGGAAGATATTCAGACCTATAGGTAACAGTTTCAAAATGTAGTGACTGAAAATAGGGGGTTAGGATGGACACTGGTTATGCAACCTTAACTATGGAATTGAGTGCCAGACTTGCTATCATAAAAAAAAAGAAAGGTGGGGTGTGTATGAGCTGTTGCAGAATTCATAAGAATTCATTAATCTACAGTTTCATTATATGGTGTACTGTAATTCTTTATTTTGTAAATTTCATTGGGAATTTGTGAACTTTGGCTCTTGGTTACACCAGAGTACCTCCATTAATGTTCATGGAGTTACACTGGAAGAAATCCAGAGAAACAGAGAGCAAAATTTGGGCCAATGGTAACATTTTTTTTAAATGTTGTATTTGTGTAGTATTCAGGCAGCCACTCTAACTGCCCAGGCACTATTACATTATATAGTGGAGTAAAAGAGCTGCATATAATACCTCTTATCTTTTCTTGTTCCAAATTACCATGTCAAGTTATATTAATTGTACGTACATAATACTACCTCATATATAAATTTTTAAATATGAACAAAGTGTATGAAGTTGAAGTAAATGCTTCCCCCCTACCACACTTGAAACATTAATGGGTTTCATTTTCACACCATATCTGTCAACCTGTCACATTCAAAAGCTGCATTCCCATTATAATTTACTGTATACCATATTGCTGGTGAAAGGTTTATTGCTTGATGAAACTAATTGCTGTGGATGATGCAATACTGTACAGCTTTTTGTGGAATTCAGCAATTGTACATAACTATAAAATCAGTCTTTTATTATTTAATTAAATCATGTCTTTGGCTGTTTCCTTATAGTTGATGGCATATTGGTGGAGTGGGGGAGGTAAACTGCCTTTTTGAACCTTCGTCACTTAAAGTTGAACTGAGACATCACAGGTAGCAAATCTTAAATATTCAAGTGATTTATAGAAAGACAATAAAACAGACAAGAGAATGGGATTATAAATCTTTTTTTTTTTCTGTGCCATCTATGCTTTAGCAAAAAAAGCATTTTGAAACATAAATCCACTCTGCTTGTTTGCTTATATGCAAACATAAATGGCAAGAGCTGTCAAAAGTTTGTCATCAGAAAACATGCCTTAGAAACCCCCCCCCCCCCCCCCCCACACACACACACACACAAGCTCTTCACAAGGAGACAGGCTAGGCCTGTGGCAGGTGCAAGAATGGAGGGATTCTCTCCCTCCTGCCCCACCCCCATGGCTTGAAGTAGCTTCCATGGTCTGTTATGCCACATCCCTGCATAAGGAGAGAGAAGGGGAAGATCTACACAGTGTGAGGGATCTTACATCTTTAGACTGTCTATGCCCTTTCGCACCACCCCTGGTATGTTGCTGCATAGAACTTCACAAAGAGCAGTTAAGCTCCATTCCACACACAGGACATGCAATTCTGGGTGGTCCAGTTCCTTCTATAGTAGAATTCTGTAAGAGAAGTTCTGATCCTTTCATTTGGCAAGGAAAGGATTCTCCTTTGGCAGGGTAACACAAATACCTTTGGGTTCCATTGTTTTCAGGATAGCATAAACAAACACAACAACAGTGTCTCCCCTGTTGACCCTCCATGCTTAGCTCCAGCTTCCACTGAACTGGGGGACAGTGGCTCTTTTCTCCAGACTGCTACTCCCTTAATTCCCTTGATTGATGATCCCAGCATGCCAATTTCTATCAGAAGTGGCTTTCCTTATCCAGATACTGCTGTATTAACCTAACCTTTGCTTGATCTGCTCTGCCTTCCACCATTCTCTTTCTTCCTCAATTTTTCAATACTCCACTAGGACATTGTGGTTTCTCCCCACCCACCTTTGCTCGCTATGGGGGAATTCATCTCTTATTGCGACAATCTTCAGTGTCAGGTTTCCCCTGTATTTTGCTGCTCTCTCTCTCACACTAGAGGGTCTCTGTGACTTGCATACCACAGCGGTCATCTTTTAGGGCTGGTCTACACTGGGGGGGGGATCGATCTAAAATACACAACTTCAGCTACATGAATAGCGTAGTTGAAGTTGAAGTATCTAAGATCGAATTACCTGGGGGTCCACATGGCGCGAGATCTACGGCCGCGGCTCCCCCGTTGACTGTGCTACCATCACTCGCTCTGGTGGAGTTCCGGAGTCGACGGGGAGCATGTTCGGGGATCGATATATCGCGTCTTAATGAGACACAATATATCAATCTCCGATAGATTGATTACTACCCGCCGATCCGGCGGGTAGTAAAGACGTACCCTTAGCTATTAGGACTGTTAAGTCCTCTTTACTGCAGCACCATGGAGAGCTCTCAGAATCCCTTAACCCCTTTTCCTAGCCTAGACCCATGTGACTGCTGCCACAACCTAAGTCAGGCTGTTCAGTCTCCTTTATGTTCTCACTCCTTTTCACACAGTCCCTTCTTTTATAAGGCTACTGGGCTTGATCCAGTGTCTAATTGCCCCATTTTATGAACCACCAGTGGGACCTGCTTTAGTTTGCTGGGGAGAAAATGATCCTTCAGGATGACTGCTTCATAGAACATTATGTATAATTTCCCTGAGGGAAATCTCAGATCTGAACAAGCTTCCTGTTCAGCACTCTTGGGACCCTAGTCTCAGGGTAGAACTTCTGTAATTAGAATCTGAGGTACATGTTTTTGGGAGAGCCCCTGATCATAGCAATGTGGCTGTGGCACCCCAGAATTTTAGTTCAAGATTGGGGCCACTTGTCAGACATCTTGTCTGTAATGCCACATCTTTAGCAAGGACCTTGTCATCCCTGAGGAGTTATTAAATTGGGGTACTTACTCAGGCTAGCTGGAGGGTGGGGGTGGAAAGCTAAATAAAAGCACCGATCTTCCAAAACCTGTGTCTGGTCTGTTGAAACAGATGTTGTCATGTAAGTTGCGCTTTGGATGCACCCACTACATTGATTTCTCCATCAACAGGCTGCCACTTCAATGTTTCCAATTAACGTATGTCTTATTTTAGCTGAAACGGGCAAGATCAGTGAGAGCCCAGATCACTGGCACATCCAGGCTGAAATTATTGTGGTTTTGGTAGTGATGGTAGGAAACCTGAGCAGTGTAGACAGAACACTGTTATAACTAATGCAGTTAACATTTAGAATCAAGTAGAAGAAGGAAGAGAGAGTAAATGGATTTTGCTTTAACTTCATAATCCCAAATTTAAACTGGACAGACTGGGGGAAAGTTTAGAAAACAAGTCACAATCTTAATACCTTTCCTTCTCTTCCACTTTATCTATTTTTTCCCCCTTCCGGTCTACTTACCTTCGTGGAAGCAAGTTCAAACTTGGAAGTAGGATATGGGGAAAAGGGAAAAGAAGCCAGACTGCATGATATGCAGCTCAAGAGACTTAAAGTTAAGTGAAAGAAGCTGCAGCTGTAGTTTTAGGTGGACTGGATCTTTTCTGTCATATCTGCATTTGGGCTGTGGCTCTGCTGTTCTGCTTGGCTGTATTTAAATTCCATTGAAGTGTCTAACAACACTAAGCCTTGCACATTAAGATCACTATTTCAGCAGTTCTGACAAGCATATCAAAACCATTCCTCACAAAGTGAATCATTTACTTCTGGCAAAAGATGCTACAACTGAGTCAAAAGAGTTAATGAAGGAAAGGAACCCGGGATTCATGTTTTCCCAGTTTGCTTAGGAAGCAAGGTTTGTCTTTTTTAAAAAGTTAGTGCACAGCTGCAGCCAGTCCTAGTTAGCTCTGGAAAGATTTTTTGAATTCAGTCAATTTTTGTTTTCTAGTTTTTCAGTCCGTTTTTGTATGATTCAGGTATTCATCAGAATCAGGCTAGAAATCATGATGGTTTTTATGCTCTATAAACAAAAAATACTTAATGTAGTTCAGCATTTTAAATAAAAATCTCATTTGGGTAATTTGTATGTAACTTGTATCCTGTGTCTTTTAGAAACAGCTGTGATGTTAACCTGTGGTGCATTACCAAGGTGACATTATTCATTTTGGAGGCGGCACAGAATTCTGTTGTAGCTGGTCTCATTGCTGAACATGGTGTCTGCTGTAAAGTTACAACTGGCCGTAAAAATGTTATACATTCAAAATGATTAGATGCTCCAAGTTGACCAGCAACAAATAGGATAGGTTATTTCTTGCTACAGACTAGTCCAAACCAGAAATAATAATCTGAGCACCTCAAATTTTGGTATTTTTTTTCTAAATCAGGCCTCATACCCAAATCTGAGCTTTGTGACTTTCATAGCCTGATTTTTAGGGCTGCTGAGTAGTTGCAGCTTGTATTAACTTCAGCTGAACTTGTGGACTCTCATCACCACTGAAAACCAAGCCCTAGGCATATTCCACTTAAACTCCAGACCAGAATTTTTGGATCAACTGAAGTGGAGACTGACACCAAAGAATTCATGACAGATTTTACATTCAGGCCAGTGCATGCTGTGACCGGACTCTGGGATTTCAGTAAGTGAGTGCAATGTGAGCCATAGAGCTCATAGGGCCAGATCACCCCCCTCTCCATGTAAAGAATGGTTGGAGGGGGACAAAAGGGAGAGGGAACATCACAGATTATTACCGGAACCTGTGAATTTTGAGAGATCTGCTGGAAGCCAAGTCCACTTGGCATGGACCCTCTTTGCCTCTGAATTGCCTCCAGGAATCCCTGCCTGCTCTCCAGCTCCTTGGCAGCATGAGTCTGAGCCTCAAAGCAGCATTAACTCCTTAGCAAGAAGTTGGTGGAGGAGAATGTTAATTGTCCTCCCCACAGCCTCCTTCTCTACCCTCTGAACTCAGTACCCTCCTCCTGCATACATGGATTCTTGAACAGCTTCAGACTGCTCTCACTATGGCCTGTAGCAGTGCTGTGGGGGACAGATTATCCCTGATCCAGGCAGTGGATAAGCTGCCTACAGAGGGAACATGATTTGGGACTTAATTATGTACTTGAGTATCATCTCAGCAATCAGAAATACAACCTGGCCCAGACCTATCTTTATTCCTTAGTTATAAGGACTCCTTGTTAAAATATATGCCTTAAACAACTAGCAATGTCTCAGGAGGCTTTGATATCAACAAATATGGGGTGGAGAAAAGTGGCTGCCTGCAAATTTGCAGGACTGTTGAGTTTGCTTAATTTGAGAGGATTTCACCTTGGCAGATTGTGTGAAGTAACACACACAACACAGGTGATATAAATTATGTGCCTCTACAATGGACCTTGCCCTTCCCACCCAAAGAGTTTATTGCAACAGGCTACATAAGACCATTTCAGCCGTAGAGAATGTGCATATCCACTGAATCTCACTCCCCTTGCTCAGCCTGGCTTTGTGGAGTTCTAATGTGTCTTCACTCCCTGCTCTGCCTATACTTTAGGCTAAAAAGTAGTTGCCTGTCCTCTGCCTAAGGGGATAGTTATGGAGAACTATCCCACTGGACTCCCTCTAGACTTGGATATGAAGGCAGCAAAATAAATACTACTTTATAGCCTTTTCACATTGGGAATGTGTGAAAGGACTGCTCCTCTTGTGGGGAAGGAAATGCTTCCTAGTTTCCCCCTCTCAGGGTAGAGGAAATCTTACCTGGCCTCTCCTCTGCTTTCACTAAGAAGTAGGAGTAGAAAAAAGAATCTCACTTTCTCCTCTCCCCCCCTCCCGCCCCCACCCCCATCCCCACCCCCACGTGTAAGATAAGAGGCATAAGAGGGAAGAGGAGGAGGGAAACAGAGAGTAACAAATTATCAGTCTCCTGTGCTTAAACAAGACCCTAAGCATTATAGAAGGGACTGAGGAGTCTAGGGGATTGTGGGGGTTGGAAATGCTGGATTAGCACATGCTAAATGCGTGATGTGTGTCTGCAAACCTCCAACCCAACTGAAACACATTAGGCTTTTTATTATGCAAAATAACATGCTCCTAGAAACTGGAGGAAAGGAGATATTTTCCTGAGGAAAGGGAGGGAACTTTCCCAGTATATGTAAGAAGCTCATTGCTTTATTTCTTATCCAAGCATATAGGATTTCTGATTTATTCTATAATATTTTCCCAGCATACTAAGTGATCTCTCACAAGTCTTGCTTATATATTATTATTTTTTTATCATGAGAGTGATGTTTCCAACATGGTTTGTAAATTGTGATTACATACTTTTGTTTGAGCCTTTTGCTATTTTTCCTTTACATTAGCAAATTTCTGCAGCATCCTCTACACTTGTATCGAGGCACTAAATAAATTAGCTTAAACCATATAATATAAGTTTTATATATATTTATTATATCTTTTATAAAATATAAAGTATATATTTTAAAACAAAGTTAAATGCAAAATAAAGCTTTTGCTAGGCTATTATTCTTTAGTGACATCTAGTGGCTAGTAGAGCAACTCTAACTAAGGCTATGATTTAGTCATGGGCATTTTTAGTAAAAGTCATGGACCCAGGGCCATCCCTAGTCATTTGGGTGCCCCACGCAGCCCCCCCGCCTGGGGGAGGGCTGTGTGGGGCCCCAGGCTTCCCCCCCAGGGTTTGGGAGGCAGGAGCTGTGGCGGGCCACTTTTGGGGGCCCCACAGACCCAGAGTGGGCCGGGGGATTAGCGTGGGGCCGGGAGCAGCCTGCTTCACTTCCCTCGCCCGGCCCCAGCCATGTCGCTTGAGAGAGGGGGTTTGGGGGAAGGGATCCCCCACTCGCAGGCAGCGGAGCAGCCCGCTCTACTCTGTCAGCTCCCAGCTGCAGCGCTCCACTTCCTGCCACCGGTGAGAGCCGGGGGCGATCCTTTCCCCAACCCGACTGACATGGCTGGGGCCGGGGCAAGGGAAGCGGAGCAGGCTGGGGCCGCATCTTTCTGCTTCCCGCCACCAGTGAGTGAGGGGGGACGATCCTTTCCCCGCACTCACCAGCAGCGGGAAGTGGAGAGCCACAGCTGGGAGCTGGCGAAGTAGAGTGGGCTGGGGATGGGTTGCTCTGCTTCCTGCCATTGCTGGTGAGTGCGGGGTCACTGGGGGAAGAGGTGGAATGGGGGCGGGCTGGGAGCGGAGCAGGGGGGAAGGGTAAGAGGCAAGGCGGAGGGATTGTCTGGGGCCTCACACCCCCCTGGGGATGGCCCTGCCCCTTGCGGGGGGGTGGGGGCGGCTGAGGGATATGCATATGCAACATGCCGCTGCCTAGGGTATTTCATGGTGTCCTATGCAGCTTCATATGCTGTGTATGCCTGAGGATGGCCCTGCATGGACCGGTGACTAAATCTTAAGGGTGTCGCTGTGGAGGGTGTGTGGGGGGGCATCTGGAGGGACCGCTGCTGCTAGGAATGGCGGGGGGCCGCTGCTGGGAGGCGGTCGCACCTGAGGGCTGCTGCTGGGAGTGAGGGCAGGACCAGCTGTGGCACCAGCTGCTGGGGGCCTGCTGGGGAAGCAGCTACTCTGGCTGCCCACATGGGGACCTCCGCCAGAGGCTGCTGGTAGCGGCTTCACCAGCCGCCCATACCACGCCATCCTTACTTCTGCACTGCTGTTGCTGGTGGCTCTACCTTCAGAACTGGGCTCCCAGCCAGCAGCTGCCACTCTGCAGCTTCCTAGCTCTGAAGGCAGCGCTGCCATCAGCAGCAGCACAGAAGTAAGGGTAGCAGTACTGCAACTTCCCCTACAATAACCTTGTGACACCCCCAACTCCTTTTAGGGTCAGGATCCCTACAATTATAACACACTGAAATTTCAGATTTAAATAGCTGAAATCATGAAATTCACAATTTTTAAAATCCTATGACCGTAAAGTTGACCAAAATGGACCGTGAATTTGGTAGGGCCCTATTCATCGCTCCTTCTTTTCAGTGTTTCTAAGTTTGCTGAGAATGTTAGTGGCAGGGACGCTGCAGTGTAGTCAGTGTTCAGAGGCACAGCTCAATATCTCCATCTCATCTCATCTGGCTGGTGTAGTATAAATGATTACCCACTGTCTGTATGAGATTGACAGCTGAATGCAGGTGAAGTGGTTGAAGATAAGTCCCAGACAAAATAGAGTGGTGTTGGCTTGGGGGAAAGCACCCCAAAAAGGATTACATTGGCACCTCTGATTGCAACATTAATTCACAGCCTCTGTGTGGCATTAGTTTGTGTGCGTCTCCCAGAAATATCTGTGACCAAGATTTTTTTTTTCTATCCACAGATAGCATGGCAACAGAGAGTCCTTTCCAGCTCCTGTTGCAGACATAACTCTTGCAACTGGTTGAAAAATGAAGGGGAGGGGGGAATTACAAAAAAGCTTCTCCCTTTTCTTTGAAAAAATTCTATTTTTGTAGTGTTTTGACCAGCTCTGATTATAAGAGTTAGCTATGTCTTTGCCGCCTTGAGATGAGATCCTTTACATGGGGCTATACTTCTAAGGCACTCAGCAAACAAAGCTAATGCACTATGTGGCAGCTTGCTTATTAACCCGGGCATTACACAAACAATATATTACACTGGGGCTCAGAAATCTCCACTGGCTGACAATAAGTTTCTTGTTGGAGTTTAAGATTATAAATTTATAAATTATTTGCAATAAGATATTGCCTTCCCCCTGTCAGGTCCATCATAACTAAGTCTATGATGTAATCATGAGCATTTATAGTCAAAGTCCTGGACAGGTCATGGGCAAAAAACAAAAAATCATTGTCCATGACCTGTCCAGGACTTTGACTATAAATAGTCATGATTGATGCTTGGGGGGGCGCACCGTGGGAGAGGAACTCCAGGGGGCCCAATGCTACTCTGACCCTGCCGAAAGGGGAGTCCTGGGGTCCCGCCACCAGGCGGGAGGATGTCCTGGGAGGGGAAGCCCCGGGGGGCCCACTGCCGCTCCGGCCACTGCCGGGTGTGGGGGAGCTCTGAGACCATCTGCATTGGCTGCTACTTGGGTGGTCCCTGGGGCCAGCTGCCCAGGGCTGCCAGAGCATTGGCTGGTGCAACTGGCTGCAGAGCCGCTCTAGCAGCAGCTGATGTGGCTGTCCCCAGGGCTGCCTGAGCATATCTATCTTTCCCCCCAGCTTAGTGTCATCTGTGAACTTGCTGAGGCTGCAATGCTGGGCCTTAAAACCTCTAAGGGTGGAGATTCCACCACCTCCCTAGGTAACTCATTCCAGTGCTTCACTACCATCCTAGTGCATAGTGTTTCCTAATATCCAACCTAGATCTCCCCCACTTGAGACCATTGCTTCTTGTTCTGTCATCTGCCACCACCGAGAACAGCCAAGCTCCATCCTCTTTGGAACCCCCCTTCAGGCAGTTGAAGGCTGCTTTCAAATCCCCCCTCACTCTTCTCTCCTGCAGACTAAATAACCCCAGTTCCCTCAGCCTCTCCTTGTAAGTCATGTGCCCCAGCCCCCTAATCATGTTTGTTGCCTGGGCTCTCTCCAATTTTTCCACATCCCTTCTGTAGTGGAGCAACCAAAATTGGACACAATATTCTAGGTGCAGCCTCACCAGTGCCGAATAGAGGGGATGCTCCTACTAATACAGCCCAATATGCCATTCGCCTTCTTGGCAACAAGGGCACACTGTTGACTCATATCCAGCTTCTCGTCCACAGTAATCCCCATGTTCTTTTCTGCAGAACTGCTGCTTAGCAGTCGGTCCCCAGCCTGTAGCAGTGCATGGGATTCTTTCTTCCTAAGTGCAGGACTCTGCACTTGTCCTTGTTGAACCTCATCAGATTTCTTTTGGCCCAGTCCTCCAATTTGTCTAAGTCACTCTGGACCCTATCCCTACCCTCCAGCATATCTATCTTTTCCCCCAGCTTAGTGTCATCTGTGAACTTGCTGAGGGTGCAATTCATCCCATCATCCAGATCATTAATAAAGATGTTGAACAAAACCGGCCCCAGGACTGACCCCTGGGGCACTCCGCTTGATACTGGCTGCCAATTAGACATCGAACCATTGATCACTACCTGTTGAGGTTGACAATCTAGCCAGCATTCTATCCACCTTATAGTCCATTCATCCAATCCATACTTCTTTAACTTGCTGGCACGAATACTGTGAGAGACTGTATCAAAAGCTTTGCTAAAGTCAAGATATATCACATCCACCACTTTCCCTATATCCATAGAGCCAGTTATCTTATAGAAGGCAATCTGGTTGGTCGGGCATGACTTGCTTTTGGTGAAACCATGCTGACTGTACCTGATAACCTTCCTCTCCTCCAAGTGCTTCAAAATGGATTCCTTGAGGACCTGCTCCATGATTTTGCCAGAGGACTGAAGTGAGGCTGACTGGTCTGTAGTTCCCCAGGTTCTCTTTCTTCCCCTTTTTAAATAGGGCACTATATTTGCCTTTTTCCAATCATCTGGGACCTGCCCCGATCGCCAAAAAATTTCAAAGATATGTCATGAAAGATGTCATGTCTCTTGATAAATGAACATTGTGGTGTTTGTTTATTAATATTATAATCTGTTAAATCTGTGAAATATCTTAATGTTCTTGTATGAAATGCTGGATTTGCTTCGTGTAAAGTGCACAGAGTTTAGGATGGGTGGGAAAAAAAAGGGGAGGGGGGAAGAACACATAAATAAACTCCCAGCTGTAAGAGACAGTTTAGCTCTAGTTTTCCAGCCAGTCACAAAAAGAGCAGCTCTACTCACACCAGTGAAAAAGAAATTAACTGGGACACTTTATTGTTTTTTGAGAATCACTGAAGATTATTAAAATGACAACAAACATCCAAGTGCATTGGGATTAATTGTACTGGGATCGTGACTACCCCAGCCATCTTTACAGCCACAGAGATCCCTGAGTCTCATACTGTTAGGAAGTAGGGCCTGCAGCAAAGCCAGTCTCCAGGCAACTTAATGAGCACAGCCGGCCCGCAGTACGCTGCCTGGTTGGCTATACTACCTGGCAGGTGGGAAGAGGCAGCAGACTCTTCAGCCCAGCAGCAGTTCTGCAGCTGCTCAGAGTTAAAGCATTTGTCCATGTCTGTGATAGTTCCTGTGCCTGCTTCTTCCCAGCATTGTTTCTGCAATGAACCTAGCTCTGTTCCTGCCTTGGCCCCAAACTTGCTTCACTCTAGGTAACCCTGCTCTGCCCCTTGGCTCTGGCTTCTGACTCCAGTTCTAACCCACAGCTCCAATTTCTGTTTTCTGATTCCAGCTCTGGCACCTGGGCTGCTGTTCCTGGCTTCTGATTCCTGCTCTAACCACAGGCCAGGGCTGCCCATGCCCCACTGTCTGACTCACACCTGAAAAAAGGATTGTCTCGATTTCTTAAAATTTAGGCAAAACATTTTCTGAAAGATACAGGCTCCACATGCCAAAAAATGGAAGTGGAGAGTATGTTTAGAAAGGGACTCCAAATCTGGGTTTGGAATAGCAGGTAACTTTAAATCTCATCTATTCAGAGTCCATAATCAAGCAAAGGCTACATCTACACAACATGCCACTGGCAGCAGCATGTAGTGCATGTGTAGTTACATGGTGTGGTGAAAAGCCTGCTGTGTCTTCACTGTGGTGTGTAGCTACTTGTATCAATGTCAGGTTCTGGCAGGGGAGAGACAGCAGGCAAAAACATCAGCAGCTCCCTGCTGCTCAAGTCTTTCCCTGCAGCAAGGAAAGGCTCTGGGAGGGGAAGGGTTCCAGCTGCGGGGAGCTGGCAGAGCTTTTCTTCCCTGCCAGAATCTTTTCCTGCAGTAGGGAAGTGCGCCAGCACTGGGGAGCTGCCCAAACCTTTCCCTGCTGCCAGAACCCTTCCCTGCTAGGGGAGTCTTTTCCTGTGGAGGGGAAAGGTTTTAGCACTGGGGCACCACATTGCTAAACATAGCAGTTTAGAAAGGAGGCACAGCTTGGGTAAATAGTGTGCATTGGGTATGCACTTGTATATATATCACAACATTCAGCATGAACGGCAGGTGAAGCGGCCATTGCGGGAGGCTAGTCCCTGTACCCTCCCCTTCTACCTCCCCTCCACTGCGAAGCCCAGAGCACCCCCAACACAGCTGCCAGCCCCCCCAGTCCTGGGCTGCCCAAGCATCCCCAGCTCTGGAGCGCCAGGCAAGGGGTTCAGCCCCAGTCAGCCTGGGCCACAGAAAAGCGGCGGGAATTGCAGGAGGGGCCTGGGAGTGGAACGTGGGGGCTCAGCCTCCCCCAGCCTATGATATCCACCATCCATGACCTTCAGGCATGTCTTTACTTGCCTAAGCTGTGCCTCCTTGGCTATACTGCTGTCTATACCCATGCTAGTGGGGCTCCATGGGTATGTACTCTACCACCCCCTCATTAGCCTAACCTCAGGGGGTTCAGTTTATAAGTGGCCTGTTTTCTACTTGATTTCCCCTCTCCCCCCAGCTCTCTGGAGTCAATAGATGCAAATACATTTTTAAAGCAAAAGAAAAAAAGCAGCTGGGGGGAGGAGGGAGAAGTTAGGAGAAAAAAGAGGGATGGTTACTGTTGAGACACAGTGGGGGCACCCTCTGGTTCAGCATGCCATCTCTCATATTAGAAAATAAGGGAGGGGGAATAAACCTTTTCTCAAGGCTAATCCAATAACGTTGTTTCAAATTATGGAGGTTGGTTCAGGTTTCTTAGTTTCTGTGTAGTTTTTAACTTTAATTCAAACTGACAGATTTTCCGTTAGTGTACCTTCACTATGAAAACAACTTTTCTAAAAAACAAAATTAAATACATAGTATTTCATCACATTTTCTTGTTACTTTGCATGCATGTAGGTCTTGATAAGAACAAAATCTTTTATTCTGTCCTCTTTGGCCCTTTTACAATTTGTCCTGCTTATAGTAAAACAGTTTATAGTGAAGTAGATTGAAAATCCCAGATTGTGGCTATGTGTCTAGATACTTACATAGAACAGCTGATTGTTTTAGTTAAACCCTTTTGGGTTAGGTTTCAATGTACCATATAGTGTGAAAATGGCAATTCTGGCTGTATTGAACCTCCACTAATAGTTAAGGTGTGGGGGAATTCCTAAGAATTTCATTCTATTTACGTATTTTATTGTTTACTTGAAAATCTCCATCTTTTTCTAAAGCAATCGGGGACAACAAGGGAGTCCTTTGATCAAATTTACCACATGCAATTTTCCATAGATGTTATCTAAAGACTGAGTAGCTTGGTGGATAAATGTTTCTGTTTCATATTTATTAGTTGAATTTAAATCCTCTAGCTCACAAATCATGGATTTGAATTGTTAAGTCAGGACTCCAATTTTGTCTTATTTAACCTGACCATTTTAACTCCTAACATTTTTCTAATATGGCTATTTTGAATACTATACTATCTTCCTGTGGCTAAGCTATTCTTTCTGACTTTGCTTTTGTTATAGGTGAAATGCAATCAATCAGATAAAGAAATAAAGCTTGGCATGCTATTGGAAAGAGGGAAAGGTAAGTTTGAGATGACTCTGTACTGTGAATTTTCCCATTGTGTTCGAACTGAGGAAAAACCTGTGCTAAATAACTTTGTGCTGATCTACTGAGAAAATAGCTGCATTTAGCTAAGTACTAATGTTTCATATTCTCATGGGAATATACTGACAAAGTGGTTTCCAGGGTGCCTAATGTGTTTGGAGGAGGCAGTTTCGGTATAAAATGCAAAGGCCAGATTCATAACATGAATAATGGATTTGTGTCCATGAATAAATGACAATGCTAATGGTTATTTAACAAGTATTTCTGGGACTACCTATTTTTTTTTTTATATATATACTAGCTGGTGGAAAACTGGACCTAATTATGATATTTTATATTAGTTTTATTTAAAATTTGTTTGTGCCACTTCATGACCCCCCCAGATGCCTAGAATGCTACATAAACTATTTTATGTGTACCAATATACAGTGCCTTATATCTCAAGTGCTTTGAGATCTTTTTACAAACTCCACAGTCTTAAACACAAATGATCCACAGTAGTCATTTTTTTCACCACTGTAATTTCTTGCCATTTCTTGTGTGAAATGTGGCAATCATCTTACAACACAATGGATTAGATACTGTGGTGACCAATACTCTCTAAATACTTTGGATCAATACTGCCAAGCCCATTCTATGGAAGGGGCTGAATTCCACTTTTAATTATAGTCCGTGGCCGAGGTCTAAATGTAAGACCACATTCTCCCCTCACTGCGCAGTTGATTTACCTCTGTCTGTGGGAGGTTTGCTCAGAGATAGAACCTGGCCTTTGTGTAGTAGTTAGTCTTTGGTTTGCATGCCTTATTTAGAAGTACACATTAATCCCAAAGTTTCATTAAAGGGGGCAAGTCTTTGGAGTGTTACTAAATGTGGAATAAAAAAAAAATTACAAAGGAAGACCTGAACCTGAAATGGCAGCAAAATATTTCAGTAACTCAACTGTAAATATTTGTTACACTCTGAGCAGAATGCTGATAGTATTTAAATAAACCTATAAAAGAGAGATTTACCTCTGTCACACGCAACCCACAAAGGGCTATATTAAATTCTTAATATTCACAGTGGAGACACTAGGGAAATCCCAATTTATACATGATGCTTGTGGTAAACTACTAATAAATTAATCAACAGACCAAATAATACTTCAACAACAGACATTTAAATTCCTAAGGGCGAGTATATCTTTTTCTTTGGAGTTATATTAAAAGTGATATTGGTCTTCAATGAATATTAACATTTATTCATGAGACATTAATGTTTTTCTATCTAATACATTTGCTACTATTTTTTCTTTACTACATATTGCTCCTGGAATGATTCCGTAACACAATTAGGGGGAAAGAGCAAGTAATCAGTAGACTGAGACAAGTATATAAAATATATTTTAAGGAAAAAAGGGATAACACTACCCTGAAATTATTGTGTCACTTTGTCTGTGACAGTCATTTCTGAATGCTTCATTTTAGATGGAATGTTAGGTGATATGGATTTAATATGGAGAAATTTGGTATTGTGGTGGATAATGGAAACTACAGATAATTTCTTTAAAATGTTAGCATTATAAGTAGGGCCCTGCCAAATTCACAGCCGTGAAAAATGCATCATGGACTGTGAAATCTGGTCCCCTCCCCCCCTGAAATCTGGTCTTTTGTGTATTTTTATCCTATGCTATACAGATTTCAGGGGTGAGACCAGATTTCACAGTCCCAAGATACCCAAAAGCGTGCCATGGGCTGTCAAACCTATTGTAGGTGAGTCATTGTATTACCACCTTTACTTCTGCACTGCCTTCAGAGCTGGACAGCTGGAGAGTGATGGCTCCTGGCTGCCCACCCATCTCTGAAGGCAGTTCTGCAGCCAGCAGCAGCACAGAAGTAAAAGTGGCAATACCATACCATGACACCCTTATTTCTGCACTGCTGCTGGCCGTGGCACTTCTTTCAGAGCTGAGGTCCCAGCTAGCAGCCACAGAGCTTCCTGCAGCCAGGGGGACGTTCCTGGAACTGGGTCTAACCCAGCAGGGGAAGAGGAAGTCCCATCTCTCACCAACCCAGCCAGGACCAGAAGCTAGAGACTGGCGTATGGTAGGAGCCCTCCGCCAGGGTGCCCCAGTCCTGCTTCTTCCCGGCTCCAGGCCGGGTGCTTGGGTATTAAAGGGGCCTTGGGATTGTTGTGGGTGGGGGGGAAGGGAGTGTGTGACCACAGAAACTCCCTCCCACCCCCCCAACCACGGTGCCCTGGGTGGTCATCTACCCGTAAGGCTGGCCCTGCCTTCCCCCATCCCCAAAAGTGAGGACCTTCCCATACCACGCCACCTCTCTTCTGTACTGCTGCTGATGACAGTGCTGCCTTCAGAGCAGCAGCCTCTGTTCTCTGGCCACCCAGCTCTGAAGACAGAGAGGCCACCAGTAACAGGGCAGAAGTAAGGGTGGCAACACAACAATCCTCCTACAATGGCCTTGTTACCCCCCACTCCCAGACCTCTTTTTGGCCTGGGACCCACATGATTACAACACCATGACATTTCAATTTCAAATATGTGAAACTGTGACATTTATTATTTTTAAAATTCTATGACTGTTAAATTGGCCAAAATTGACTGTAAATTTGGTAGGGTCCTGCTTAGAAGATGCAATTCCTCTTTTTGTTGAAGGAGAATAAGGGACTCTAATGTAGTTTGTGTGCTGCTGCTTTGGGGTACATGACTGCAACCTTATTCTTTTCTGTATTTTAAACCTATATTCCCCCCACCCCATTCGATAAGTCAGTTTATTTTTTATCCTAGGTAAAGACAGTCTTTCCCACCAGCTAGGCTGGCTCATAACAGCTATACTATTTTTCTTCAGAGGATTGTTTTCCACTGTCTGCTACATTTTTTACCCTATTTTTCAATTGTTTTCTCTCCCTGTTGGCATTTAAATATGAAGGCATTGCTGCATAGATATCTAGGTAATAGGCACCTGTAGCGGGGTGGACACCCGCTCCTGCCTGGAAGGGCCTGAAATAGCCCTGGGAGAAGGGTTAAAGCCAGCCCTGAAGAGGGCCGGGGCTGGGGAAGGAAAGACCTGGGCTGATTGGGGGAAGCAGCTGCAGTGGGGCCACGCCCCAGTCAGAGCCCAGCTGGCTCTATAAAGGCCAAGCCAGGAGCAAGAAGTCAGTCTCTCTCTGCACTCAGAGAGAAAAGGGCCTGGCTGCAGGGAGCTGGAGACAGGGACCTGAGTGGAGCAGGGCTGGGGAAAGGCTGAAGAGCTGGGGAGCTCCAGCCTGGAAAGCCCCAGGCTGCGGCCTACTATTGGGCCAAGGGGTACTGGGGGTTGCAGAGGGCAGCCCAGAGGTAGCCAAGGCAGCAGGTCCAAACCCTCCTTGCCAGTGATAAGTAGGCTGATACTGCAGTCTGCCCCAGGCGTGGGGCCAGACGATGACTGGCAGTAGCCTTACACTGAGGTGAGGTGGGGTTAGTGGGTGGGGTTCCCCTGGGAGTGGAGACCCACTGTGTGTGGGTACTGCCAGGGGGCAGCACCGAGAGCAAGGGTGTCCTGGGAGGGACACAGGGGCCAGTGCTAATGACAAGGTGGATCACTGGCCTGCAGAGGGTGCTCCGGGCTGGAGTGAGCTAATTCCCAGGGTAACCAGCAGGAGGTGCCGCAGGGGTGAGTCCGACCTCTTACAGCACCTAATAAATATAGATAGATAAACTTTTTTGTCATAGTGACTATTGAAGCAGAACAGAAACCCAATAATGTTTAAATTGAACTATCCAAACCCTCTGTTCTCAAATAAGTTCAAAACTCAGGTGAAACAAGTTTACCTGTCTGTAGGACTGAGTCCTACCTTCTCTAATTCAACTTCCACATTGTGATTATTTTCATGCTTCCACATATACAGCATGATTGTGCAGTGTTTTGTCACCTGATTAGTTAAAATTTTATAGAATCTGCATTCCCCCCCTCCTTAGTTCAAGGGGACAAGCCCAGAAAATGAACAGTTGGCCATAGTTCCCTGGAAATCTTGATTCCCAACTCTGTGGATCCCAGGACAAATGCGTAGTGCGACTCTATTTCTGCACTCATCTCCAACACCTTCATTCTTACCTGTGACAATATAGCCAAGCTAGTAGTCTTAGCTCCTATTGCCTGTGAAGTTCTATTTGCATTCTCTTATTCCTACATAGTGGAACAGGGAGAATACATTGGGAGTTAGCACTAATATACCCGGTAATCAATATTAACGTCTTCAAGTATGTATCAGCCTGGAGAATCCCACTGTAGGTTCATGTGTGCCCCATGCACACAAGATTGGAGTCTTTTGAATAGCAGTGTCCATCAGGGCCATGTATGTGCCCTGTGTATACTTATTCTTCCATAAAGGGCATCAAGACCTCTTACTGCCCATTGGCAGTAAGCTGGAACCTAGTGAGTGTGTGACTTGCTAGGCTTTAGCTTCAGCTAAAACTTTCCAGAGTACTTCAAAACTCTTCTTCTTCACCTATGGAAATCTGCAGTGATTGAACTTGACCTTTCTGGACAGATTTCTGATGATGCATCTGTATATCACCCCAGCACAGGGTACTTTATTATGGAAGACTATGAGCTAATCCCTTAAAGGAAGGCATCAGAGATGCCTCTTTTGCTTAGGGAAATGTCATGTACCAGATAGATGCTCTGTATGTTCGTCATTCTCTTTGTGGACTTGGAAGTTGTGGAATTCTTGACTGAAGCCTCACTTGCTAGAAAAATCAATAAAGATCTCTTCAGACCCAAATGAGTCAGGCACCAGTGCCCACAAGGTACCAGGCACAAGAATATCTGAGTGCTCCATCCAATAGACCATGATCAACACCAGTGTGGAAAAGACTCCAGTACTGAACAAAGGCCCAGTGCCAAAGCAGACACCATTGGCACTGCAGCCAGCATCTAATACCAAAGTCTGTCACCAATAGATGCTGTCTGGAGGATAAAAAAAGAGGTTTACAACAGAGCTCAGTGTCTACCCATCAGAAAAGACTATACAAGGACTCTAAGGAGAGAGCTATTGAGCTCCAAATGGAATTAAGAGCTAATGACACAAAGCTAATGACTTCTCCACCCGTACCCATATTTATTACCATCATCTCATTGATGCTTTCAGTGGAGTGTCTGATACCACAGGATGTGTCTCTGGAGGAATCTAGAATGACTTTGGTACTAAGACAGTTATGGTACCATTGTTGCTCTTAGAGGATATTTACTGATCTTGTCCATCACCGCATTACACCTTCTTGTCTCCTTTGAGCGGAGAACCCTCTCCCCTGAGATCCATGGCTGAGATTAGAAAGAGCAGGGGCTATCCATACAAGGCTCAGTCACAACAGCACCAGGAATGACATTGGACAGGCCAATATCAGACAAGCTGGCTGTATTCTTATGGTATGTCAGTTGTGTTAACTGGGGTCTGTCTTCACACAATTCCAGGAGCTGATCTCCAGCCCTTTGCAGGGAGCAGAAGAGGTTGCTCTCCCCCATGGCATCCCTGTCCAGCCGACCAACACCAGATATGGAAAAATGCCTAGAACGGCCAGATATGGGACCAGAGGAGCAAAAACACTGTCCTACCTTGCCACCTTTTCATCTTGGTTACCTGATGAAATGGTGACACTGGTGTGACATGCTATGGACACATGGAATATTCAAATAATACTGTACCAAAGTGGGCAGTAGCCCACGAAAGCTTATGCTCTAATAAATTTGTTAGTCTCTAAGGTGCCACAAGTACTCCTGTTCTTTTTGCAGATACAGACTAACACGGCTGCTACTCTGAAACCTAACTTTATAAATGTTATATGCATCTTTATGGGATAATACTCCTGATTCAGTGGAATAGCTAAATGATTTCCTGCAGGAACTATAATTTCTGGGGCTTAATTAATGCAAATCCCTAAGGCACATAATAAGTCTGAAGAAGTTTCATAATCTGGGAAAACTGCAAGCACTGGTTTGAGCTGCTTTAAAAAGCCTGACAAACACAGAAATGAAAACTGTATAAAATGACCACCCAGACACAGGGAGAGAGGTCACTTTCATACTCAATCCAAGAACTGATAAGGAAACTGTGGCCAAGAGACATTGCTTGTGGAAAGGGCCTGAAATTCTTTATTCTGATCACAGACCCTGTGAAATGAGTGACACCTGGTAAGTTAGGCATGCAAATAACCCATTTGTTGTTTTCAAATTCTCTTTGCTTTTGTTCTGAGTAAATAGTACTTTTCTTTAAGTAGGTTGGCTAGTCACTAGTTAATTCTATCATTGCCCCTGAGAAAATGGGACTGCAGGTGCTGAACTAAAGTCAAATCTGCTGAGTCGTCACAGTAGATTGCAGAAGTCTGCAGCCTAAATTCCCATTCTGGAGGGAGAGGATCTTGGGATCCTACCCTGAGAATGTTGATGGCTAAAGGCCTGACATGTAAGTAGGCTTCCCTCATTGAGTCAGTGAAAGGTCAGAGGTACAGAAACTGTGACAACCAGTACTGGCACCAGATGTCTTGAAGTCATTTCAAGAACTATTTGTGAGAATTGCAGACTAGAAACAGAAAGAGAGGTCTGTCATGCAAGAAGAATCTTATAAGTTGTTCAATGTATTGACAACTTCAAGCCTAGCCAAAATCACCCTTCCAGTAAATGGACTACCTGACTTTGCTAAGGCCCTGTGGCAAGCACCTGCTCTGACATTTTCCACTGGTAAAAGGGTAGACAAATGGTACCAAAACCCATCCATAGATTGCTTTTTATATATATAAAATATGATTCTAGTAATTCTATACCCATCCCAACATGTGTTTCTTGGTCATCTCTGTGGAGAAGGAGAAATCCAAGTCCAAAAAGAGCAGTCCAACAGACAAGGATTCAAAGCAAACTTCACCTGTCTGAGAGGAAATCCTACTTTGCCACCCGTGCTTGAAGGGAGGCTGCAAATAATCATGCACTTCTAGCTAAATATAATTTTCTGACCTGAGAGAGAGAGAAAGAACCTCTTCCTGTCAAAGTTCCAACATGAGAAAATGGGGACAAGCTCAAAGGAGAGCCAGTTAGTTGCCATAAAGGCCCTATAAGTGACAGTGGACATTTCCAACACTGCAACAAAATCTATGGTTACTAAAATCATGATGCGAGGGGCTTCCTGGCTTCAGGTAGTCCTAGAGGAGCACAGACCACAATCAAAGACTTGCCCTTTGAAGGGATGGAATTGTTTAGTGGATATATTGATGCCACTCTACAGTCCAAGACTCTAAGCCTACCCTGTGCTCCTTAGGGATCTACAGTCTGGCCCTGTAACATAAGCCATGTCCTTATCAAACCAGATGAAGCAGAGGAAACCATCTCACCATGTCAGAAAGCTCAGTTATTCTTCTAAAAACAGGCACAAATACAACAGGGGTTGCCAGTCTTCTTCTTCCTTCTCCTCCTCAGCAAGGCATCCCACATCTGTGCCATGTCAGCAGATTTGACAGGACCGTCGGGAAACATAACATAGTCAGTTTGGAGCACTTAACCTTTGGAAGCTGTTTTGCCCCATTTTGTTGGTGTGGTCAGCCATAACGTTGGACAGATGGTTATCCATGGTTACCCCATTTTACTCCCTATCCTCTACCCATCCTTCCTTCTCCATCCCTGAAGCTCAAGACTGGTTTGTGACTCTGGAATTACAAGAGGAGTACTTCCATATGGTAATTCATCCGGCACACAGAAAATACCTAAGATTCAGTGTGGGGGCTAATCATTACCAAGACAAGGTCCTGCTATTCAGATTCTCCACAGCACTAACAGTAATAATGATATGCCTGAAAGTGGTAGCAGTACTTTTAAGGAGAAAGTGCATTCACAACTATCAGTACCTGGGTGACTGGCAGGTCAGAGACAGGTCCTCGCAGGAGACTGCAACAGCTACTGAGTATGTGGTCTCCTTGTTCTCCCAGCTAGGATTCCTTGTAAACTGAGATGTCATCTTACCTCATCACAGATGATAGAGCTGACAGGAGCCAATAGTGGCAGTATGTACTTGTCTGGGGCTACTTGGTCACATTTACATATGTGACACCACTTACCAGACTTCACCCATAGCCCCTGTATCTATGGCTATGGTCTGTGTACTCTTCATCCTAGCATCACAAGAGCAGGAATAACATCCCAGCCCCAAGTCCTGTCAGAACTCAGGTGGCAACTGGATCCAGAGAATGTGCAAAAAAGGGGTTCTGTTCTTGGCCTTCTCCCTGACAATGACACTGGATCATGGATGCCTAAGGGGCAGGCCAGCCCATGTGAACCACCTGCAGATGCAGAGGACCTAGGCCAAGGATGACTTAAAACCTATATTAATGTTCTGGAGCTCATGCAGGCCCATCTGATGGTCTAGCATTCTTACCTGATCTGTGGAACTCCATTGTGCAGATCTTGAAAGACAACACATCCACAATGAGTTACATAAACAGTCCTGTCTGTCAGGAAGCCATTGGGCTATGGATAAGGACTCTTCTCCATGGGGTAAGTCCTTTGCTCTGCACTCCCAGGAGCCAGCAACAACCTGGCAGTCTTCTTAAGTAAACATGCAGTAACCAACTGTGAGTGGTTGCATTGTGCCAGTCCATCATTGACCCAATATTCCATCAACTGGGAACTACCTCTATAGATCTGCTCAGCACAGAGGCCAACACCAAATGCCCAAACTTCAGACAGGCAAGATCATGCTGATCCTGATAGTTCTTTATTGGCTGAGGCAATTCTGGCTGTTGGACTTTATTGCAAATGTCCAGTCAACCTCCGATCCATCTCCCAGTCTTCCCATACATAACTCAGAACCATGGTCAGATGTTGCACCCAGACCCAAGTCATTACACTTAAAGTTATGGATATTGGCTGGTTGAGCAGAAGAAACTGCTCCCAAGAAAGTCAAGACATTTTCATACAGAGCAGAAAGCCATCTACTACGAAGACATACTCCTCAAAATGCAAAAAGTTCCCTATATGGGTAGTTCGGTACAATCTGGAGTAAGTAGCGGTCCCAATAGCAACAGTCCCACATGTTGCACTTGAAACATGTTGGATTGGCATTTAGTTTTCTCAAGGTCCACCTAGTAGTAGTATTGGCTGGCAGGCAGAATAGGTGTCCTGGGTCTTTTCACACCGGGTGGCGTCAGAGTTCCTCAACAGCCTCCTGCATACTTGCTCACCTGCTAAAGACATGACTCAAATTTGGGACCTACATTTTGTCCTTCTAAAGCTCCTGGAACTTCCTTTTCAGCCACTGTTATTTTCTCAGTAAATTATCTTAACCTCAAGATGTGTGGGCTTTTTTCTTCTCTAGAGTTTATTAATTCAGTATGGATGGTCAGTGAGTATGGATGGATGGTCAGTCTCATTGACTGACCTTCACAACTTTTCACAGGGACAAGGCTGTGCTGAGGCAAGACCCCTATGGTCATCTCTAAGGTGGTGTTGAAATTTAACGTACATTGATCAATTTAACCTATCCGTCTTCTGCCCAAAGCCACCCTCAACGCTGGGAGAGAAGCTTTGAATTTTGGACATTTCCAGAGCCTTGCTCTTTTAGTTTAACAGGACAAAGTCTTTTAGAGTATGTCTACAGTCCCCATAGTGTCCTCAAGCGCAGCAGTCTACACAGCAAAGAAACAGTCCCGCAGCCCGTATTTTTAAGTCATCTGGCATAGGCCAGCCACTGTTTTTTCTTTACTGTGTAGAAAACCCAGAGACTGTCTCCTTGACGCTCTTACTGTATCCAGCCTATCAAAAGGCGAAGCCATTTTTGTCACAGAGAATCTCTTAAATAGATCACACAGTATATTTTCAACCTGCTGTCAAAGAGAAGTTGAGCCTCTCCCTCAGAATGGCAAGGTATACTCCAACAAGGCAGAGGTAGCATTGTCAGCCTGCTTCAAAAACATGCCAATGTCTGATATCTACCAGGCAGCAATGTGGTGCAATCCACTCATCTTTGACAAACATCACACCCTTGATACGTCAGTGAGGTATGATGCCAAGTTCAGGAGAGCAATGCTTCAATTGTTATTTGACTAATGCAGCTGATGAAACTCTTCATTCCCACCCTCCAGAGAGGGTACTGCTTCCCAGTCACCTAGAGTGGAATCCACGCTGAGACATACTCGAAGAATGAATGGTTACTTACCCTACAGTAACTGTAGTTCTTCCAGATTTTATAACATCTTCAAGAATCTGTTATCATAGGATAAGTAACTGTTCTTTTCCACATACTTCACTGTGAATCATTTCCTCAGGGGAGCATGCTGCTTACAGTTGCTCCTTCACCCTACTCTACCTTTGTTACACACACATGTTTTTTTTTTTTTTTTCAAAATGGTGAAAAGTAGTAGGCAGATATGGAGAGTCCAGAACTGTAGTTGCCATGATGTGAATTGTGTATAACCCTTGTTATGATTGATAGAACAAGTAGCAAAATATTTGTTATTTTCTTGAGGTTACCCCTGTTTATTCTCAAGACTATTGGAATCTAACACACCCGTATTTCAAGCATTGTGTTCAGTAAGGGCCTTTTACTTTTATTTCAAATAGGATTTGCTTTTACTCTTGCATAAATATCAATTATGCAAATACACAATCTAATATGTCTGAGCTGTTCAGTTTTCTTCTGGTATATGTTGTTTCTAGGTAGAAGGAATGCTGAACTGACATAGTATTTTAACCATTCCAAAATTAGTCAAATCATTAATTGATTCTTTAAGAATGTATCATCACATGAAACACTTTACCCTGTGATTCCTGAGTTGTCTTGTTAAATGCAAGTTCTGCACTTCATCAGCTGCTGTCAAACTCTCACAGTTAGCATTATGAGGATGTCAGTCATGTGATCCAATGCCTCCTTCCCACTTTATGACTATCTATATTCCAGCTGTTCATGTGTTTGCTTTAGGAAGTATGTAGTAGTTATCTATACTGGGGAACTTATTTATAACTTGTAACTTGGGTGTCCCCTCATCTAAATGTAGTATAGTAACTTAAAAGTAACATTCACAGCTATTTAAGATTCTGCCTGGCTGCATTCAAGTTCCCCTACTGGTCTGAGGGAAGCCCCGACTGAACTAGTGCTAAAAGATTAACAGCACAGCAGTCTTTTTCAAACAAATATCACCAGTAGCAATTGCATTAAACTGATGGGACTGCCCACCTTGCACAGTACCTTTAATCTGATAAATGCCTTTAGTCTGAGGAATTTGCTCCTGCTGCATTTTGAACCTTGCCCTCCACTCAACATCAGTCTCGTATCCTTTACAAATTATATGTCCCGTATCTTCATTCTTATTTCAGGAATAAAAATTACATAGTTTATTTTTTCCTTTGTGATTATTACGTTATTGGTTGGTCATGTTTTTCCCCAAACTTGGGACTGATTCCCCTCTGATACCAGTTCTATGAGGTTGTAGCTGCCTGCACTTTAATGGAGTGGCTCCTGATTCACACTAGTATAAGTGAGATCAGAATCAGGACACTTGTGTTAGATTTGATGGAATAACACCCCACGGTTTTTAAACAATGAAGCGTTATTACGTGGTTAGAGAAGCCAGGCTGTCAAATTTATTTCTATTTTTTTATAATGCATTTAGAAAATATATGTAATACTTTTAGTTTTATCTTGTTTATGGCTTATATACTTTTATGTACTATTTCTATTTGAAGGCATTCTAATAAAAAATACTACTTTAAAATAGCCCAGGAAGTGTTTATGACCTAAGAGAAATATATAAATAACTAACTTATTCAGTACATCTCCATCTTCTAGCTCATCACTCATCAGCCACAAACTGTAAGGCTGAGACACTTTTTAAATCATTCAAATGTATACATAAATAGCATTTTATAAGGGCTTTCATAGTTCACCTAGCTTCCCTGAATGAGTTCTGAACTTCAGCTCTCTTTCTCCCCGACTTCAATTTTCCATGTCAAAAATGAACATAATCCGTTAGTTTGATTAGTAGCAAACTGTTCTCTGAAACCTCCCTGTCCCATGTGCAAATATAGAATTTAACTACTATGCTTTTGATGTCAATAGCGCACCTCCTCATAACTCTGAATGAAGTGTCATGACTGTGGCTAGCATGGGAAGTAATCATGCAGCTTTGAGTGAGAAAAATCAGAAGCAGTTGTGTATTTGAAGAACAACACATAAGTATGTGTTAAAGTGCTCTCTAATTATATTATAATAATTAATGCCAGAATAATTTAAATTAAAATATAGAATAAGAAATGTAGATACTTAGTCACAAACCAAAACGTAGGCCCTGATTGTGCAGTTGTCCCAGCCAGGTAGACCTTTGAGTCTGGTGGGGCTCTGCCTGGGCAGCTGCCCACATACAATTCCAGGATAGGGCCTTAGTTGAAAAGGTTGAAGTTCAAGTTATTTTAATGGAGCCCAGCTGTCACTTTCCAAGCACTTACATTGTCTTTACAAAAAATATATCTTTTAAAAGCAAAACCCACAATTGTCAGCCTGAAAATGAACAATTAAAGCAGTGGTTTGAGCTGCTTTTTGAGCTGAGCCCCTGGTTTGAGTTACTATTTTTAGTTGTGCCCACCCCAGCCCAGACTAATATAGACACATGCAAAAGTATGCTTGATAGCCTACTCAGAAACCTAACAGAGACCATAACACAACTTGAATTAAATTACCTACATCTGTAAGTTTCAAATATACAGATACTTACCAATGACAGCTAAACTTTCCTCATCAGTGGGCTGCTTCTACCTTGCAGCCATGATGCATTGCTAGGGCAGAACCAATACCTGCCCTTCTCTCCCTCCCACTTCAGGTTTTCAGGGTGGGGGAAGGCATGTGCGATGGCTTCTGGGGATGGAGCCAGCCCGGGAATGGAGGCTGCCAAGAGCAGGAATTGGCACACCCACAGTGGAGCGTGACACTGACCCACAGGTCGGTTGGCCCACTGAGGTGATTCAGGGTGGAGGTGGCATTTCCTCCCTGACCTCAGTGCAGGCTGGCACAAGCTGCCTGATATCACAACTCTTGCCTCATCACCCAAAAAAACCCCAATATTTCTTAATACACCCCCTGGGAGGGTGTTCCTCCCCTCCCTAATTTGAAAATCTCTGAATTAAAGGAGCCTGCCAGCAACCAACTGGCATACTTCACCACTCACTATCTCCCTCCCCAGTTTATAGTGCCCACAACATTTGACGTTTCAGAGAAATTAGTATTTTTTGGGAGAAATTTGGTGATGATGGGGTTTGAAAATGCCTCTTACAACAATGAAGTCTTAACAGTGAAGTGGCAATAGTTGTATTAGAATAGAATATTTGTGTACTGTACAGCAAATATGAAAAGTAATAAAACAATCTCAAGGTCCATTTAAGTAGCGTTCAGTATCTTTTTATGTCACTCACGGCATATGTATTATTAATGGTTCAGTAAATTCTGTTTTTAATAAAGCTTTTCTTTAAAAAGAACACTTGCTGATCATAGCTAGAGTGGCGGTGACTACTATAATTTTTTTAAGGAAGTGATTCCATTCCAATCTTTTGTTTTTAGTCACTTTCTGAAATATTCAGTTTCACATTGAATTTTTTTAACTTGATGTCTGCCCCAAGGTGAAAATGTCTTTAAAAGAGTACAGAAATGGTTTGACCTTTTTTGAGTTGCAAGGATGTGCAGGGGGAGGGGAACACACTTTCTGCTCCTATTTATTTTACAGCCTGGGCCAATCGCTTTCCCTCTGCTTGGTCTCGCTAGTCAGTGACCAATCATTGACTTCATTTGAACCAAACTATTTTCTTTCATTTATTCTTCCCAAACTTCTGGTAGCTCACCAAAGTTGATCTATAGTCTCTCATTGTAGAAAGGGAAATTACATATTTCAGATAGAAGTGCCGTAATAAGATGCTTTATTGGTTCTGATTGCTGGTTACAAGAAAGACATGCATAACCTGGAAAAAACTAATTAAGGATCTGATTTTTGCAAACATTTAATGTAAAGTCACTCATGTGAGTAAGTTGTACTCCCATTGAAGTTAACGGGACTACTCATGTACATAAGCGTTTGCACAAATGGGTCCTAAATGAACTTTAAAGGGAGACTGAAATGGACTATACCCAAAATGTTGTCTAATCTACAAGGTAAACAGTCTGAAAAATAATTGTTCTGTAATCTTTTGGGGTTACTATAAATCTCAGGTGCTGTTTATGAAAAAAGATTTTTTTTAAAAAGCAGACTTGGATACACCTCTACCTCGATATAATGCGACCCAATATAACACGAATTCGGATATAACGCGGTAAAGCAGTGCTCCAGGGGGGACAGGGCTGCGCACTCCGGTGAATCAAAGCAAGTTCAATATAATGCGGTTTCACCTATAATGCGTAAGATATTTTGGATCCCAAGGACAGCGTTCTATTGAGGTAGAGATGTATTTAAATTGACAGTATTCCTTAAATAGAACCTAATTCCCACTGGCAGCTAGGGATCCCATTTCCTCTAAAATCTTGTTCCTATTTCTTGCATATTAGAAGTATATTTCAGAGTTTGCCTGAGAGCAATCCTAGATGTGCCCATAGTCTCCCTACTTTTATGTGACTGGCCAGGGACCTACTGTTACATGTCTATTATTAGCTTCCTTTCTTTAATAATTGTTCAGCCTATGTCTTTAGACTACTTCATTTTCTTTGACAATTCCAGTGGACCAGAGCTGTAGCTGGTGTGCATGGGCATAGCTCCATTGACTTCAGTGAGGGTATGCTGATGTACACTATTTGAGGATCCAGACCTCTATCCTCGGGGAGTGGATTAGCACAAACATCTTCAGCCCAACTACTTTCACCTGTGAAGATGACTGGTGATACCATGTTCTTAATGTTGATGTCTTTTTATGTTAAAATAAATTTAGCTAAGGAAAATGTCTCCTCTTTACCTTATGTTCTACAAACCAGAAATAAAATGAAATGGTTACCAGAAGTGACAGGCTTATATGACACATGATGTGTTTGAATGCAAGAAAGCGTCTCTATCAGCAGATAGATCTCAGCCTTTCACTAAGCATGTCTAAGATCAGTTTACACAGCTGGGTCTGTACAGGTAGATGGGGCACAGGTTCAAGCCATGTTTGTAAGTAGTGTTTCCTTACTCCAATGAAAAGATGTATATGGAGTGTTACACTTTTACAGGGGATCAGAAAAATTATTTTAAAAATCTTTTATACTATTTCTTATTGTAAGCTCAATGTCAAATTTTATTTGGAGAAAATGACAAATAAAGCTCTGGAAATAGCACTATTGATTCAGCATTGATAATTATAGATCCAAAACAAAAGCATTGTGTATAAGCCCTTAATAATGGGGTGTGGATATAGTAGTGAATTTGAAGATTTAGCTTAAATGGATTTTTAAAAAAAGTTAGCTTGAATGCTTCACATTGACTGCACCAAATGCATCAGAAATTATTTTCATGATATCATAGTACAGAAAGTATAATGCTTCATATGATATGAGTACTAAAAATTAAATTACAGAGCATTCATAAAGACTCTTCAGAAGCCAGAATTCCACCGAGAGCTCTTAAAGGCTTTAAACTAATTGTATTTGTCTCTGTTAGAAATGACTATTTAGAGCAAGAATTCTATAAACTATACTAATTGACATATACGTTCACTGTACTGATAAAAGCTTTAAGATATCTGTGGATGAAACCTGCTAGGAATCTATTGCATTGCTTTTTGTAATGATATACTGAATTTTATGCTACTATAACACAGCACACAGAAATAGTTAAATGATGACAATGAATGATTTTTTGTTCAAAGACTTGCAGTATACTATCAATTCTGAAGAAAATAAACTTAAATTAAAATACTGAAATCTATAATATAGCACATGCACCAATTGTAGTATGTTCATATATCTTGTTCTAAAGATTAACAGGACAATCAATTTCTCCCATAGTAGATGGTCCATGGTCTGGCATTATATAATTTTTAAAGTTTTTGGAAGTAATCATTCTATTCAGGTTGACAATTTCAGAATGAGAATACCTAATGATTCATGATCACATTAAGTTTTTCTGAAAAAAACACATAAATACGGTCCCATTCCCATTAAAACACTATTTACAGCTGGGCAATATTTTGCTCTTTGCATTGGTGTTCAGGTATCCTTTTGGTAATGACAACTGTTCATGTTTTATTTTTGCCAGTTAGCAGCTCTGTTGCACTTAAGAAAGCCATCATGGAGAACAATTCTGTAGCAGTGTCCATTGACCCCCATGTGTGTCATGCAACAACCTTGTGTCCACAGCCAAGGCTATAAAAGGCTGTGAAGGTTCACATCACTCCAGTTCCCCCTGACCGCCACAGGGCCAGAGTCGGAGCCCCAGTTCTTCTGTTCTCTTAGCCTAGCTAAGAGAGTTGATTGTCTGTCCTTTGTTCTTGTATAAAGTTGTAGATAGTATTTTTCTTGTTATTATAATGATTAGTTTGTAGTTAGTTTTATTATTATTATTATTTTATTTTATTATATATTTATTAGTTAAGTTTGTTTTTTGGACTCCTGGGAATTATGCCCCAGTAAGTCTGCTTCAAAAACTGTGCTTAGAGCCTGTGCTCCTTCTCTGTGAGTGACAAGTGCCAATGATGCCTTTATCGCCTTTATGAAACCCCATGTTCCTCTGATAGGAAGCAGATGCCTTTCTCTGAAAGGGTACCATAAAGCTGGTCCCCCCCTCCATTACAAGGGTTGCAGTTTTATTCCCCATATTTCCTCATTCTGAAGAGGAGAGGGGGCCTCTGCCCCGTTTTGAATCTGCGGGTACTCCTCACTTCTATAGTTGCCAACTTGCACCACAAACCATGCACCTCCCATCTGCTCATGTCTTTTTACCTCTTTGACCATATGGTGGCCTTTATCTCCATAACACCCCATGCCCTCCTCCACATGCACTGTCTTCAGATATTGTTCCTGTCGATCTACAAACTGCAGATGGACTGCTTGGACAAACCCTTCCTTGGACTGTCCTGGCCTCCCTCACATGGTTACTGACCCATCCAAGGTCCTTGTCGATACCCCCTTTACACCTCACATCCCCCCATGATGCTCTCACCAAGGATGCCTCCCTCACCAGTTGGGGTGCCCACCTGAGTGGTCACATAGCCAGGGCCTCTGGAAACCACAAGAAGCCAGGATGCATATCAGTATCCTGGAATTGAGCCTCATATCTTGCGTGTCAGATGTTCCTCCACCTCATACGATCCCATCACATTCTACTGCTCTCTAACAACATGGCAGCAGTAGTCTATATCAAGAAGCAGGTGGCACCAAGTCTCCCTCCCTTTTTGCAGAGGCTGTCCGCCTATGGAACTGGTGCATCAAGCATTGTGTCACGCTCCAGGCCACATACTTCCCGGGTGCCCACAACTCCTTTGCGGACATGATCAGTGGGTCCTTCTCTGTGATCCAGGAGGGGGAACTTCATGATCCTATCCTACGGTCCATTTTCTGAAGATGGGGCATCCCATGATGGTACCTCTTCTTTGCGACCAGCGAGAGAAACATTCTCCCTTTAATGCTCCAGGGGGGTTGTGGGAGCGGATTCATGGGGTGATGTGCTTCTCCTCCCCTGGACCAGCGACCTCCACTATACCTTTCCGCCCATTCCCCTCCTCCTTCAACTCCTGCACAAGATTTACCAGGACAAAGTGGTGGTCATACTGATAGCCTACTTTTGGCCTCACCAATATTGGTTCACAGAACTCCTCGGCCTCTCTGCTCACCCCCTGATCCTCCTTCACACACACCCAGATTTCCTCACTCAGGTGCAGGGACTACTCCGGCACCCCAACCCGAGCCCACTCCACCTCATGGCTTGGTGTTTGGATGGAGCTTGTGAGTAGACCAGGCATGCTCTAGCCTGCCTGGTGCATGAGGTCCTCACACATAGCAGGAGGCCATCTGCCAGGGCCTGCTATGAAGTGAAATGGAAACAATTCACCACCTGGTCTCACCGCCACCATTATCTGCTCTGCTCTGTATCCATTCCTATTCTCCTTGACTTCCTCCTCCAACTCAAACTGTCGGGTCTTGCCCACAACTCCATATGGATCCACCTGGTAGTGGATTCCTCCCTCTGGAGGATGGTTCCTCTGTCTTTGCTCACCCAACCACCGTTCATTTCCTCAATGCCTTTCTATCAGTGCTCAAATCTGCCCCTTCCTGGGACCATAATGTTCTCTCTGCCTTCACCAACCACCCTATGAACTCTTCATGTCATGCTGTCTCTCCCTCCTCTCACTTAAGGTAACCTTTCTTGGTGGCCATCACATCGGTGCAATGCGTTAGCAAATTGGCAGCCATGGTGGCTGACTCCCCCATTTTCCACAAGGACCAGATCTCCTTATGCTTGCACCTCGAATTCACCCCTAAGATGGTGTCCATATTCCACCTCAACCAGTGCGTCCACCTCCTGGCCTTCTATCCCAAACCCCACGCTTCCCGCAAAACCAGAACATTGCTGTCTCTCGACATCCGCCATATGCTGGCCTACCTCCAATGCACCCAGGCTATTTATTGCCATTTCTGAATATTACAAAGGACAAGCCCTCTCCTTACAGCACATCTCTAAATGGATCTCCCAAACCATTTACAAATGTGACACTCTCTCCAAGGTACCTCTATCTCCTGGAGTCACGGCTCGCTCCATGCAGGCATGCACCGACACATTTGCCTGTCTTGTGGATGTGCTGTGGCAGGACATTTACCAAGCAACCATGTGGAGCTGTGTCCATACCTTTACCACTCACTACAACATCCGGTCATTGGCTTCACTGTCTTGCAGACTATAACTTCTCATGAGTCATCACACCCACCTCCATGTTGATCACTGCTCGCTACTCACCCACATTTGGAATCCATATAGGGACCATCACTCAAAGAAGATGAGGAGGTTTACATTTAACTGGAGGGTCTTCTAGATGTGTGGTCCCTATTTGGATTCCAATACTCATCCTCCACTCCCTCTGCTATGGACTATGTTGCTTTAGAGGTAAGAGGGATATTCAAGCAGCGTCGACCCTCACAGTCTCTTATATCTCAGCTGCAGACATGAGGATGATGCACATGCAGGTCAACGGTCACCGCTAAAGAATTGTTCTGGCTCCAATGCATGTGCATCCATATTTGGAATACAAATTGGAACAACATATCTGAAATAACCTCTAGTTACAGGTAACCTCTTTTATCACTATAAATTTACTTGGGTGCAGCTGAGCAAATAATTTTATTTTAAGAGCTAAGAGCCCAATCCTGTGCAGGCCAGTGGCAAATGTCACATCAGTTTTAAAATAGGATAAGAATCAGATTGATCCTGATCTTGTTAAAGGCAATGGAAAAATCCCTAATAACTTAAATGGAACTAGGCTTTGGCATAAAGTGTCTTATATCTTCTTACTTATGCAAGTGAGTAGTGTGAGTACTTTTGTATGGACTTCCATTACTCTTCAGTTTTGGAGAGAGGGTTGTGTGACATTCTTGTTTCTCAACCCAAAGATATTACAGAAAGCTGGCCCATCTTTCCTGGACACACACGATGTTAGAGCCTAATGGGGCCATTCCTGAACCTGCCAGAGGAGGTAACTTAAGAAATATGAACTATTTCCTCCCCCAGTGAGTTGAGTCTGCTTCCTTTACAGTGATCCCCTTGTCTCTATCACCCTTCAAATGCATCTATATTCCAGTTCACGACACAGCTGCCAATCAGAGTTCTATTATTATTTATTTATTATTTGTATAACCATATTATCTAGGAGCTCCAGGCATAGACTAGGGCCCCATTGTGCTAGGTGTTGTGCAAACACAACAAAAAGATGGTCCATGCCTCAAATTTTTCTCCTGTTTGTTTTTCCCCTTTTGGCTAATGATTAAGATTCACCTGTATTTGATTATTAGGACTGTGTGCTATTGGATTGCTTCATTTGTCCAGTGTAGTTCACCTCTGTCAAACTAAGGTGTACGCACAAGTTGTGTTACATCCATTTAAAGTGCTATATAAATTAATCATAACAGTTACACAAAGCTAGAAGTATAACTAATCTATTTCAATGTTAATTGGAAATGACTATTCTCAGGGTTGAATGAAACTATATGAAAATATGCATAATCTATCACACAATAAAGGTTAAATGAGGACACAATCCAGATTATTTTCTTGTGTTAAAACTTAAAATAAAGCTAGGTAGCCATTTCCTAAATGTAGTCAAGAACCTTCTCAAGATTGAGAATTGGCTTTTTAATCTGATGTATTAAAATCCTAATGTTGAATTTCATTCACATTTTGAACATTTTGTGTGAGGAAAGGGGGGGGAAAGGTTTTGGAGACTTGTCAGTACATGTATGATGCTTAAAAGAGAGAATAGCCATTGCTCTAAAATATAATACTGAGGGCAAGACTTTTTTCATGTTAATATCTCACAGCAACATTTAAAAAAAAGTTGGTGTCTGAACTCTAGGGTTCTGCAAGATGAGCTCCCATTGCAGAAAGAATGGGACACGAGTTAACTGCGTCTGAAATTAAAAGTTCTAAAATGGTGCTGTTTTCAACAAAGTTGGGGTTCTGAGTTTTAACCATGAGCATTTTTGTAAATTTACAGTGTTTATTTCCACATTTCAGTGGCTTTAGTAGAATTCTGGAAGAGATCAATTATACTTTGAACATTTTAAATGCAGCACTCATTTGCATTAAAAGTACCTGTGCTCATTAATTGTGGGTACTTTTGAAAGTGCCTGTTACTAGGCTCTTTTAGTATTCCTGCTACTGTTTGCTACTAGCCACCTAATGGAAAATGTTTCATAGACTTTGACCAGGAACAGCTAGTTTTTTGTGGCCCCTTCATTTAGAAGAATATGTCTCTTGTAAGTGGCACATAGGGATGCAGTTAAGTTCATTTTACTCATTTTATTTTCTAGTTCTTAGTGAAGCAGCATTTCTAGTAGTCTAGTGACTGGGCAGCACTCATGCACTGCAAGTTATCATTACCATTTGACTTTCCTCTTTGATTTACTGCCCTTGACCAGCAAAGCTGTACTCTTTTGAGATCCAGAATGGTGGTTTGAGGATTTAATCATATAAGAGAACAGGCATTTTCACCCCTCCTTGCAGTATGTCCTTTTAGGGGTTGAAATTTTCCTGCAGTGCTTAGCATACAACTTATATGGGTTGTGAGAACATCCAGTAAGAGGCTATTCCAGATCTTGTTTTCTAAATGTGTATTTATATACAGAATGTCAAAATGATTAATAGATTACAAGGCCTGAAGGGACCTTTGTGATCATCTAGTCTGACCTTCTGTATAGCACAGTCCATAACACTTCCCCAAAATTATTCCTGGAGTATAACTCTTAGGGAAAAAAAACCTATCTCTTTGTGATTAATTTTGTTTGTTAATTTTCCTAAAGAAAAAAATAATAAAAATCCAAGAAGATAAATGACCTACAGCTTGTATATACTGCTCATGTCACAGGTATCCAATAAAATTATGCAATTACACAACTTTACAACTTATCAAAGCTGCAAGACCAGACAATACAAAACCAGACAATATGACAGAGACATAACATGTTGGGGTGGGGCAACAATTAAAATAGATACATTAAAGACATACACAAGTAACCCCAGGTTCTTTCCTGGGTTACTCAATAGCAAGCAATGCTCACCTGTGTGCCTATGCACTCAATGATGTTGACAGTAAAGGAAATCTGAGTTATCCTAATGCTGCTATTGGATAGGTGGGAATCCTATATGCACCCCTCTGCTGAAGTCCTTTTACTTACAAAGAAATTAATCTTGGTGGTGCCGTGACCTGGTCAAGCCTTGTACACACTCACTGGTGTGCCTTGGGAGCCTCCAGGAATAAATCTGAGCTAATCTATGCAATGGTACCAAAAGTGCCAATCATAAACAAGATATTCTTAGATTAAATTTAGCACACTTTTATTTAGCAATTTAGAAAAGCATGATAAAACAGATTGGATTAAAATGTCACCACTACTTTAAATCAGGAGGGGGCACTTCAATAAATTAAATGTAGTTTACAGTAGTAAATAAAACTTAACCAACTTATGTTTACACTAGCAGCATTTACCCCATCCCTAAGCATGAACTCCTCCTAATTTCAGAAGTCTAGATGCTTGCTTGACATACTTGATGATCTTGAAGCTAGGGACAGCACTCTGTAGGTAAAATAGTCCATCCAAGGCAACAAGGGGCAGAATGATTCTAACTTGGGATCGTTACAAGATGCACAAGCCCTCTGAAGAAGGGAGGTGTTATAACCCAAGATCAGTAACCTTGGATCTTGGCTTATTAGACAATAAGACCACTTCTTCTCTTCTCAGACTCCAGGAAACCACTTCAAGTTATGTGGCTATCCCCCTTCCCTTGAAAGCACCTTTCCAAACTAAAAAGGTGGTGGGTATTCTCACTGACTTTACTGCAGACCAACCTCAGTCAGTTCTGGTCACAGCCCTAGCAATAGCCTCCTTGGCTCCCTGCTTGTCAAAGCCCCAGCAGTTTATTAGCTGCAGCTTCTAGCTCTCTAGCAGCAGCATAGCAGAAGCTCCAGAATTGGACAGAGCTCCACAATAGCAATTTCCTATTTCCTGACCAGGGTATCAATTACAGAGTCTTGGCTGCCCAGAAAAATAGTACCCACCCCATGCTGCTTGTGCATCTCAAAGGAGGCTTCCTTCACCACTGGAAGTGGAAGTCTCTCTCTTATCCAAGGCACTATGGGAGCTGTAATCTCTAAGGCTCAGTTGCAGCACTCAGGATCTTCCCAAATAGAACATGTCCAGTTAAATTCAGAGGCTCCTCTAAAAGAGGGTGCCTACACACAAATGCACAGAAAAGAGAAGGAGGGTGTTGGGGGAGGTGGGAAGGAGGAAGGAAGAAGCAGAGAGGGCAGGTGGAATGGAAGTCTGACATTACTTGAGCTATCACAGCATCCTTTATCCAAATAAATCAAGAAATGGGTTCCCAAATTTCTTCAAATTCATATAATTGCTCTATCCATTGATAAGCTATTCATTCTTTCACTGTTAACTTAGACAGGTCTAAATACCACTACTCTATTCTACGCATAAGCCCACTCCTCCATTTTTGTAAAATCATTTGTTTGTTAATCATTCCAGCCCTCAAGAACCAAAATCTTTGTGGTGGAGTTGAACCCAGGGTAGTAGGTACATAACCTAGGATATAATTTTCAGCTGAGATTTGGTTGCTGAAGCCAAACCCTATTTTCACTCTTGTGTCCACCTCTTTCGACAGCTGCCTGAGTATCGGACAGTCCCATAGTATATGTATGCATCAGGGTTTTCTCTTTATTGGAGAGCCAACAAATATCAGAGGACAAGGCCCCCATTTTTCACAACCTATGTGACATCAATACATTTTGAGTAGAATCTTTTGCTGTATTGGGCATAGCCTGAGAGCCACAGAAGCATTTTTATCATATTGTAATATGATCTGACAGTGGGATTCTTTTAGGGCTGTGATAACTTCCCCTCCAGTGCTTGTAACAAGAACTCCAGACCAATGGAGTTCCTCTTCATTAGTAAAGCATACATAGTGGGCCTGGGCTTGAGGAATGTATGAAACATTTCCAAGGTTCTAAGTAGCTCTGGGTCCTGTGGAAGGCCTAGGGAATCCAGACCAAATTGTCATGTTAGTAAGTGTTTTAGGTGGAAGTACTCCCACTACTCTGAGGATGGTAGGTAATATTGTTGCTTTAGTGTTAGAAAAGGGACACAGCCCTAATCCCTAACCAGTTGGGACAGGCACATGATACCACTGTTTAGTCCTTTCATAGATTTTCCCTTCCTTCCCCCCCAGTTTGCAAGTCTGGCTTATCACAGTTAGGTAGGTGCTTTTACATGATAGTGAGGATGAAATTGATACCTCTTAGCTAGGATATCCCAGACCCTTTACACTCCTACTGCTGTAGTCAACTTATATTTCTCCATTGGACAAAAAAAAAAAAAAGGAACTGAGGAGACCCACAGGGGCAATTGGATGCATTCATACTTGTTCAATTTCTACCCATGTGGGTATAAGTGTGTTTATCATGCTGGAACCAATTTGACTTCTGTGACATAATAAAAGCATAAATAGCAATTTTGTAAAGCTGGGAGCCTGACTCTCCCACCTCCTTGGCTATGGGGAGTTGGAGTTTTTAAGTGATAGTCATTGGAATTGACCAGGGTCCTCAGAAAGACTAATAATCTTGTTAAATTTTCTAAAGTGAGATGGGGTGTTTAGAATATAGAGGCTTAGGCAAAATATTCATTTTTTTTTTTACTAACCCATCCTAACATGCTCAGCCAGAGAGGATGCCACCTATTTGTATCACTAGTTATTTGAGAAAAATTTAGATCCTGCATTATCTCCACTAATCCGTTAATGTTTCTTGATACTTTTATACCTAGGTGCTTGATTGCATTAGTTAACCTACGGAAATTCCACTGAGGAAAAAAAACCATTTTTTTCCACAGCCAGGAGATTTCCAATTTATTTTATAACCAGGTATTGTGCCAAATTTTTTGAATTAGTTGTAGGAAGGCTAGAATAGTGGTTCTGGTTTGGAGATATACAAAAGGGCTCGTCTGCTTGTTACATCAATTTATACTTCATGGAACCAAGATGTATGGCTTGGATAGCTGGATGTGCACATATAGCTATTGTTCAAAAGATAATGAAGACAGTGGGCATCCTTGTGTAGTACCCTGGAAGAGACTGAAGGTATCTGAGGTCACATTGTAGGTTTTGATGTAAGAGGTTGAATGAGAATGTAACAGATGGATGCAGGAACTAAATACGGGTCCAAATCCAAATTTTTGTAGGGTATAAAATACATACCTCCACCCCACTCTATCAAAAGCCTTTTCTGCATCTAAAGCTAATATCCCATTCTGGGTCGTCTTATTTCAATTCTGTAATATCTATATTGTGATGGTGTCTGACAAACCCAACTTGTTTGGGTGTCTGATAAAACCAAAAGTCTTCTCCAACCTCATTGCCAGAACTCTGCTAATATTTTGACATCACTATTAATAAATTAAATTGGCCTATAATTGGAATGTACTGTGGTATCTCTTCCTGGTTTAGGAATAACTGATAGTAGGGCTTCCCTTAATATAAGAGGAAAAGTTTCCCTCTAGGAGTGACTCATTAAACAATGTAAGCATCTTGTCAAGCATAAGGTCAAGGAAGTGTCTAGAAAATTTACCTGGAAAATCATCTGGCTTCAGAGGCTTTTGCCACATTCATATTCTTAAATGCCTCAATTACCTCATCCTTCATTAGGTGCATGTCAAGGTTTCTATGCTGGGCTGTAGTAATTTGCAGTGATTTAATATTTTTTTGAAAATTTGATCTAAAAATTGAGGGGTTTGTGTCCAATTTGTACAGATCTTTATAGTGACAGAGATAATTTACCATGTTTATGGCCATGATTCTACATGCAGAGGTCTTTTGTCTTACCGAATGTTCCAGCAATTTGTCAGCTTTTTCACTAGATTCCTAGCAGTCCTGCCTGAGTCAAAATAGGGCGAACTCAGTCTGTGCCAAGTGCTTCTTATTGAGTTCATCTCTAAAATTAATTAGGGATCACAACATACTTGGAGATGGAGATGGGGCTGTGGCATAAGACGAATCAAACTTTTACTTTTTTCTTAAGGGCTATCATTTCCCCCCTGTTTCCTCTTCTTGGCACACATACAGATCATAATTTTACCCCTCAAATAAGCCTTGAATGTCTCCCACAATAGCCTGATAGAAGATGTTTAGGGTATGTTTTGTTTCTAAGAACAGGGCCAATTTCATTGTAAATAAACTTTTTGAAATGGGGATCTAATAAACGTGAAGGGTTAAATCTCCAGCTACATGGCTATTTCTCACCTGGGTCTGCTGCTATTTGAGAAGTTATAGGATCATGCTCAGAGACAGCAGTTTTATTAGTGGAAGAGTCAATTACAGAATTAACCAAGTCCCTGGAGACCAAAAATAAATATCTACAGGAATATGACCCACATACTGGAGAAAAGTATGAATAGCCCCTACTCACTGGATGTATAAACTGTCAGATATCACATAGTCCCAGATCTTTAATGTGCAACTTCAGAGCCATTCTAGTTTTGGTTAGCTTATGACATTGAGATTTGTCTACAAAAGCATTAAGCATCCCATTAAAATCCCAAGCAATCACAGTACAAATATGAAAAAAGCAACAGAGGGTCCTGTGGCACCTTTGAGACTAACAGAAGTATTGGGAGCATAAGCTTTCGTGGGTAAGAACCTCACTTCTTCAGATGACTTGCATCTGAAGAAGTGAGGTTCTTACCCACGAAAGCTTATGCTCCCAATACTTCTGTTAGTCTCAAAGGTGCCACAGGACCCTCTGTTGCTTTTTTCATATTTGTACTGTGATTGCTTGGGATTTTAATGGGATGCTTAATGCTTTTGTAGACAAATCTCAATGTCATAAGCTAACCAAAACTAGAATGGCTCTGAAGTTGCACATTAAAGATCTGGGACTATGTGATATCTGACAGTTTATACATCCAGTGAGTAGGGGCTATTCATACTTTTCTCCAGTATGTGGGTCATATTCCTGTAGATATTTATTTTTGGTCTCCAGGGACTTGGTTAATTCTGTAATTGACTCTTCCACTAATAAAACTGCTGTCTCTGAGCATGATCCTATAACTTCTCAAATAGCAGCAGACCCAGGTGAGAAATAGCCATGTAGCTGGAGATTTAACCCTTCACGTTTATTAGATCCC
>NC_048299.1:138111514-138319759 GCF_013100865.1 Trachemys scripta elegans
TATATGTACTTCTTCGGATGCATCCGAAGAAGTGGGCTGTAGTCCACGAAAGCTTATGCTCTAATAAATTTGTTAGTCTCTAAGGTGCCACAAGTACTCCTGTTCTTCTTTTTGCGGATACAGACTAACACGGCTGTTACTCTGAAACCAGTATAACTCTGTCTGTGAGACAAAATGGGATTCTTGTCCTTTCAAGAGCAGCATAAACATGCAATTCTCAAAAAGCCCTTGAAATGCTCCGATGTGTACAGTCTGTATTTAATCAGGAAGTCACAAGTAAAAATTGCATTTATCCAAGATCTATCTGCCTTTTCATTCAGTTACCTAGCTCAGAAGACTACCTGTAATAGTGCCATCTGGTGATTCCCAGTAATATCACACCTGGAAAATAGTATCTCAAGAGAAATAATAGAAGTCCTTATAGTAACACTATGATTTAATCATGGGAATTTTTAGTAAGTCATGGACAAGTCACAGTCAATAAACAAAAATTCACAGCCCGTGACCTGTCCATGACCGTTACTATGATTATCCCTGACTAAATTTTAACTGGGAGACACCGGGGTGCTGCTGCTCTGGGGGACACCTGGGGCCAGCCACACTGGCCACTGCTCAGGCAGTCCCTGGGGCCAGCTGCTTGGGCGGCCCTGGGGTCAGCCACACCGGCTGCTGTAGAAGTCTGAGGTCATGGAAAGTCACGGAATCCGTGACTTCTGTGACGGACACGCAGCCTTACTTTATAGTACATTTGCAAGGAAATGGACTGGATTATCTGTATAGCTATTTTCAAATTCTAACTTTGTGATTGATGCATATATGCAGATAGCCACTGATTTAAATATTGACTGGATTTAATATTTTCATAATATGAAAAACCCAGCCATAATGAGAAACACATTTAGTGCAGTCTCCAGTTTAAATAATTTAATTTTCTGAATAAGATTTTCAAAACTGCATGTGTTTATTTGCATCCCTTATTTTTTTGTATAGTTACCACAACTGTGCATATAATCTTGAGTTGCATGCACAAGTTATCAGTTAGACACAAATCTGGACATTTCTGTGTACAATTACAGTGACTTAAGTGCAATTGTGGCCATTGTTGATGCATATATTTGTGCCCCTAATATGTATCTCTGCACTTGAGCACCTCTGAAAAAGTTTGAATGCATGTTCAAGAAACAGAATAAATAGACTATTGCTGTGCTGAGACCACTCTGGAATCATACGGAACAATATTGTCTCATTGTTGCCTTGTACTCCCCTATTTGTCTGTCTGTAGTCACTTGTTTTATACTTAAATGTAAGCTCTTTGGGGCGGGGATTGTCTTTTTGTTCTGTGTTTGTGTAGCCTCTAACACAATGAGGCCTGGTCCGTGATTGAAACCCTTAGGCGCTACTGTAATATAAATAAATAAACAAGGTCACTTTTTTAAAAAACATATGTATTTATTCGGATGTTCTTGTTCTCTCCAATACTTAATTAAATAAATGAGATTCATGGACATTAGAGACATAAGGTGGGTAAGGTAATATCGTTTATTGGACCATCTTCAAGCCACACAGAGTTCTTCTTCTGGTCTGGGAAAGGTACTCCAAGCATCACAGCTAACTGCAAGGTGGAACAGATTGTTTAGCATAAGTAGTTAATACATATTCTAAGGGATCATTCAAGGTAGAGTCGCCTATTATTACTTCTGAGGTCATAGAACAAAAAGAGAGAGGTAGTGTGTTACAGATTATTGTAATAAGTCGTAAATCGGGTGTCTCTGTTCAGTCCATTATTTTTAGTGTCTAGCAGTTATGAAGTTAAGATCCCAGTCTCATCTTTTGAAAATGTTTTGCAGGATTCCTTTGGGGATTAGGTGATAAGCCAGATATAGAGTGATCACTTTGTGAAAAGTGTTCACCCACAGGTGATAGGGTGTTTTTGTCATTTGTCATTTTCCTATGTGAGCTCATCTGAGAGCATAGTGATTGTCTGGTTTCACCCACATAGCTATTGGGACATTTAGTGCACTGGATGAGGTATACCACATGGATAGATATATAGATATAGATATTTTCATGGACATATCCTATATATGGCTTCTCATAAATGTTTCTCTGTGTATTCAGATCTATAAGATTTACCAAGAAACTATTGATTCAGATCCTACAGTAAAAAATATAAAAAATATAAATTGATGAGTTGGCTTTATTGGAAAACTAGCTTTATCCGTGAAATCACAGTTTGAAGTTAGTCTCAATGTATTCTCCCTTTTTGCAGGCAAAAATTATAGCACATATACATTTCTTACTGCCTAGTTTGTGCCCACAAAAATGACATTTTTAAAAAATCAGGCCCATAGAATTTTCTCCAACCTTACCGAATTCACTCAGGTAACAAGAAATTGCTGGTGCCAAGATGGAAAATGAATGTACACAAAGATGTTTTTTTGTAAAGTTTTATACAAATGTCTTGGGGGGAAAAAACCTCATGAGCCAAAATGTTTAGGTTTTGTAGCTGGTTTGCATAAAACAAAGTGAAAAAGGATCAATATTTCTAAATCATTGTTTAGCAAAATTCAAAAGCTATTATACTGCAAATGCCTCATTTTATATGTTGCTCTAAATTGTTTTTGCTAATCAAATTGCTGTTCGTGTAGGTCATGGCTTTACTAATCAGACTCATTACATTCTGTAAAAAGAAATCCATCATCTTCACTTTGCAAACAACACAGTCAAAGGTCAATTTTGGAACATAATTTAATCAAGATACGTCTTTTAAAAAATGCTGCATGTTCTTTGGGTGTGAGTTTATCCAAATTATATAAGTTTATCTAGGTGACAAAGATTTTTTATTATTATTAATTATTATTATTATAGTATTTATTTATATTTGATAAAGGGCAAATATATTACTCTTTTATTCTTTAAAAAAAATGATTTACTTAAATTTCCAGTCTAGTGTATGGACTGGTTACAGATCCTCTTATATAATACTTGAACAAGTATGTAGATACATAGCCATATATGAATTTCCAATATTAGTGTGTACACAATACATAAAAATGCTTTAGGGGAATACTAAAGTTGCAAAGTCAAGCATATAAAAGTCAGGAAATTCTGATATTAAAGTTTAACGCACAGGATTTATTTTGCCCCTACTGTGATTATGCCCTGTGATATACTATATGCTTTAAATCACAGGCTTAGATTAAGAGTGGTCCAGAGCCACATTTCTCTAACCAGAGGTCTGAATACTATTACATTCAGTACTTACATATTGACTTTTTATCTATGGATTTCAAAGTGCATGATACAAATGGCACAAATTAGTAATCCCATTTTATTGAGAGCATATCTATAGAATAAGAACATAGGTTCAAACATTTTTTCTAACCAATATTGTGGCATATTCCTAGCTTTGTGAGTCAGTTTCTCCGTCTGTAAGACTATGATAATATTTATCCACGCTGGTATGGTGATGTTCAATCTTACTAAATAAAGGTTGTGAAGTACAAAGAAGTATCAAGGTTAGCAATAAGAATAGAATTTAGAATATCCTGACTCCCAGCACTGAACATGTTCCCTTAAATCATGGAAGCAATTTGATGAGTAATAGAGGAGGAAAATATTTTTTACCAGATCCTGGGGCTCACACAATGTTTAAGACAGGGGTCAGCAACCTCCGGCACGCGGCTCACAAGGGTAAGTAGCGGGAAGCCGCAGCCAGCACATCCCTCGCCCGTGCCACTTCCTGCCGCCCCTATTGGCCTGGGACGGCGAACCGCGGCCAGTGGGGGCCACGATCGGTGGAAACTGCAGCGTCAGCAGGTAAATAAACTGGCCCGGCCTGCCAGGGTGCTTACCTGGCGAGCCGCGTGCTGGAGGTTGCCGACCCCTGGTTTAAGACTTGTGTCCAGGAGAGTTTGGAGCCATTTCTCCTACAGTCACAGACAGTTCCTGATGCTTATTCTTTCTGTCCCATAGAGGCTGGCGAGGGGAGTTGAAAGGTCTTTCCTCCACAAGAGACATAAGAAAAAAATAATTGATACATGGTTTGTCACAAATGAGTGTAGATAAATTATTCATATCACACTGTCATGTATTCTGCATATTCCACACGTTACAAAAAAACTGTTTTAGAAAATTTGAGATTTTTTTTTCAAATGCTCAGAATTGAGGAGAAAAAAAGAATATTCCTTGGCATGTTGTGTTAAAAAAACAAAATAGCTGTTTGAAGCTACTCACATAGAATACATCCCAGGAAGATAACTTGGTTGATATGGGACAGATAAGGCAGTCACATGTGGATTTTAAATTCATTCTGCAGTTTTTCACATGGATATCGTCATCACATATGTATATGGACACACAAGTTTATAGAGTATTAGTGTAATAATTGATACAGATATAAAATACATAAAGGATAAAACTAATACATATTATTAGTGTTTTGTTACTATCTACAGGTAGTAGTAGATATTAGGTATTCTGCTGTCTCAGATCTTTATGATCAATTGAATTTTAGTTATATGCCAACATTGCTGGCCATCTACTTTACAGGCAATATCTGGTGTGCAGAAAAAAAAATGCAATTTAGGTTAGGATTCAGCAGCCAGAATTCACTTTGAAGTCAGAAAGTTTTGCTTGAGTGAGGACTAGTAGATAGGATCTGTCTGATACAGTAAATCAGATGCCAACTGCTATGTCTGTAAAGGGGAGAGGATAAGAATGAAGGTCTGAAAAGGTGTCTGAATTAGAAACAAGTTTTCAAAATATAGGGCCTAATCAAGCAGTATTAATGCAAAGAAAACTTCTGTCACCATCCATGTAAGCTTTACTTTCATAACAACTACAGAATTAAATCCACAATGAGGTGCATTTTATGGATCTACCCGTGATTTTTTTTTTTAATTCTATGGCTGGAATCATTCTGTATTACATTTAACCATAATATTGGGACCAGAAATGTTTTTCATGTATTTCCACACCACTAGCTTTTTTAAAATCCATTTAATGACCCCGTGTATTCTTGAACCTCAGTCCAAAATTGTTCATTTCCTAAGGGTTTGTCTTACCCTGTTTCATCTGAAACTTTTAATATTTGCATTTCATTACCATAGCAGTACCCTTAACTTGTCATTCCATCAACAATGCCTGTGTTTTGTGGCACTGGACTGTTTATGTTATCCGTGATGGAAATTCTCTGAATCTGCACAATGCTACTGTAAATGTAACATATGCTGGGAGGGGACGGAATACATCTTCCAACCTGTGGATCAGCCACTCCACAGCCACTAACTACTATGGCCCCATGATGTTAATAGCTGCAGCTCACTAAATTAAGTTCATCTTTGAATGATGGTCCCTCTGTGTATCCTATTACGTCTGATGGAGGGGTAGTGGAATTTCAGTCTTTGGTGGCCTATATACTTATCAAACTTTTTTCGAAACCTCATTCTCACAAAGATGAGAAAAAACTCCATATTTTGGACATTCATAGAGTGTTAGCTTTAAACAGTTTAGAATATTTCTGCAATTATTCATCATCTTTTCTGACAGGATAAATGGGCAACCTGTCACTTCACAGGAGACTTCTTCCTGGATCTCTTCTTATAGTCATCTGTGCTGTGATACTCCCAAGGTTCCACTACCTCAACGAGTTTTAGCACATTCTATGAGAGCACAAGCATCACCAGCTGCTTTTTTGGGTCATTTTCCCAGCAGTGGTACTTGCAGAGCTGTTAGTTGGTCATCTGTTCATACATTCACAGCTCATTATGCTCTATCCCAGGCCTCAAGAGACCATGCTGGAATCGGAAGAGTGGTGTTGCAGTTCTTGTTGAATAGATACTGATACCTACCTCCATCTGGAGCTGTTTGTGGTGTGTCAGCTGAAATGGAATGGGCATGTGCAAGCATTTGAAGAATAAAAAATGATTTCATACCTGTTGTTCTTCAAGATGTATTGCCCATGTTCATTCCATGACTCACCATGCTTTCCCTGTACACTGGACTGGCAACATATACTGGCTTCCAGTGTGAAGAAATTGAGTGGGGTCAAGATGGCTTCAGACCTTTATGCTGTTGGCTAACAGCATGAGCAGATGGAGGGGGCATGTACCATCCTGATGAGTACCAGTATGGGGAAGAGTTCTCTGGATTCGGTGCACATACACCTGAAGTGTAGTGGATACAAGCAAAGAACAACAGTTACCAAACAGCTATGTAACTGTTTTTTTGTTCTTGTTGCTGCTGTTAAAGTCCAATCCCTTTTTGAAGACGACAAAACAAGATAAATGGATACAAGAGGGGAGAGTAAAGAACAGCAAAGACAAAAAATACAGCTTCTGTTTCTGATGTTGACTTCACTTAAAATCTCATTGCTGCAAAACACAGCTACAGTACATGCTTTTATCAGACACTTCGAGACCTGGCAAACTTGTACTAGGGTTGAGCTTGTAACAGGTTCCCCCAGGGGTGCCACCTGGAACTGGGGTACCACTGAGCCCTCCGACCCAGCAGCCTGGACTTCCTCTCACACTGGGCTGCTGTGACAAGCTGCAAAGCACTCCAGCCTGCACCTCCACTAGCATTTAAACAGGTAGGGACACACCCAGCTGCAGTTACATGCAGACTCTCTAACCACCAGCTTCCCGGCCTAAGACCCCAGAGCAGTACCGTCCTGCCCTAGTCAAATCTGGCCAGTATATGGGTTTAATACCTGGTCCAACTTTCCCCTCAATGTGAAGAGAACAATGCACACTTGTGGTAACCAAGCAGAGATTTCCCCCAAGAAGTCCAGTCAATTCTAACTATTTTGGATTAAAACATAAAATAAGTTTATTAAGTACAAAAGATAGATTACTTAGTAAATAAACAAAACACAAACTAAGTCTAAGATACTAGAAAGATAGGTTATGAACTAGAAAATTCTCACCCTGGCTGATGAGACAGGTGGGCTTCAGATTCTTATGAGACAAGCTGCACTTGCTTTACAGCTTGGAATTCCCAGGTCTTTCATACAAAGCCTAGAAATCCCTTTAGCCTGGGTCCAGCATTTTTCCCCAGTTCAGTCTTTTTTCCTCAGGTGTTTTCAGGTGTCGTCTTGTGTGGGGAGTGAAGACCCACAGATCTCACTCCCTGCCTTACATAGCTTTTTGCATATGGTGTGAACCTTTTGTTTCAAAACTTGGTTCCCAAATCGGTTTGTGGAAAAATACTGACATCCCAAGATGGAATCCAGAGACATGGTCTGGTCACATGTCCTTGCTTGGTCATAGCAGCCATTACCTTCAGACTGACTTGAGCGGCTTGAGTGTTTACAGGAAGACTAAGCTCTTTCACAGTCCATTGTCTTTGCGGATGGGCTGTGTGTATTTTCCATTTGATATACAGAACCCTAATCAATATTCATAACTTCAGATACAAAAATGAAATAAGCATACAAATAAGATAATCATATTCAGCAGTTCATAACTTTTCCAAAGCCACTTCACATGACCCATCTTGTGCAAAATGCATCATAATTAGGCCATACTTCTATCATCATATCCCAGTGAAGAATATGGGGTGCAGTATCACAAGGCTGTTTTGGGCATCGCTTTTAGCTGATTTGTGGGTCACTGGATCACAACAGTGTTGCAAAATATACAGTCTTGGCCAGCTAAGCCATATTTTAATACACAGAAGAAAAAAAGGAGAAATGGGAAAGAGAAGCAGGAAGGTGAAGAATAAAAAGGACATATGGGTGGGTAAGAGAATGACAAAGTCTCATAATTCAGATGGTGTTTGGAATTTACCCAGAGCTGGAGGTGGCAATGTCATCTAGATCCCTCTCTCTCTGGCCTGGTCTGGTCAGGACATCTCTCAGGATTAGGGTGATGAAGACCCATTGGTGTCACAGTGGATCCAAAAAGACTGTGGCATGACAGTTGTGATGGTGACACTTGCTCCTTCTTTTTTAGTAAACACTTGTTGTATTTTCTTCCCATCCCCACCCCAGTTTACTTTTACGGATCTCAAAAAGCAGGTGCTTGGCATCCTCTCATTATTTTGTTCACCAATTAGGCCTAATTTCTGAGAGACCAATTTTAGTTCCTTGATTTCTGGTCCCATACTTGTCTTGTTAACCAGACATCTTTCTTGTAGCACTCCTTGAATTATATCAGTAGGCCTTTTTATTTTCATTTACTGTGGCCATGTCTACACACGCTCGTGTGGCTGCTCTTTGCTGACGAGAGAGAGCTCCCCTGTCAACATCATAAAACCCCCTCCATGAGCAGCAGTAGCTATGTCAGTGGGAGAATTCTAGGACTTCATTAGGAGAATTGCAGACACGTTTTAGGTCTTCCTGGAGGAAATACAGGACACCTTTCATAAACTATTGAATATCCTTCAGGGTGCTGGTTCCAGTAAGGTGGCATCACCAATTAAGAAGGCCATCTTAGAACCAGCCAAAGCAGTGTGGCATGCTCCATCCACTTTTGCTCCCACCCATAAAAAAATAGAAAATAAATACTTCTAATCATCTAAGGGGGAAGAATTTTTATTTTCCCTCCCTGTTCCACACTTTATTGGTGGAGGCTGTCACCGAAAGGAACATATAATCACACTGGATCCACACCCACAGAGGAGGAGACCAAATGCGTTAGTCTTCTTTGGGAGAAAACTTCACTTTGGCAAGCTTTTAGTTCTGCATAACAAACTACCAAGCTTTAGTGTCGAAATATAATTTTATTAATTATAATAAGTTCTCTGAATTCGCTAACAGACTCTCTCAAGAGGATAGACTTCAGTTCCAAGCAATTATCAATGAAGGATAATTGCTAACTACGTTGGCCCTCCAGACTTCAGATACAGCCTCCTTCTTGATGGCAACATCCATAGTCATGAGAAGTGGGGCTAATGGCTCCAATCCTCTGGGTTTCCCAAAGAAGTCCAGTCCACTGAGGAGGATCAGCCTATTCAGTTAGAAGACAAATGAATCATTAAATTTCATGCGAAACTCAAAAGCAGCCCTTCACTCGCTAGGTACCTATACCCCAGCACCATAGAGGAAATACACCAAGATTCAGTCCCACAGACAACAACCAGGCCCTCAACTATTCTAGCACAAAAGGCCTTGTGAGCCACTTACAAAATTCTAGAGAATGCAACGTAGTAAACGCCATGATCCCCCTTCATTCACTTCATCCCTCTAAGAAATCCTTTTGACAGAACTTTTGAGAGATGAAAATCAGTCTCAGTGCCACAGTAACCAACTCAGGTCTTTTACACCCTATTCAGTGTCCACCTAACTCATTTTTCCCAGGCATGGCACCATATAATGTCAGACAAATGGGTTCCAGAGATAATCACCACTGGTTAAACATTTAGAGTTCCTCTTTCTTTCCAGTCCCCCCAAAAGAAAACGCTTCTCCATCCCTTTTCAGGGACCCCTCTCATGAGAGGATGCTAAATTCCTTGCCATAAAAGCAGTATCTCTTCAGCTCCGGGGAAAAAGTTTTTACTCAAGATATTTCCTGATCCCCAAGAAGAAACAAGGCCAGAGGCCCATACTAGGTCTTAGATAGCTGAACATCTTCATCCACTGCCTGAGGTTCAGAATGTTCCATGTGGCCTCTATAATTCCCTCCTGAAACAAAGGCAACTGGTTCACAGCTCTCAATTTAAAGGATGCTTATTTCCACATAGCTGTTCACCCTGCAAGAGGAGATTCTTATAATTTATCGTAGGCCTAGACTGTTACCAGTACAAAGTGCTCCCCTTTGACTTCTCAATGTTACTAGGGGTATTCACAAAGGTATTAACAGTAGTGGCTGCTCACCTGCATCATCAAGGTTCATCAGTGTTTCCCTTTTCTGAATGACTGGCTGTTCACAGGGAAGTCATATCAAGAAGTATGGATGACAATCCTGTCCCTGCTCAGACTCCTACATTCATTAGCCATGTCCATTTTAGCTCCAACATAGATCATAGACTTTATTGGAACAACCCTAGTTTCAGTCTGGCTCAAAGCTTACTTAGCTCAGGATTCCAGGCAATGAAGGACCTTTATTACTTGGGTCTGGCTGAACCCTCAGATGATAGAACCTGTGTCATCCTTCTAAGTTATATGGCCTTATGTACTTCTATGACACCTTTCATGAGGCTTCACCTTTGAGGTCAGGCTTGGTCACAGACAATCTATGTGTCAAGGAAGCACAGTCTGCACATATTGATCTTGCCCCTCCACATAATTCTGACTTCACTCCCCTGGTGGAATAATAGGAAGACTCTGTGTGTGTGTGTGTGTGGGGGGGGGAGCTTCCATCCCTCTCCTACGCACAAAAAAAGATTGATTACAGATGTCTGCCTGCTAGTGTAGGAAGGCCACCTGACCAAACATGCAACTGGACCTACCAAGAATCCCAGCTGCACATAAACCTTCTGGACTACATACAGGATATGAAGTCTACAAATATCTCCTACCATTTATTAGGAACTTGCACATTAGAGTCACATTGGACAACATGACAACAGTTTTTAATTAATAAACAAGGGAGAGTATGTTCCACCCTTCTTAGCTTAGAAGCTGTCAATTTCTGGAACTGGTGCATTCACCATCAGATCACCATCTTAACTAACCTCCTCATTTTTGCATAGTTCCCCTTTTTGAAATTAAATGCCACAGTGTTGGACTGTTGAGGTGTTCTTCCCACCACAGGAATGTTAAATGTTGTTATATTATGGTCACTATTTCCAAGCAGTCCTGTTATAGTTACCTCTTGGACCAGATCGTGCGCTCCACTCAGGACTAAATTGAGAATTGTCTCTCCCCTTGTGAGTTCCTGTACCAGCTGCTCCAAGAAGCAGTCATTTAAAGTATCGAGAAATTTTGTCTCTGCATTTCGTCCTGAGGTGACATGTACCCAGTCAGTATGGGGATAATTGAAATCCTCCACTATTATTGAGTTCTTTATTTTAATAGCCTCTCTAATCTCCCTTAGCATTTCATTGTCACTGGCACTGTCCTGGTCACGTGGTCGATAACACTGCTCTACAGCCAAAATGCTTCTGAAATAAATGTAGTCAAACTGTACTAATTCTGGGTCACTGAGAACGAAAATGATGCTTAAAATTGTTGATTGGCTCTAGTTTTCAAGATATGCTATTGGGTCAGTATATACGACCCTTGACTTGGGAATGGCGGAGGATAAGTGAGTTATAAAGGGAAGGGATCTCAATTTAAACCAGAAATGACTAAAATACATCTTTGACTGGATCTATGAATAAATCTATGACTGGGTTTCGACAGTACTTGCTCTTTAGGCAAAACAATGAATGATGCAATCTGAAGCTGGTATTGCATCATACATGATATGAATTGCATCATGTTATTCCTAGAAATCATGGATGATACAATCGTAACAAAGCTTACATGACTCTGCTGAACAAATTGCCCTATATCAGCTCTAGAAATCATACAGTGTCGTGCTCTCTTATTTGTCAGTGTTTGATTTTGCAAAGGGACACATTTCTGTTTAGCCAAAGTGAGCAGAGATGCCTCGTACTTGTGTGAACAGTGCAGATAACTTCTGCTATGTTTGTGGTGAAGTGACTTTTGCATCACAAAAGCACAGTATAACCACTATGATTGAGAAAGCCTATCACCTTTATTTTGGCTGCAAAATTGGAGATCAGGACAAGAGGTGGGCCCCACACATATGCTACAACACTTGTGCAACAAATCTTCACTAATGGCTGAACAGGAAAAGGAAATCTATGCCTTTTGCAGTGCCAATGATTTGGAGAGAGCCAACAGATCATACCAGCAATTGTTACTTCTGCATGGTGCCTCCAGTTGGGAAAGGTGTGTCAAAGAAGAAAAAGTGGACTGTGCATTATCCAAACATTCCATCAGCTATACGCCCAGTACCCCATGGAGAAGGACTGCCGGGTTTCTGATGCACCAGAATCATCCTCACTTGAGTCAGACGAGGAACAGGATGAAACTTCTGGTCCTGAACCATCAATGTCACAGGACCCACATTTTCTCCCATCCTCCTCCTCTGAACCACACCTCATAACACAAGGTGAACTGAATGACCTTGTCAGGGATTTGGAACTACCCAAGAGTAAGGCAGAGCTGTTGGGCTCCAGACTACAGCAGTGGAATCTCCTGGCAGGTGATGTTAGGGTTTCCATGTTCCGTGACCGTCAAAAGGATCTTGTCCCATTCTTCTTCGTGGAAGGTGATCTTGTAGCCTGCAACAACATCGATGGTGTGATGGCAGCCCTCAACATCATTCATGATCCAGATGAATGGAGACTGTTCATTGATTCATCGAAGATGAGTCTTAAAGCTGTTTTACTGCATAATGGCAATGTTTTGCCATCAATTCCAGTTGGTCGTGCAGTCCATATGAAGGAAAACTATGACAACATGAAACAACTTTTGAGATGCATAAACTATGACCAACATCAGTGGGAGCTTTGTGGCAATTTGAAGGTTGTGGCTCTCTTGTTTGGTCTGGAGACTGGATACACAAAGTACTGTTTTTTTCTCTGCGAATGGGATAGTCATGCAAGAGATTCCCACTACATCAAGAAAGATTGGCCACTCCGACAGTCATTGGAGCCAGGGAGGAAAAGTGTTCAGCATCCACCACTTGTTGAATCAAGGAAGATTTTGTTACCACCCTTACACATCAAGCTGGGTCTGATGAAGAACTTTGTCAAGGCCATTGACAAAACACAAGCAGCTTTCAAGTACCTCCATGGAAAATTTCCAAGGTTAAGTGAATCTAAGATAAAGGAAGGTGTCTTTGTTGGTCCTCAGATTCGTGAACTTCTTCGAGATGATGCATTTGACCATGCACTGCGTGGCAAGGAAAAGACGGCATGGAAAGCCTTCCAGTTAGTGGCAATACATTTTCTCGGAAACAACAATGCAGACAACTACAGGTTGTTGGTGGAAAACCTCCTCAAGGCATACAAAAGCCTTGGTTGCAACATGTCACTAAAGATACATTTTTTGCACTCTCATCTAGATTTTTTTCCACTGAACTGCGGAGCAGTGAGTGACAAGCATGGCGAGCGATTTCACCAGGACATTGCAACAATGGAGAAACGCTATCAGGGCAAATGGAGCCCATCAATGCTTGCAGACTATTGCTGGACAGTGACAAGAGATACTCCATTTAATGCATACAAGAGACAAGCCAAGAAGCGCCGAGTAGACACTGAATAGGACTAAACTATGTACATAATAGTTTTTTGCCTTTTGTTTTATAATAAATTTTATTTATATAACCCTTTTGCTGATTTTTAAAGTGTTACATAAACAGGACAGGTGAAATATTATCATGTAAAGCAACCATAAACACATGAAAAGACCTAGGTTTACAATTACTATCTACACAATATACATACACATAAAATGTAAAAACTTAAATATCTTAGAAACAGTAGCCAATCAGTTGTTTTAATTGTCATATTTGAATTCAGCACATCCAAATACATAATAAATAGCACATTTTATCTCCGAAGCAGACGACTTCTCAAAAATTGTAGACCACTGTAATAGATCCTAAGGTTATTTATGGTAGAAAGGGACCTGGAGAGATGTTCCATCCTCCCCACACTTGGTTTCAGAGCCTGAGGCAGAGAAGGGCATAGTCCAAGACCAATGAACATAGCTAGCAAAACATCTTCCTGTCTCAGGTCTCTGGAGCACATGCTCACCTTGAGAGGAATATAAATAAGGACCAGATATATTGAAGAACTCTGGTTACTGTACAAGGTAAACAACCTTACTTTTTTGGCCACTGGACCTGAGAAATTTGCCAACCCAGTTACACAGTTACAGTAGTAGAATAAAAATATCTAGGGAATGTTAATCTTCATGCTTTAGAGTATAAACCAACTCCGAACTTTGTGGCCTTAGGAAAAGAATCCCCAAATAGATATATTATTGCTTAATTGTATATTAGAGATATATAACTGTATCTAAAGAATTAGATATTGACCCATTTTGAGTTCAAAATCAAATTTCCCTGAACAGTAGTACTTCCTAAAAAGAACCTTAGTCTAGTCACAATTTTGACCTGGCCAAAAGCCTACCAATTAGAGACGGTTACTGTTCCTCTTCAACTGTTCATGCTGCTATGCATATCAGTGAGCTTCTACTCAAGGCTGAAAGACAGTTGGAGGATTATATTTCTATGTTTTTGTATATGAACAAGAGAGATCCTCATTGTAGCTATCAAGAGAGCAATGTACTTGTACAAAAGGTCAATCCCTTTTTTTTTTTCTCCTGGGCAAAACAATGTTGTAACTAAAAAGAGAATTTTACTGGCAAGACAGGTGCTAGTGTAAATTATATACTACAGCCAAGGGATCTGAAATGGAATTATGGCCTCTCTGTGATATAATTAATGAAAAGCATCGAGGACATAAGGGGTAGTGTTAGCAATATTCTGCCACAGTCATGTGTCTTCCGTCTATTAAAGCAGATGGCAGTTGGACCTTTTCTATTTAAAAAACATACAAAATAGGTGTGGGGAGAAAAGTTACTTTCTTGAAAAGAAGAGCAAATAGAGTGAAATGCACAGAGGTAATAATTATCCATCTCAGATTGCACTGTGCCTATATGAGACAAGTAGTCACTTTTTTGGAAGTGGAACTGTATAGTATCAGAATAGTATTACTTGGTTTCTTTTATCAGTTTAACATACTTAATCAAAAAAGATCTTGGCTGCAAGAAATGTCTTGTGGCTGTGCAGTAACCAACACATGTGCTGCTGCTGCTTCTCCTGCTATCATAATCACTTCTTTGGATTCCTAAGTATGCATAACAAGATGTATCTCAAAAAGCAACAGAGGGTCCTGTGGCACCTTTAAGACTAACAGAAGTATTGGGAGCATAAGCTTTCATGGGTAAGAACCTCACTTCTTCAGATGCAAGTAATGGAAATTTCCAGAGGCAGGTATAAATCAGTATGGAGATAACGAGGTTAGTTCAATCAGGGAGGGTGAGGTGCTCTGCTAGCAGTTGAGGTGTGAACACCAAAGGAGGAGAAACCGCTTCTGTAGTTGGATAGCCATTCACAGTCTTTGTTTAATCCTGATCTGATGGTTTCAAATTTTGCAAATGAACTGGAGCTCAGCAGTTTCTCTTTGGAGTCTGGTCCTGAAGTTTTTTTGCTGTAAGATGGCTACCTTTACATCTGCTATTGTGTGGCCAGGGAGGTTGAAGTGTTCTCCTACAGGTTTTTGTATATTGTCATTCCTGATATCTGATTTGTGTCCATTTATCCTCTTGCGTAGTGACTGTCCAGTTTGGCCAATGTACATAGCAGAGGGGCATTGCTGGCACATGATGGCATATATAACATTGGTGGACGTGCAGGTGAATGAGCCGGTGATGTTGTAGCTGATCTGGTTAGGTCCTGTGATGGTGTTGCTGGTGTAGATATGTGGGCAGAGTTGGCATCGAGGTTTGTTGCATGGGTTGTTTCCTGAGTTAGAGTTGTTATGGTGCGGTGCGTGGTTGCTGGTGAGAATATGCTTAAGGTTGGTGGGTTGTCTGTGGGCGAGGACTGGCCTGCCTCCCAAGGTCTGTGAAAGTGAGGGATCATTGTCCAGGATGGGTTGTAGATCACTGATGATGCGTTGGAGAGGTTTAAGCTGAGGACTGTAGGTGATGGCCAGTGGAGTTCTGTTGGTTTCTTTTTTGGGCCTGTCTTGTAGGAGGAGGCTTCTGGGTACACGTCTGGCTCTTTGATTTGTTTCTCTATTTCCTTGTGTGGGTATCATAGTTTTGAGAATGCTTGGTGAAGATCTTGTAGGTGTTGGTCTCTGTCTGAGGGGTTGGAGTAGATGCAGCTGTACCTCAGCGCTTGGCTGTAGATGATGGATCGTGTGGTGTGTCTGGGGTGGAAGCTGGAGGCATGAAGGTAGGCGTAGCGGTGGGTGGGTTTTTGGTATAGGGTGGTGTTAACGTGGCCATTGCTTATTTGTACTGTGGTGTCTAGGAAGTGAACCTCCCGTGTAGATTGGTCCAGGCTAAGGTTGATGGTGGGGTGGAAGCTGTTGAAATCATGGTGGAATTCTTCCAGGGTCTCCTTCCCATGGGTCCAGATGATGATGTCATCAATGTAGCGTAGGTAGAGAAGGGGCGTGAGTGGACAAGAGCTGAGGAAGCGTTGTTCCAGGTCAGCCATAAAAATGTTGGCATATTGTGGGGCCATGCGGGTGCCCATAGCGGTGCCACTGGTCTGGAGGTATATATTGTCACCAAATTTGAAATAATTGTGCGTGAGGATAAAGTCACAGAGCTCAGCAATAAGTTGTGCTGTGTCATCATCAGGGATACTGTTCCTGACAGCTTGTATTCCATCTGTGTGTGGGATGTTTGTGTAGTGAGCCTCTACATCCATGGTGGCTAGGATGGTGTTTTCTGGGAGGTCACCAATGCATTGTAGTTTTCTCAGGAAATCTGTGGTGTCACGTAGATAGCTGGGAGTGCTGGTGGCGTAGGGTCTGAGTAGGGAGTCTACATATCAAGACAGTCCTTCAGTGAGAGCGCCAATGCCCGAGATGATGGGGCATCCAGGATTTCCAGGTTTGTGGATCTTGGGTAGTAGATAGAATAACCCCGGTCGGGGCTCTAAGGATATATTGATTTGTTCCTGTGTTAGTGTAGGGAGTGTCCTGAGTAGATGGTGCAGTTTCCTAGTGTATTCCTCAGTGGGATCTGAGGAAAGTGGCCTGTAGAATTTGGTATTGAAGAGTTGTCTGGCAGCCTCCTTCTGGTAGTCAGACCTCTTCATGATGACAACAGCACCTCCTTTATCAGCCTCTTTGATCATAATGTCAGGGTGGTTTCTGAGGCTATGGATGGCATTGTGTTCTGCACCACTTAGGTTATGAGCAATGTTGTTTTTCCACCATTTCTGCCTATGTATAGGTCCAGACTGTCATTTCGACACTCAGGAGGAGTCCATGTGGAGTTCTTCTTCCTGTGTTGTTGGTGGGAGGGTATCTGTGTATCAGTGCGCTGGTCAGTGTTATCTTGAAAGTATTCTTTGAGTCGGAGGCGGCGAAAGTATGCTTCCAGATCACCGCAGAACTGTATCATGTTCGTGGGGGTGCTGGGGCAAAAAGAGAGTCCTCAAGATAGGACAGACTCTTCTGCTGGGTTGAGTGTGTAGCTGGATAAATTGACGATATTGCTGGGTGAGTTGGGGTACCCCTGTTGTGGCCCCATGTGGCAGGTAGGATTTTAGACAGCTTATGGTCCTTTTTCCTTTGTAGAGAGATGAACTGTGTAATGTAGATCTCCTGTCTTATTTTAGTAAAGTCCATTTGTGTGGAATGGATGTATCTCAGACTGTATGTCCTTGTCTTTCACAGTGTGTACGTTCACCCTTTTGGATGCCAGTCTGGTTCTTCACAGCTTTGGAAGGGACATGGATTGAGCAGATGAGGATTTCAGTTATACAGTAAGTCCTTGTACTGTCAACATATCACATTTGGCAAAAAATCAATTCTAATCAATGATGTCCATACATACAGAGAGATGGCTTGTGTATATATATATATATATATATATATATATATATATTTGTCAGTGCAGAAGACAAGCTGATGAGGCTATATGGTAACATAAGAGAATTTGATCAACTTTTAAAAAGAATATGTTAACTGATAAATATATCATATTAGATTTCATTACTCCTAACTCTGCTCTACAGGGATTTTTGTGCAATTTTTGAGTGTTTTTAATTTTTCTAACTGTGGTAAATTATGGAGGAAGTTTTGGGGGTAATTCAGGGTGAACTTGTCTTCAATGTGATATGATTTATTTTAGCAGCATTAAAATAAACAGTATACTTGAATCAAAGTAACAAAAATTAAGTGGGAGTGGTGCTGAATATAACCCGCTGCAATGCAACAATTTTGAAAACAGGTAAAATGTTTATTTGTTAAAAAAAAATTCTTCTTACAGCTTGAGCTCTTACAAATGCTGGCATTAAGAATTTCTCTTTGGCTTGTCAACCTGCTAAGATTTCTCATGTATGCAGACCCAAGCCTACAATCTAGATGCTGCAGTTTAGTCTCCAGCATCATCTTCCTATTACTAGCTGCCATTATATTCATCTTTTGACTTAACCAGTGAGAGTAGTCAGGGAGATTGAAGCATGTCCTTTATTGGAGATAAACCTGCTAGCACTGGAACATTATCAATAAAATACAGACATGCCCAAAAAAAGACAGCCAGTCACACTTCCTGATGCATTTCTGCAGCTATCTCTGTCTGTTCTCTTTTCTGATAGTAACTATGCATTAAGACCCAATAGTATTTCCTTTGGGCTCTCTTCCAATTTACCAGTGCAATTCAGGTTCCTTGGAAATTGTAACTCTGCGTTACTCCATGTGCACTTTGAAACCACAGAAGAGGTAGATAAAAGCAGGGCATAGTGGAGGGCACTCCACTGTGTTGCCAGCCCAAAGGGTCCGAGGGAGGCAACAGCGGGGTTCGTTGCCCAGTGTGCTTTGCACCAATGAACACACTGAGGTGGATAAGCAATTGAAGTTTATTGGAGATTTTGAAAAGGCACTCAGGAGACCAGCATGTCTTAAATTAGGAGCGCAACAAATACAAACAAGTTTTTCATTTTATACTTTAAGCTGTTTGTGTGCAAGCCTTTGTTTGGTTTTACCCCACCCCTCCCTTTCAGACAAGTGTTACAATAGGCATTACATTGGTATGTGAGAAAAGTTTTTGTTTATTTGTGGCCTTGTAAGCTTAGACTCATGTGAACTTTCCCCCTTTTTCTTTTTTTGTTTTTATTACTACAGCGTTTGTTAATGTGAGCGAAACTGCAGCTGTCTGCGTTACATGCTATGCTTTTGCTTTTTAGGCTGTCAGCATTCAGGTTGGTTAAAGTTCACAAGATGGAGTTACTGTGGCTCACTTAGACCCAGAGCAAGAGAGCTTCATTGACACTTATGGTTTTTTACTTTTTTGAGTTACCTGGTAGCTATGCCTAGTGACGTTAACAATTTTTTTTTTTTTTTTGAGAACACTTAAACCTTTGGCAGAGTTTTTTTATACTTTAAAGACAAAATGCGATTAAGCTTCATGCAATTAGGATTATTAATGAGAGGGTATAAGGGAACTTCTGAGGAATGGGAGGTACAAATTTTATGTATGAGCACTTTACCGCAAGCGAGCAAAAGAAAAACAACAAAACATATTACAACACCTGTGAGCAAGAGGCGAACAATGCCTCCCCCTAGTCCCCCTAGACTAGGTAACCAACCCCAAAGGGAATCAAGAATAGTGGGTTCTTCTTTCTGGGCCTTTCTCTGATTTAAGGCCTGTTTGGCTGACAAGATGTGCTTGCTAATATTCTGTGAAAACTTTGGGACATAGGTACAACCCTGTCTTTCAATAAGGGCACAGACCCTGCCCCTTGAGGCTAACACATAATTTAGGGCCTGGCGGTTTTGCAGAGCCAGCAATCGAAACTGGAACAGCCTGGAGCTTATGCCTTTTTTTATGGCTAGGGTATTATTGGCAAACTGGGTGAGAAATTTAGAAAGTTTTTTGTAGAGTTGAGTAGCCGTCCCACCCCATAGGTAGGAAGGAATATCATCCCAAACCTGTCTTCTTTACCGATGGGTTTAATGGTAGCTTTTAGGGACCGGTAATATCTGGGGCGACCTGAGGGAGCCTGGGTCAAAACACGGAGGGGAGGAGTAAGATAGCCTTTATAACAGCTACCATGCTAACCATGAGGAAGCCATTTGTAGGCACTAGTACCACAAACCCAAAATGCTTTACCATAACTAGCCTTTCCATTGTTACCTTGTAGGTCCCGTAGGGTGGCTTGTGGGGAAAGGGCAAAGAATGCAGCGCCGGTTTGCCAACCAGTGGCATTTAGTACAAGAACAGTGAGACTTATACCAGGACCAATATAAAATCTACACGTACTAATGCTGGCAAACCAGGTATAATTACTTGTACTGGCTTGCTGATAACATATGAGACCAGTGGGTGGAGAGTGTAAATGAATGGGCTGGGGCTTACGAGTGCTACTATAGTGGGAATTCCAAGAGCCATTGTGTAGGCCATACGGAGCTTCCGCAGTACAGTTAGATTGTAAACTTAAATTGTCAGAGGTGCTGCTGCTGGTAACCATTCACCTTTGACAAAAGTCTGACCAATTTTGGGGAACTACTTTCCAGGGCAATCCAGCCGAATGGTGGGGAGTCTGGGCACATATTTAACAGTTGGAGAGATTGAACCTACGGGCAAAGGCAATTTTTAGGGCCTTACAGGTATTGGTAGCCATGTCTGCAGGGATGGCTCCCCATTCTGCATGTGATGTGGGTGAAACTGTAGGTAACAGAAGAAGTTCTTCTGTGACAAAAAGGAATGTTGTGAGAGAGCCTAAATCTGAACCCATATTGTGATTACAACAACCCAAATGCCCAGAAGATAAGAATTATTGACACCAAACAAATCAAAAAATAAAAGGACCGGAACCATAGGTTAGGTCGGCCTTTTGTGAATAGATAAAACCAATGCTCAGGGTTCTCACAGAGAGTGTGCTGTGGCTGTTCAGAGAGAAACTAGGCATTCCCAGTGACCCTTACTGTCTTTTGAATAACAGCTTAAGTCCCAAATTGTCACTGGCAGCTTTTTTAGCAGGTTGGACAGTTCATTGTTCAGGAGTGGGTACTGCTTTCAGTCGAGAGTGATGAATTCAGTTTTTGTGTCCTTCGACCTTTGCCGCCGTGTGGGTAACAAGCAGGACGGTGTGGGGTCCCTTTCACTTTTTTTGGAGAGGCTTGTCCTTCCAGGTCCGCATGAGTACAGAATTGCCTGGCTGCAAGGAGTGGACGGGGGTATCCAGCAGAAAAGGCTGTGAATCTTTGGTGTATCTGTGAAGAGAAGAAAGAACAGCAGACAGAGAGCACATGTACTGGGACAAGAAACCACACCCCACTTCCCACTCCCCTGCCAGAACTGGGGTACCATTCATAGGCCATGCCCTTCCAAACATAATTTCGAAGGGACTAAGCCCTAACCTGCCCTTGGGGAGAGCTCGAATGTGGAGTAACACAAGGGGCAAAGCATCAGGCCACCTAAGAGAGGCCTCCTGACAGACCTTTGAGAGATGTTGCTTGAGTGTCTGATTTGTGCGTTTCACTACTCCACTGGCTTGTGGTCGCCATGGTGTGTGGAGCTTCCAGGGGATTTGCAAGGCACTTGATATTTTTGAACAACTTGAGATGTGAAGTGTGTTCCATTATTAGATTTCATTCACTAGGGAAGGCCAAAGCGAGGAATGATTTCCTTAACAAACTTAAGAGCCACTGTTTTGGCAGAGTTGTTACGACATGGGAAGGCTTCGGGCCATCTGCTGAATTGATTTACCAAGACGAGGAGGTACCTGTACCCTTGGGTCTGGGGAAACTCAGTAAAGTCTATTTGCCACACCAATCCTGGGCCTGGGGTAGGTTCCAAGGTGGCTGGCAACACTGCTACTCCTGGTCGAGGGTTATTCTTTTGGCAGATTAAACATTCAGCCTGTACCTGTGATGCTAGGGGTTTAAGTCCAGAGGTTAGAAAATATTTATTTATAAGCTGGGTAAGAGCCTCTCTGCCTGTGTGGGTGGTTTGATGCAGTTTCTGCAACACTGGTCGGATGGGCAGGAGGATTTTTCCCTCTGTGGAATAAAACCATCCCTCCTTTTCCTGGAGACCAAGACTGTCAGCCAGGTTTTTGTCATCATGGGAGTACTGAGCGGCTGCAAGCTCACCTACTGATGGGATGAGGGCATCCATTTGGGCATTCTCCTCTGTTGGTGATTTCAGGGTAGCAGCGCGCTTGGCTTCCCTGTCTGCTCTGGCATTGCCCTTGGTTACATTTTGATCTTCCCTTTGATGGGCTTTGCAATGCACCACTGCTACTGCTGAGGGGAATTGTACCGCTTCTAAAAGCTGGAGAATTTGAGACCCATGCTTGAACAGGGAGCCTTGGGCTGTTAGCATTCCCCTTTGCTTTCACAGACCAACGTGAGCATGCAATACCCCAAAAGCATACTTTGAGTCAGTAAAGATATTGACCCGTTTGTCTTTTGCCAGCTCGAGTGCACGAGTTAGGGCCACTAGTTAGCAAGCTGGGCAGATATCCCAGCAGGTAAACTTTTAGCTTCCACGGTATTATGGAGAGACACAACAGCATAACCAGCCCTCCTTTGCCCATTTACAACAGCACTACTGCCATTGGTATACCATTTCAAGTTAGCATTTGGGAGTGGTTGATCTTTTAAATCTGGGCGGCTGGAGTATTGGACATCCTATGATTTCCAGACAGTCATGTTTCTGCTTTTTTGTTTCTGGTAGCAGGGTAGATGGATTAAGGGAGGGACAGGTTTGCAGGGTAACTTCAGGGTTTTCTAACAGTTTCACCTGGTACCGAGCAACCCGAGCCTGTGTGAGCCAAAGACCATCCTTAGTATTCAGCAGGGCTTGAACCATATGGGGAATATACACTTGCACAGTTCCTCCCAGTGTCAGTTTTTTAGTTTCCCCAAGCACTAGGGCAGTGGCTGCGACTGCTCGCAAGCATGCTGGCCATCCCTTTGAAACTTGGTCCAATTGTTTAGAAAAGTAGGCTACGGGACGTTTCCAGGCACCTAATAGCTGAGTAAGCACTCCCAGGGCTACCCCTTTTCTTTTATGCACATACAGTTGGAACGGTTTAGAGAGATCCAGCAGACCCAGGGCTGGAGCTTCCATTAACTTCCTTTTTAAGATTTTAAATGCCCTGTCCACTTCTGGGGACCAGTGAAAGGGGTCATGATTCGCTTCCTTAACACATTCATACAGAGGTTTAGCCCATAATTCAAACTCTGGGATTCATATTCTGCAAAAGCCTGCCATGCCCAGAAATGCTCTGAGCCATTTACGGATGCTGGGGATAGGAACTTGGCAGAGAGCTCTCAAACGAAAGGAAGGAGGCTGTCTTTTTCCCTGCCTTATGTGGAATCCCAGATACTGTACTTTTGAGAGAGCAATTTGAGCCTTGCTTCGAGCTACCCGGTATCCTCGGTGTCCAATAAAGTTTAGGAGATTCACAGTGGCGTTGAGACAAGGGATTAGACCCACAGCAGCAATTAGCAAGTCATTTACTTATTACAGGAGTAGGACTTTGTTTGAATTATTCCACTCTTCCAAGTCTCTGGCCACAGCCCGGCCGAACAGAGTGGGGGAATTTTTAAATTTCTGGGCCAATACTGTTCAGCAAAGCTGCTTTTTAACCCTTTGTTTGTCCTTATTATTCCTGGCAGTATTTTGCAGATTTTACAGTTGCTTGGGCACTTTCAGGCCCCCCTTTCTCTTGGTTGTCAGCCAAGTCTTAGCTGTAAACAATGTCCTTGGATAGGGCCAGCATGACTGAGCTTGCTAGCTATATTTTTTAGTTAACTTGTTTTTTTGGGGTTTTTTTGGCTTTTTTTAAACTTACAAAGGAACCTTTTGCTTTTTACTTATACACCTTTTTTTTTTTAACAATGAACACATTGCCATTATACACCCTTTTAGTAACATAACTTTTATACGGAGCTTTGAAGCAACAAACCAGGACGAGCACACTCACTTTTGAGGATTCCACTTGGTACAACCTCGGGTGTCCAATAGCTTTTTTTTTTTTTTAAACCTTAAATGCCTTCTTTGTGCCTTCTCCTTAGCCTTAGCTATAACCTGATTTTGCTCCACCTCAGACAACAAGGTTCTTATAAGTATATTTCAATTATTCCAGTCAGGCTTACAACTAGCCAGACACCCTTCAAAGATTGAAATAAACCTGCTTGGATTCGTAGAAAATTCACCTGCCTGTGCCTTAAAGGCAGCTAGGTCCACTGGGTTAAAAGGAACATGAGAGTACACAGGCACAATCTGGGCTGCACGATCCTGTGTTCCTGGACGGACTACCACATTCACAGTAATCAACGGATACAATCCCACCAAGGGGGTACTCTTTGGAGCCAGTGGGGGTGCTTGAGCTGAAGGGGACACCGATTCTGGCATTACAACTGCGGGAGGGTTCTGGGGTTTAGCAGCAGGTACTACCGAATCTGTCGGAGTCAAATGGCACTTGTGCAAAATACCAGTCCTATTTCTTAATACCATAAACGCATATGCATAGAGATGTTCATTCCATTTACCAGTTTGCTGACAAAACAGAAGTAACTGAAGGATTGTGTTTTAATTAAGTGATTCTTCTGGTGGCCACCTTTCTTGGCACTCTGGCTGATACTGAGGCCAATCAACTGTACAGAACATTTTCAATTTACTTTTAAGCATTGAATCTGACCCAAACACATTCCAATTTGCTAGGATGCATTCTAAGGGCATACACCGTGCCCCACCGGCTGTACTCTGTCCCTGCCCCATACTCTAGGGAGACACTGGATGTCCCCAGGTCCAAACAGGTAAAATCCCACTGGACTGTTCCTACCTTATCCAAAGGTCTGGTTCTGCACCATCACCCACAGCTGCTTCTCCATTGTCCGTGTACGTTGCACCGTTGTGCCCTCCGGGGTCGATCAAACCACGTCTCCGCCGAGGCCCCCGATGAAGTCACCGGTGAGCTCTGGGCATCGGTGGTCGTTGTAATCTGTTGGCCGCGAGGAGGGATCTGGGCAAGGCTAAATTTCAGCCTCGAGCCCACCCAGGGATGCCAAAACTATTGCTGGGCCCAAGGGGGGCAACAGCGGGGTTCGCTGCCCGGTGTGCTTCGCACCAATGAACACACAGAGGTGGAGAAGCAATCCAAGTTTATTCGAGATCTCGAAAAGGCACTCAGGAGACCAGCATGTCTCAAATCAGGAGTGCAACAAATACAAACAAGTTTCCCTTTTTATACTTCAAGCTGTTTATGTGTAAGCCTTTGTTTGGTTTCACCCCTACCCCTCCCTCCCAGACAACAGTTACAATAGGCACTACATTGGTATGTGAGAAAAGTTCTTGTTTATCTGTGGCCTTGTAAGCTGTAGACGCATGTGAACTTCCCCCCTCCCCCTTTCCCCCGTTCTTATCACTACAGCGTTTGTTAATGTGAGCGAAACTGCAGCTGTCTGCGTTACATGCTATGCTTTTGCTTTTTAGGCTGTCAGCATTTCAGGTTGGTTAAAGTTCACAAGATGGAGTTAGTGTGGCTCACTTAGACCCAGAGCAAAAGAGCTTCATCGACACTTATGGTCTTCCACTCTCCCGAGTTACCTGGTAGCTATGCCTAGTGATGTCAACAACTGCAACCAACATGAGGAGGAGAGGATGGCACCTTGGAAAAAATGACCTGCCACTAAAGTGACAGATTATCAAAGATAACAAGATTGCGCCTATTAGAGACCTGGAGGAGAGTGGGAGGTGTAAGGAGCCTCAGACCGTATACACTTATTTAAAATAAACTGTTGACTCTTTACAAGTTCATACAGCACTCTTACAATTCTCCATAGTTCCATTTGTCTCTACATAACAGTACCATTATGTTCTGTGTTCTGATTCTCATCAGCAAGGTTCTCCTTCCCTGAATAAAGTATTCAACTGTTGGAGCCATGTTTATCAGCACTTGGGGTGTGTGTGTGTGTGAGTGAGAGTGAGAGAGAAATTAAAGGAAGGGATGGAAGTTGGTTAACCAGGGGCTAAAACCTATTAAGACATTTTAGTGTAATTATCCAAATCAGAGATTTGGCTCTCCTTTACTTGATGTGACTCTCAAACAGAAGCATAGTATATTTTTACTTTCTATATACACAAAATGAAATACATGGCAGTGTGGTCTGACAAAACATTTATATCAGCACAATTTTATGATGATCGTGTTACCCACAAGTGAGTTATTCAGGTCATCTGACTCAAGTTCCAATAAAATCTTTATACCACTTCACAACATCATGTATCCTCTACATATCACATATTACAGAAAAAAAATAGTTTAGGAATATTTTGGAGAGGTTTCATAATTTATATTGGATGTATTTTTATTCTATATTCTTCTGCCCGTAAAACCTGGTTCCTAAGTTACCATCAGTCCAAGTATACTGGGCTTAGAGAGAGCCATGAAAACCTATAAATGTGTCATAAAATAGCTTTAACATTCTGGGTGGTGGTGGTGATGGGTGATAGGTCCGGTATATCAGGATGTTCCAAGGCTAGAAAAAAAGTATGAAATGTCATTTCTCTTCACAGTAGTATAAAGTTCCTGCTTCTAGCTCTGCAAGATTGTGAGATATCAGACTTTAAATCTGTCACTGGTGCAGGACTGAAACTTGCCCATTCTAGTCTATGGGCCAATGTAATTATTGAGAAGAATTCCTCGTTTGGGGTAAAAGAAGGAACTCTTTCTCTGAAAGATCTACTTTTTATAAAAAAATTCAATGTTTGAAGCTGCTTTGCAGTTTAAAGTTAAAATAAACCCTGGGGAGAAGGATTTGTGACTAGATAGCAGGTGAGGCAGTCAAAGTTGCAAGATAAAATAATTATGTATGTGGTGGTGATAGCCATCTGATACATGTGTGTGATTGTGCACATACATAAAAGTAGGCAGAGTGAAAGCTCTCCTGAGTGGCTGCTTAAGGGACCCATAAAAATTGGTGGTCTTTATATAAATGTATGCACACCACATATGTGGAAGTGATGCCCGTGCATTATAGGCTGCTGTGGGAAAGGTAGGGAAGACAGATGACTTTTAGTGTATCTTGTCACAGATACAGGAACAACTTTATGGGTGCTATTGAAGATATAGCCTCATGCATCTTTCCACCAGTGCTCTTTTTTCTTTTCTGTTTGAACTTCTGCAAAGTATGGTGTCCCCCAAGGGAAATTTACTGCCCAGATTGAGAAACACATGTCTAGATTATTTCCAGTACAATGTATCCATTGAAGAATTTTAAAATGTATCTGTAAGGGGTCTGGACTCACCCCTGCAGTACCTCCTGCTGGTCGTCCAGAGAATTAGCTCACCAGCCTCTGGAGCGCCCTCTGCAGGCTGGTGATCCACCTTGTCATCCGCACTGGCCCCCGTGTCCCTCCCAGGCCCCCAGTGTCCCTTGCTCTGGGTGCTGCCCCCCTGGCAGTACCCCACAGATCTGGGTCTCCCCTTCCTGGGGAACCCCCACCCACTATCCCCACCTTGCCTCTGTACTAGGCCACTGCCAGTCACCAACTAGCCCCCGCTCCCTGGGGCAGACTGCAGTATAGGCCACTCATCACTAGCAAGGAGGGTTTGGACCTTCTGCCTTGGACTAGCCCTGGGCTGCTCTCTGCAACCCCCAGTATCCCTTGGGCTAATACTAAGCCACAGCCTGGGGCTTTCCAGGCTGCAGCTCCTCAGCCTTTCCCCAGCCCTGCTCCACTACAGGTACCCTATCTCTAGCTCCCTGCAGCCAGGCCCTTCTCTCTCTGAAGGTAGAGAGAGACTCTGGCCTGAGCTCCTGGCTCCCTGCCTTCATAGGGCCTGCTGAGTCTGTTTGGGGCATGGCCCCAGCTGCAGCCACTTCCCTCAATCAGCTCAGCCTTCACAATGCCTGCTCCCTGGGCTATCTCAGGCCCTTCCAGGACGGAGCAGGTGTCCACCCTGCTACAGTATCACTTCTGTTTGGAAGGCTATTGAATTAGGTATATTTCTGAGTGTACAGTTCCTGTTTGTAGCAGAAATGTGTTCCTTGGAATAGCTTCATGAGTTTATACTGGGTAACTAGGAGTTGTTCAAAAACTTGTATTTGAAGATCATGTTGGAAGTTCAGTGAGAACAGAGTTTGTTTTGCACTTATGGTGGATGGTTAGGTTTCTGCAAACAGATCTAATGGAACCCAGAATCCCCCTGAAATCAGGGTGTTTTTGGGGGTTCTGTTATTTTTTCTCACATATCAGCCCAAGTTCATGAATCTGAGTTGGTGGTGTTTGCATCTCCCATATAGGTGACTTCTCCTCAATTCTCCAACTGCCTACACACACTCCAGGCCCTGGGACTTCTGCATCTTTACTTCTTGGTGTCTTCAGGGAATGTCTAACTGTCACAGCTGGGCTCCTTGAATTATCTGGGTTGTCCCCTTCTCTTGTGCTATGGGTAACTGCTCACCTCAGAAGGATCCTTGGGGTGGACAGCTTACTTTGGACAGTTACTTCCCTTAGTCTTTACAATAATCTTCTGGAGGCAACTTATTCCTTTACTCTCCAAAGAGAGAAAACACACCCTCACTCCTGCTGTAGTGGCAATATGACTAAGTACAGGGGTAGAACACCCATAGTCCTTAAAAAAGTAGCTAGGGAAACCTCATAATCCCAAGTGCATGGTTGCTAGGAAACATGTGGGGGTCCCCAGCAACTATACTAGAAATATGTAGCATATCTCAGCCTGTGAGCTGTAACAGTGATTGATTCCCAGAGGTTCTATACTGGATGAGATAAGGGTGGACACATCCTCTCCCCACCAGCAAAGACCCTTGTAAAGGTCAGAGAGGCAATGGTCCACACTGGGATGTCCCCCGATGACTACTCAGGAAGATAGCTTTTTGGTACTTCTGAAAACCTGAGGGGAGATATATAAGCCATTCATCCCCTAGAACCTAATGTTGGGGGACACTGCTTCTACCCTCCAAAGACAAATAGAGGTAAGGAGGGTCCTTGGGATTGAGGGTTCTCTTTGGCAGTTTGTTTTTTGCAGTACAGAACTCCTAACTTAACGTTGTAGTTATGTTCCTGAAAAATGCGACTTTAAGTGAAACAATGTTAAGTGAATCCAATTTCCCCATAAGAATTAATGTAAATAGGAGGGATTAGGTTCGAGGGGGAAAATTTTTTTGGCAGACAAAAGGCATTATATACATTTTAAACAAGCAATTTAATACGGGTACAGTACTATAGTTGGGACGTGCCCCTGCCTTGCCCTATACAGGCATAGCCCACTGGCACTGGAGATGAGGCAGGCAAGGAGGCTGAAGGTGCTGTAGGCTAGGAGAAACATGCAGCAGTGGCAGATTCCCCTACTCTGCAAGCACCAGGGGCGGGGGGCTCAACCCTCAACCCACCCACTCCTACCCTTCCCCCAAGCTCCCACCCTTGAGCTGACTCTTCTCCCCTCCCACCTCCCCCTTTCCTTCCCACACTGCGTCCTCACTCCTCCCCGTCCCTCCCCTCCCTTCTATAGGCCGCAAGCCAGCTGATTGCCTGGGGCAGGAGGCAGGGGAGGGAGGGGGAAGCCTGCACACCAAGTCCTTGCTCCTTCCCTCTCCCTCCTGCCCGGGGCAATCAGCTGGCTTGCCACGTTCAGGAGACAGGGGAGGGAGGAGGAACCTGCACGCTGAGTCCTCACTCCTCCCCTCTCCCTCCTGCCAACCAATCAGCTGGCTTGCAGTGTTTAGGGGGCAGGAGGGGGGAGGAGTGAGGAATCAGCACACAGGCTCCCCTTTCCTCCCCTCCTGCCCAGGGCAATCAGCTGGCTTGCGGCGTTCGGGAGTCAGGGGGAGCCTGCGCACCGAGTCCTCACTCCTCACCCCTCCCTCCTGCCCCAAAACGCCGCAAGCCAGCTGATTGCCGCTGGCAGGAGGCGGGGGAGGAGGGGAAAGGCGCTGATCCACGGGGTCTGCCTGCGGGCAGGAGGCACTGTGGGAGGGGGGCATAGGGAGGCTGCCAGCTGTGGAGAAAGCAGGCAGCCAAACAACGTTACAGTGAAGCATTGCACAACTTTAAATGAGTATGTTCCCTAATTGATCAGCAATGTAACAACAAAACAACATTAACCGGGACGACTTAAAGTGAGGAGTTACTGTACCTGAACCTTTGAGTTAAAGCCACTGGGACCACTCGTTCCGAGCAGGAACAAGACAATATAGTGGAAATGATATCATGTCATTATAAGCACACGTATTGTATTAGATGATTATGGCAAAAGAAGATGCTGCTGAAAAATAATTTTTAATTCAAGATCTCCCCTTTGCTGAGAAACAAAATAGAGTGTATAAAATAAGGGAAATTTAGATCTTACTTGAACTCCATTTTGTAGCCAAAATCTACATATCCACTCTCAAAAAAAATTGTTAGCAATAGAACAGAGAGTACATAGATGCTGATCTTTTAGACCAGTGGTTCCCAAACTGGGGTTCGCTAAATGTTACAGGGGGTTCTCGGGGAAAAAAATCCCAAATGGCAGACAGAGCTGTCCCTAGGGACCCCGGGCAGAACGGGGCCAGCAGCACGGAGCCCCCGGACTTCCAAGAGCTAAGCAGATCAAAGCAAGCATATCTATCACACTGAGGAGATTTAAACTTCAAGACTCCTTATAAGAAATGGAAAGGGAGGTGGATATTTTTTGCTGTTTTTAAAATTAAATAGGCAGCTAGTATTGTTTTAAAATGATTATGAAGAACAAGTTTAAGCTTTGTTGTAACGTGCATTGTTTGCCTGGACTGCTCAAGACCTGAATGCTTGTGTAGGATGAACTCTTTGAGTTGGCTTCTTAAATACCTTCATGCTGTTTCACATCTGATACTCCTTGACTAAACATAGGAGCCTTGTCTTATAACAGGCTTATTCAAAGTGATACAAGCTATGAAAGTGAGATCGTGGAAGAGTGTTGCCGTTTTCATAATGTAATAAATATACTGTAATGATAAATAATAATTAATAATAAATAGTGTGTAATAAGCATGTCATAAAAACAAATTTTATATTTCCAAGATCACTGCTTTTATAATTTATACTTAGGTAAAGGAGAAAATCCCTGGAAATATTCATTTTTAGAAGGGGGTTTGTGAAACTTGACATTTTAGTGAAAGGGGTTCACAGGTTGTTGAAGTTTGGGAACCACTGTTTTAGACTCTTCCTCTGAGACAGATGGTTCCTTGTTGGCGTTATAAGTTTGGGTAAGGAGAGAAATAGGCTCTTTTTAGTTGAACAGACACTAATGCTTTCAAAGTACTAACTTTCTCCTTTTGCAGCTATTTCCTCAGCATCAATACCGAAATTCTATTACTTTATATTTTTAGCATAATCCACCCTAGCTTGACAATTAAGTGAAAGACTGGTTCTGATACACTATGTAACCTAGGCCTACAAGTGGTCCCCAGAGTGGAGGGACAGGTACTTCAAGTGTGATTTCCCATATATTCCCTACTTATAATAATTTGCTGCGTAGAACACAAAGAGGAGATGAGAGCCTATGGTTGCTATGTACTACTTTTAACTCTCCTTACGAGAATTAACTGTGTTACTGCTGTAAAGTTGGGGTAAGGATTGGCCTGCTACTGTCCTCCACCTATCTGGCTGTCTGGGCTTGGAAAAGGGCGTCTCTTCTATTTGGCTGCTGTGCTTGGGTGCTGATCCTAGATGTTGAGTTTGAAAGGCATATTATCGGCCTTGGCTGTTGACAGAGGTACTATGAGTCTGTCACCAGTTTGGAAATGGATCCAAGGGTGTAGTATTTGTCTTTCTGGCTAGTGAAGCATATTAGTCCTGCTGCCAGGACAGACAGAGATGGAGAAGCCTTAACTCAGGCTAAGGGATTCATTCCCTGTTGCCTCAGTGCTTGTGTGGAGGGTTGGTGTTCACCTTTTCTCCTTGAAAATATCAAGAACTTTTCCTTAGAAATCCATAAGCCTGGATAATTACATAGTTGGGTACCATGGCAAATGGAGTATCAGCTTTCACTTCAATTTCACTGTAGTTTTTACAAGTGTCACAAATCAGTAGAATATTAGAGAGAGAGAGAGAATGTTCTACAATATATGTAGTTTGCTGTGTGCACCTCAGTACTTAAGCACAACTATCTGTAATGTCAGCTTTATCTTTAAATACATGCTTCATGTAGATTGTTATATATTAAAAATAACAGTATAATATAAATGTCCTTTGCATTTATGTCCTATATAAAACTGTAGTAGTAAAGCTCAGTACATTGGTTTTCCAAAAAGAGCTGCAAATGGTTCATGTGATCCAGCAGATGGTGCTCTTTGCATTTCTTCTGAATTTAGTACTGTATAGCAGCAATTTATATCCAATTCAACCTTTGATGAGTTGTAAATTATTGAGGATACCTTTGCAATATGAGCTGTTAATGCATCCTTGCTCCTAAGGCTTTTGCATTTACAAATAATTTGCATAACATTTCCACATGAGAGATTAGAAAATGTACTACTTCACCAGTAATCTCACATTAATGTAGCTTGATATATTGAAGTAATCCCAGTTATCTTCTGCCATGAAAACACTCAAATGTGAAAATATATATTAGATTAAAAAAGACTGTTTAACTTTCTTGTTAGTGTATTAAAATAAAAATGCACTATGCAATGTATCAAAATCACAAATATATCATTTACTTATTTGAGAGAGAATTTGGTCCCCAATATTGAACTGATTAGCAAGGGTATTTGCAATTTTTTTGGTATGTTAATTGTACACTTTACATAGTATGGATATATTTGTGTGTATATATTGGTATAGAAAGGCACACACAAAGTATGCATAAATGATGCTTGTGTAATATAATACATAAACTGAACTGTCCAACTCAGCATGTAAAAATAAGTCTTGTTTGAAGTATTGTTGTAGCCGTGTCAGTCCAAGCATGTGAAAGAGATGAAGTGGGTGAGGTGATATCTCTTATTGGACCAACTTCTGTTGGTGAAAAAGACAAGTTTTTGAGATACGCAGAGCTCTTCTTGCCCCTACCTGAAGAAGAACTCTCTGTAGCTTAGAAGCTTGTCTCTTTCACCAACAAGATGGCGAAATAATTCCTGGGTAGAATCTCACATCTGAGTGTTATAAACCACATATCACATTCTATTTGTGCCTGCTTACATAACACTTTGCATTTGAATAGTTCCTTCCATTTTAGGATTTCCACGCAAGATGATAGTATTGAGTGCAAATCTCCTGTGATGTATATAGATACTATCTGAATGTTATAGATGGGGAAACTGAAGGGCATGAAAGGTAAGTGACTTTTGTGCAAGGTCACATAGTCAGGGACAGAACCAAAAATAAATCTCAAAGTCACAACTCACAATTTCCTTCTAAAATCACTAGATGCAATTCCTCCCAAATAACTCGCAGTTTAGGCCCAGCTTCTCAGGTATCAGTTTACATCCAACCACTCTCATGGCACTGTGGATATAATTAGTTGAGTTGCTCTGTGTGTGTGGTTTGAAGATGGGATTAACAACATGGGAAAGAAATACTAGGAGGGATAGGGAAAAAAGGGGTGGAAAGTGAAAGAGACATTGGATGCATGCACTATCTGAAAGTAAAGACAAATTTTGAATTATAGGGCTATAATGTGGTGAATAGAAGCAGCTTAGCTGTGAACAAAGATAACTAACAGGAGTGTTTCAGAGGGCATAGCTGCGGACACTGCTTGGAGGAAGCTGGATTAGTGAGTGGTACATTTGGTTCATCTGTGGGTTCTTTGGCTGTTTCGTTTGTGCTCTGTTTATTGGCTACGCAGTTGGGCCATGGGTCCCAGAGTAAACAGCTGAGACTGGTCTATTCCTTGGTGCCTTGGTAAAGGGCATGAGGCTCTGACTCTTGGAGCTTTGATCAGCCCCACTGTTTGAAGTCTCTGAGTGGCTAATTGCTTCCTGGTAGTGAGAATCATAGCTGAGCTGAGCTGAGCTAAACAGGGAGACTTGATATAAAAAGTCACTTCTAGACAAGCTCAAGAGCTGTAAACAGAGGCGGCTCACAGAAAGCTTCTGACAGAGTTGAGAGAGGGAGTGTGAAAGGCTTTCCTTCTAGGTCCAGCTCTAAATATGCTATCAAGATGGCCACTGATGGAACAGTGGATTGCAATGGATGTGCTGTGTTTTCTTTCCTGCCTGAAGCCAAAAGGGACTTCCCATGTATGAAGTGCAAGTTAGTTGCAGTGCTGAAGGAAAAGATTCTTGGATTGGTGGGGCAAGTGTAGATGCTACTGAGAATCAGAGAAGCTGAGCATTTCCTAGACAACCAGGTTTGGGAAACAGGGCAGTACCCCAGGTTCAAGGAAGACAGGGGCTGGTCATCAAGGACTCAGTGGGAAAGAGGAAGTCAGAGCAGAGGAATGGTGGTTTGTAACCACCAGAGGCAAGAGGTCATGGCAGCATTCTGCACAGCTGGAGACAGATGAGGATGGGCAGGCTATGCCCACCAGAAAGAGGAGGATCAGGAAGAATTACATACATCTAGAAGTTTCCAGTAGATACCACCTGGTTGATGTGAAAACTGTGGAGGATACCCCTCCAGATCCAGGAAATCCAAGGGAACAGAGAAATTTACAGGATGCACCTGTGGATGGCAGTTTGGCTCAACCTGTAATAAAATCAAGCTTGCCGACATAGAGTTCTCCAGCTGTCCCAGGAAGACTGACAATCCTTGTTGGGAATTTGTTTTTTTTTTTAATTATTATTATTATTATGAATACTGATGTGCAAAGGGCCGACGAATAACATGATGGTGTGCTACCTTCTCAGAGCCAAGACGTGAGACATAATTGTAAGATTGGATAGGCTTCTGAAGTTGATAGAAAAGGATCCATTAATAATGGTTCCTATTGGCACTAATGACACTATTTTATGGGATGTATCACAGACAGTGGATGACTTCAGTGAACTCTGAAGTGTTCTGAAGAAAAAGAATTCCCAAACAATCTTCTCTGAGATTCTTTCTTTCCCATGAGTGAAGGAAGAGAGAAGACAGAAGATTCTGGAACTGACCCACTGGGTAAGTAAGTCATGTCGGGTTGAGGGTTTTGGTTTTGTGGACTATTGGCCCTCTTTCCATGGGGTGAGGGAGCTGTATAATTTGGATGACCTCCACCTCAGTAGAAGAGGAGCAATGCTCCTTGGGGACCATTTGGTTAGAGTTGTCAGGAGGACATTAAACTAATAACAAAAGGTGAGGGTAAAAAGAGGGAAGATATGAGCACTTTGTACAAAATCAAGATGAGAACAAAATTGATCAAGGAACCAAAGAACATGAAGAGAAGAAATTCTTTTATTGCCTATATACCCATGCTAGGAGCCTGGGTAACAAACATGAGGAATTGGAAATGTTCATTTATGATCATACATTTGATCTCATTGGTATTACTGAAACCTGGTGGGATGATTGACATGATTGGAATATTAGAATCAATAAGAAGGATTGAATTGGCAAAAGGGGAGGGGGAGCAATATTCTGTCAAAAATCATTACCTGTTTATGAGTCACTGAATTTTCTTCCAGGTTATATCTTGAATGTTTATGGATCAATATGCCAATGGATAAAGCACAAGATGGAATATTAATTGGTGTCTGCTGCAGACCACCAGATCACACTACTGAACAGGATGACCAGCTTCTTATGAACTTATCTACTGTCTGCAGGTAAAGAAAAGAAAAAAAGAAAAGCTGTGTGATGATGAGGGAACCTCAATTTGAGTGATATATAATGGAGGTCTTATGCTGTCAGTTGTAAAACATGCTTGGAAATTTTAAATATTATAAATACAATTTCCTAACTCAAAAAGTGTTGCATCCAGCACAAGGGAGTTCTATATTAGATCTTGTCTTGACAGATAGAGAGGAAATAATTACAGAACTAAAAAATAATGGTGCATTAGTACTAGTGATCATGACTTTACCGTATAAATATAAAGTCCAAACTAATGACATATATATTTGGTGCTTTAAAAGGACCAATTTCACTAAGCTGAAAATAATTGTGAGCCAGATCAGCTAGGAGGACGAATGTAATCAGAAAAATGTGAATGGTAATTGGGGATTGTTTAAGAATACTATACTAGACATCCAGAAACTACAATTGAGGGTCAAGGTCATACTGGCTAAAAAATTGACTTGGTATAGAGGGGAAGTAAAGCTGTGTGTGTGTGTGCGTGCGAACACACACACCATGTCTAACAAATGGAAGAAAGAGGAAGTTGATAGTAATGAATATAAATCAGAAGCTAGGAATTGCAGGTAATTGATAAAGTAAGAATAACTCCACAAGGGGATATCTGTGGGCAGCTGAGTTAAGGACAATAAGTAGTAGTTTTTTTAGTCAAATTCAGAACACTATTTAAACTCTGATTTTAGGTCTTATTAATAGCTTATAGTACTATCAAAGAGAGAAATACCACATCATTATTTAGTGTAGAAGTATTCACATTTAATGCAGACAAGCGAACAAAGCATTTTAAAAGCAGCACTTGAAATACTTAAATTTTTAAACAAGGCTGTTAGTAAGATTGTCAGTGTAATCCAGGCTACACAGATTTTCATAATCCTACTGGTATTATACATTCCATATTAATAGAACAAATATGATTTGTAACATCTGCATCACATTTGTATAGTTTTAAGCAGGACATTGCATCTCTTTTTTTAGAAAGCAGACAAATATAGGCATATGTATACCCTCTATGATCTTCTCCAGAGATGATTTCCCAAGTCTATACTGTGGCCTAAAGTGTAATGTGTATCACTTGTGTCTTCAGAAAATGAAATGGAATTGCAGCATGTCTCAAACCACAGCCAAATACTGCTCGCTGACAGCCAAATTGTTAACTGGTTTTGAAAATACATCTCAACAGCAACCATGTTCTTCTGGCCTTCAGTCATCTTTCCAGTTACTCCACACTCACCGCACAGGTGCTGTGGGGTGTCTTTCCAAGGGGCCAGCATTCACCCTCCACCCTCCATCTCAAGTATCTCGTCCCCTCTCTGTGTCCCTAGTGATGCCACCAGCCCTTAGTCATCAAAACAAAGGTAACAAAAAACCTGTAAGCAGCTCCATGCATGATATGGGCCTCTCTTACTTCAGAGAGCCCCTGGGAGTATCAATGTCCTCTTCAGAGTTCAGTGGGCTCCAGTACAAACCTCAGTTCTGTTCCTCTTCAACTCAGGGGTTCTGCACCCTCCTTTTGTGAGGACAGGGGCTCTGTAGGCTGTAAACTCTCTCTCCTGGGTCGGAGAAGCTCAACTGTCTGTTCCCTCCCCGGGGTTTCCCCATCTGAATGCAGTTCTCTCTTTTTAACTCCACGTCCTCTGGCACGGTTTTCAGGTGCAGAAGGACAGGGCCATTCTAGTGCCATAACATACAGCTGTCGAGCTTGTTCAATAACTATTAACACCCTCTCTTTGGGATTTTTCCTCGTCTGTCTGTTTTTCTCTTTTCTACACATGTGCAAAAAAAACATCTGATTCCAACAAATCCCATCCTCTTTTCCTCTGCTGCTGTCACTTTCCTTGGACTTAAAAAAAAAAAAAGAACAATATAAATGTGTGCTATTCTTACTCAAGCAGGCCTCGTATTGCGGGCCTCCAAAGTATTTAAAAGTAGAAATGTAAAGAAGTCTTTCTGTAAGAGAAATAGTTTGATTAGTTTGAGATTTTGTTTGTTTATGTGATAGGTGTGGAGTTCGTGTGTGCATAAATTGAAGGAAAGAGTTTTGAAGGAGTGCCTTCCATTCTGTAGGCCAAGTTCCTGTGAAATTTCTGTCTCTTGCACTCGTAGTTTCATTCTATATATTGACAACTTCATTTTTCTAGTAGAACATAACTATCATGGGAAGCAATGGTCACAGAATGAGAGTCGACTTCTCAGTTAGGTCTGGCCAATCCCAATGGAGGCCTTTAATATCAATTGTTAGGACCAAGACCTTCAGCTGGACTTTATACCTCTGATTAGTCTCTTCATATAATGACCAGGGGTTCTCAAACTTCATTGCACTGTGACCCCCCGTCTGACAACAAAAATTACTACATGACCCCAGGATGTGGGGGCTGAAGTTTGAGCCTACCCAAGCCTTTCCACCCCGGGCACGGAGGCCAAAGCCCGAGCCCCACCGCCCCAACTGAGGGGGCCAAAACTGAAGCCCAAGGACTTCAGCCCCAGGCCGGGGAACCTGTAACCTGTGCCCCACCATCCAGGGCTGAAACCCTCTGGCTTTGGCTTCAGCCACAGGCCCCAGCAACTCTAACGCCAGCCCTGGCGACCTCATTAAAACAAGGTTGTGACCCACTTTGAGGTCCTGAGTCACAGTTTGAGAACCACTGACACAACTTTTTTTGAGGTTCCCTTTCTTTCTCTGTTGCCTGTCCTCCCAAAATCATGTACAGTAATTGAACATCTATTATGTTTTTCCCCCCAGTTCACCATTCCCTTCACAATTAACACTTCAGAGAACAGTTTTTGTCTCAGACAAAATTATAGGTGGAGCTGGTACTGCCACCTATAGTTAAAACTGTCTAGTATTTTACATTATAAGAACCTGTTTTTAGTTGCTTTTAACTTTGCCAACTTGTAAATATTCGGACTAAAATTTTCCATGCTGGCTGTCTACATTAGGTTGAAATTTTTTAAAGAGTTTCAACTGTTTCTTAGAAGTAGGTTAGGGGAAAATGTGTTTTGTGCATGCTTAATTCCTACAGTTAGTGTTTATTGAGAAGTTTCTAGTGCATCCATGCTTTGGAACAGAGTCTTCAAATTTGAAAGGGGGGTTGCCTTGTTGTGAAGGGTGTATCTTTTTCAGTCTCTATAAAAATGGTTCTAATTTGACCAATTTATAAGCCTCCAAAAATCTATTTGCATATGCCCAGTAAATACTTAGAGTTGGGCAGCTAAAGTCTCAAGATTCTGTCTGTACTGAGCATGCTTAAGCACTTTACCATTCCTGCCTGTGACTAGATTGTGTATAAACCATCCTCAAAGAGCAACTGAGCATGCTCCAGCCCAGGAATAGATTCTGAGTAAAACTTTATCTGCAAGTGTTTTTGCCAGCTGTCAGGGGCCACTGTGGCAACAGGCCCAGGAACTAAAAGTAAGGGAACTCTTTCAACTGTGCTCTCAATGCTCCTCCTGCTTCCACCCAGACCTAAGTATGTGTGCCTCATTTTCTGGATGCCCAACATGAGACATTTGGGATTGATTTGCAAAAGTCCTGAGCACTCAACTGAAACTGAAGACAATTGGAGGAGTTATACTTTGACCATAAAAAGTACTATAAAAATGCTAAGCACTCTGAAAAATCAGGTCCTAGGTATCTCACGTTAGCCACCCAAAGTTAGTGGAAACCTTACGATTTTGTCTGTAAACTCTGTGGCTCCATTTCTCATCTGTAAAATTGGGATAATACCCAATCCCACAAGGGTATTGTAAAGATAAATTCATTTATATTTGTGAACCAATGAGATACTATGGTGGCAGGACCATAGAAATGCCCATGAGGAAATTAATAATTTTGTATTCATTTCAGGGGTACATTAAATAAGACCTGGGCCCCACATTGAATATGGAGGATAAAAAGAAACATTAACTTCCTATCCATACATTGAAAGGCAGGCATCTTTGGAAAAAATACTATGTGATCATATAATTAAAAACTATATCATAATATATATGCACAAGAGAGCCAAATTAAGGCCACTCAAGCAATCTTAATTCTGGCATTTCTTAGCTTTTGAGAGCTTGACTTTGGAAACATAACATTCTTTTAATGTACATTTCTTTGACATAATAGTTGTATAGGTTAGCATACTAACCCACTGTATTTAAATAAAAAATAATGCCCTCTACTGTAAATATCAAAGTTGTCATTCATGATTCAGCCATACTTTTTGCCATTATTATAGCTTCTAATTTAAGCATGGTCAATCAGCCAATTAACTTGGAACAGGAAATAAGATGAAGAGGAAGGTAATATATCTCAAAACTGGAGAATAAGAGAGATCACTGGGATATTAACAATGAAAATATTCTACTAAAAATAGATCCAAAAATCAATAACATTTTTAAAGATTTTAAAATGAAGGTGTTCCAATAGGCTAACTGATTTAAAAAATTTGCATTCTGCAAATGCTTGATTTATAAATACTTGTTTATTTGAATATCTAATATCTTCTGACCGGAAATTTTTTTCTGAAAAAGGGAATAGCATTTCTTTAACTCTAAATTGCTGCAATATGCATCAATATGAATCAATGAGATATGTTCTGTCCTAGTATGCTTTAACACAGTGCAGTACAATTTCCGGTGCCTGACTTGACATTTGAGTTAACCACAAAGTATGGTAAATACCACTGTTTGCTTCTATCTTACTAATTTTCAGTATCTTGAAGTGATGTAAAGAGATCAAAAATACTTTGCATCAGATCATGCCATTGATTTTTTTAAGTAGAATTCCCTGATAATTTCAGTAGGAAGTTCTGCTCAAAAATTGATGACACAATATGGCTCATCATTATTATTTTACCTATTGTTATTTAATTTAATATGAAGTGACAATTTAATATGATGAAGTATCATTTGCTAGACCTCATTAAACAAACAGAAATACAGATTAGTTTGCACCAAAGGAAGGTTGGAAGAGTTACTGCAGCTCAGCATCTGTTTTCATTTATTTATTTTTTCTTGCCTTTTGCTGCATTTTTATTGGACTTTGAGGTTTGCTTGAAATATAAAGATACCTCTATCTGGATGTAGTCTAAAAAGTAACAAACTATGACTATATCTGGGGCCAAACTATCTCCACTAAAATAAATTAATCTTATAGATAGATTTTCATGACTGGATCTCAAAGCCACCTTTCCAAGAAGTTAAGCATCGCTCTCCCCATCTCAAAGTGGAAAAACTGGGGAAGAGAGAGAGGAAATGATTTTCCCAAAGTCACACTGCAGATTGGCAGCAGTGCTGGGAATGAAACCTAGGTCTCCTGACTTACCCAGTCAAGTTCCCTATCCACTGTCCCACACTGCCCCCCCCCCCCCCGTGATAGAATGTGTACCCTTCTCACATAATGAAAGAGTGAATGTGGGCCTGAGTAGCCAATTATGCTACTTGGCTGCACCTGGAGGATGAAACCCAGCTCGGGAGGGAACTGGATTGTGACTGTAAAGAAGGGAAGCACAGATTAAAAGGGGGCTAAAGGGAAGGAAATCTGCAGTCTCTCTTTTGGTTGTAGAGTGCCAAGAAAAAGGAGCTGGCCTGGCAAAGGTTATGATGGAACGAGATAGACCTGGGATGCCCTACTGGGAAGAAGGCTCATGCAGGGCCCTGAGGTAATGAGGAAGAATTAGCTCAATGAGGGAGAGGCCTAATCCTGCTCAGCTGGAGTAGGACTTTCAGGTGGAGAGACTGGATGAGTGGAACACTTCTGGGAGCCCACTCAAAGGAGCCCTGGCATGAGGATTATGATGGAACACAGTCTGGGGCAGAAACCAGACCTCCAAGGAGGTCATTACAAGATTCTGGAAAGGGGCTGGGGAGAAGGCCTAATAAAAAGGGTAGGCTAGAAAGAAGTCCAGGGAGGCAGCACCAAGGAGTCAGACAGAGCAGATCTTGGCCAGTGGTTACAGGGTCCCTAGATTGGAACCCAGTATAGTAGGAGAGCCTAGGCTCCCCTAACAGCTGCTGGAGAAAGCAGAGGAATGTGGGGCCATTGAGGAGATAGGGATGACTGAGTGAACGGATGCAAGGACCCTGGAGCCCAGAGTTGAGGGCCAAAGACCAGAGATAAGGATTGTGACTATTATTTCTTAGTCCTTTTGTTATCCTGGAGGATTGGGACAAAAACATGACCTGGCCAGAGGGCCGTGTCACAAGAAGAGGCAGATTACCATAAAGTCAGAGCAGTGTCACCAGAGGATACTAGAGAAAGAACATTTGCTATGCTACATGCAGCCATGAGGGTAAGTCTGTTACCCGGGGCTCATTCAACCCAAAGCTCTCGGTAACTTTTACTCTGTGTGAGGTGGTGTCAGGAAATAAATCAAGGGAGAGACAGCCATTCAACCGATAGATGACTGGCACAAACAGGACAACACAAGAATGCTTTCACTTAAAGCTAAACTTTACTTAGTCTCAAGCACTTACACACGTCTGCAACAGGTTAGTAAAACACCCCCAATCCTCGATAATTACTGAAGCTGAGAGTGACTTTCGAGTGGCACCGTTACAGGCTTCAGCTGGCCAAGCTTCCATCTACTGGTGGGAACCCGAAGATGCATCCAGAGGGAGCGTCCCTGAAGAGCCTCTCCAATTACCTCAAACTTTTCCCCCTTATTTATATATTAGTAATACAATGACATTCCCTTAAAGAAAACTTGCTAAGCAAGCAGGTTTAAAAGGCCAAACACCTTATGATCGTCAACCAGAGATATATTTTTTTTTCAGAGTGTCCATGCCTTTGGGCCCTGACAAACATTCCCAGAGGCATGTATAAACAGACTAATTCTTTTTTCTAAAATACATGCATCCACAATTTCAACACTCTTAGCAGGAAGTGTGCGGGGTCAACCTCCCCTGTCTGTGGCACCCAAACTCCCCTCCCCTCCTGCATGACCAATTTGTGACCTGCTAACTTGGCTACTTTTAGCAACAAGCGATAGTGGTTTAGGCACTTTACTGGTTTGCCAAAATTTCCCTGAACAAGTCCACTCTTTTACATTCCCATGATCTAGTCTTTGAGGAGGCTCTTCACAGATTGATCTCTTCCCAGCGGGCCTCTAGATGGGCACTAGAGCCAGTACATAAGCATATAGTCTCTATGAGGATATCCTAAGTCTCCTGTGGTTCCTTGGGGGTCTGTCAGGTTTAGGAGCAGGCTCCAACTTTGTAAAACGGATGATGGATTTTGAAACCAGTACTCTTGCACTAAACATTGCTAATATTCTGTCAACTTCTATGTATATGTTGTATGTTATGCCCCTCACACACTCTCAAAAAGTTGGAGTTAAAGTTTCAAGCATATATTCATGTGTGGGCATGGTGAGGGAATGTGCAAATATCAGAGGGAAACTGAGTTTAGCACCACAGGAGGAGGTGGGGGAAAACACGAGTGCTCTCTTGGCCGCTGCAAAAGACTAATCTGTGGTTAGTCAGATGGGAGTACCACTATTGCAAACCAGCAGAAATCTGTGAGGTGGAGCAGGGTGGGTACCAGTAGTTATTTCCTCACCCCTTTCTTCTACTTCACCTTTTGAGCCTCTCAAAATCATTGAGCAGCTGGAGAAGGAGGGCAGGAAGGGTTAGGAGGAATGATACAATTTACCAAGGGTCATGGTGGATTCTCCATTAATTACCATTTTTAAATTAGATTTTTTTCTAAAATATGCTCTAGGAATTATGTTGGGGAAGTTCTATGGGTCTGGCCTGTATTATGGAGGACGACAGACTAGATCATCACAATGGTCCCTTCTGGCATTGTAATCTATGAAATGGTGTGGGGAAGCAAGAATTACGGACTTGAGGGTATCTGGTGTCTTTTGCCACGGGATGTTGTGCCTGGGAGACTGCCAAGAGCAGAAAGGTTCTGAAGGGGCGGGTAGTGCTCAGTAGCAAGCTCCTGAGTGCAGGAAGGAAAGGTGAGGGAAAGGGCCACAGTGCTTCTTTACCTTTTCTACCTGATTTGACATTGTGTGATTCACCGGGCATGGGGAACTAGGTATGGGGAGAGGAAACCAGGGTAGCATCCCCCAGGCTTAATACCTTCTCAGTTATGTAGGAAGGAAGAATACTTGGGAGGCTCTCTGACCATCCACAGTGGTGGAAAAAAGCTTTTCTATTGACAAGCCTACATTGTGATTGGGTTATACTTCTATCTCTTATCTCTGCAAAGGAAAAGGTTAGACTTCTGAGAGGGGGGAAAAATAACAAAACCTTCAATCTCCAACAATGACTGGGGTTGCTAGTGCTACAATAATAAAAACAATAATAAAATAATGTACTAGTTACCTTGTGCTTTTTATTTGGTATTGTTGTTCTGCACTATTAATTTTTACCATACTGCTTCTGACTCAGCCTTCTAGAGTTATGTTAGTAATGTAATGCCACATCTGCACTGCACATGGATGAGCAGACGTTGGGGGAGGAGGGACATCATAAACATCACCACATCAGTTAGATAGGATCAGGGTAGCACAGCAGCAATTACTGACATGGTTCAGAGGGACACAGGACTGTTAGGACATTTGGAGTAGCCACACTGACATCAGCCAGGCCCATAATATAGTGAATAGGTAATATCAGGATTCAGATTGCACAGTTCTTTATGGTGGCATGTGGTATAGGACAAGCAGTCAGCACTAGCTCTGATTTGTTAATAAATGCAGGATGTGAGATTGTCCAAGAAATAACTTATGTTCAATGACTATCATGCTGTCATATTCAAATTCTAAATGCATACGACTCCATAGGTCACGTGCATGATGCATCCAAAGCTTAGACTAAGCAACTTAAATCATTTGCACCTGTTTTAAATAATGTTGCTCAGTACCTGGTGATCAGCAGATAAAAATGTGCATCTCTTAGTTTGACTTGAATACCAGAAGATGGTGTCCCTGCTGTTATTGGCTTAGGCACGGACAGACTCCCTTTCTAACTTCTGATAGAGCTGATGCTGATTTATTATGCGGGTCTCTAAGATGTGCACACGACAGACAAAATTCTATTCTCATTTACAGTAGTGAAAATCAAGTAACTCCACTGAAATCAATAGAATCAATCCAGACTTACACAGATGCCTCTAAGAGCAGATTTTTGCCTGGGTGACTCAAATTACCTTTTGGGTGAATGTGACAATTGGACGAGTCTTTTCCAGTGAGTTGGGAGACATAGGACAGGAGATGTTGCAGAGAAGCACCTGCTTGTGAGTGCTTTTTGGCAAAAGGGGTTAATCGAATCCTATCAGAAGATTTATAGAGTTGCCAATGTAAAATGTTAACTGCACTATGGGGGCACTGTTCTGCAGTTTGAAATTCCAGCAGTAGATTTCTATTATAATTACCATATATACTCGTTCATAAGCCGATTTTTTTTAGTAAAGAGGGAAGCACCAGAGAAGGGGGTCGGCTTATGAACAGGTATAGAGAGGAAGAGGTGGGACACTGCCCCTCCCCCCAACAGAGGGAGAAAGGAGAGGCAGCAGGGCCAGCAGAGCCAGAAGGGAAGAGGCGGGGCCAGAGTCTCTCTGCTTCTGGCCACACTGCTCTTCCCCGAGCTTCCGAAGCAGCTGCAGCTTCAGGGCTGGCAGGCTGCAGCTGTGCCGCTTGGCCCTGCCCCCAAGAGCAGGCTGTGGCCCGCCGCTGGAGCACGCTGAGGCCGTGCTGCCCAGCCCAGCCCGCTGGAACATGCTGCTGCCGCGCCGCCCGATCTGGCCCGCTGAAGCAGACTGTGGCCGTGCTGCCCAGCCTGCCGGAGCAGCTCTAGCCAGGTCAGAGACATCCTCCCTTGGCCCTCCCCAGGTAATGTGGGAAGGGATGGTATGGGGAGAGTGTGGGAGTCCCGGGTTAGGGGTGGGGTCATATGGGGGGTGGTCACAGGGGTTACTCCCCTGACTCCCAGCTTCTCCCCCCAAAAAAACATTTTCCCCACCAGTTGCTGTCCCAGCCCGTCAGGGTAAGTAGCTGGCACGCCGGGACATTTTGTTTACTTAGGTTTAACTCCATGCCTGTGGACGCTCGAGGTAAACAAACCATCTCGGCCTGCCAGTGGCTTATCCTGATGGCCCGGGAGCCAAAGTTTGCTGCCCCCTGAATTATAGGGTCGGCTTATGAACGGGTTATAAAAATTTTCCATTTTTACTATCCATCTTCGGGGGTCGGCTTATAAACGAACCAGCTTATGATAGAGTATATACAGTATATCAGTTTCCAGTGGACTTCCAAGTCAGTGGCCCATTTTTTGTTCTATCTTGCTTTCAAATGTCAGTCAAAATGTGATAGCAGTAGCTCAGAATGTGACACCAAAAGGAACCACACCCTGCTGTCTCAGGGAATGTCGCTATAATATAGGGCTAGAGGTTGATGAAATGTTTACAGTGAAACTTCAATTCAAGAGAAACATGGATGTCTTCAAATATTATCAAGATCAAATCCAGTCCATATTTGAATCATAGAATATCAGGCTTGGAAGGGACCTCAGGAGGTCATCTAGTTCAACCCTCTGCTCAAAGCAGGACTAATCCCCAACTAAATCATCCCAGCCAGGGCTTTGTCAAGCCTGACCTTAAAAACCTCTAAGGAAGGAGACTCCACCACCGTCCTAGGTAACCCATTCCAGTGCTTCACCACCCTCCTAGTGAAAAAGTTTTTCCTAATATCCAACCTAAATCTCCTCCACTGCAACTTGAGACCATTGCTCCTTGTTCTGTCATCTGCTACCACTGAGAACAGTCTAGATCCATCCTCTTTGGAACCCCCTTTCAGGTAGTTGAAAGCAGCTATCAAATCCCACCTCATTCTTCTCTTCTGCAGACTAAATAATCACAGTTCCCTCAGCTCCTACTCATATATCATGTGCTCCAGCACCCTAATCATTTTTGTTACCCTCCGCTGGATTCTTTCCAATTTTTCCACATCCTTCTTGTAGTGTGGGGCCCAAAACTGGACACAGTACTCCAGATGAGGCCTCACCAATGCCCAATAGAGGGGAATGGTCATGTCGCTCATTCTGCTGGCAATGCCCCTACTTAACAGCCCAAAATGCCGTTAGCCTTCTTGGCAACAAGGACACACTATGACTCATATCCAGCTTCTTGTCCATTGTAACCCCTAGGTCCTTTTCTGCAGAACTGCTTCCTAGCCACTCGGTCCCTAGTCTGTAGCAGTGCATGGGATTCTTCTGTCCTAAGTGCAGGACTCTGCACTTGCCCTTGTTGAACCTCATCAGATTTCTTTTGGCCCAATCCTCTAATTTGTCTAGGTCCCGCTGTATCCTATCCCTACCCTCCAGTGTATCTACCACTCCTCCCAGTTTTGTGTCATCTGCAAATTTGCTGAGGGTGCAATACATGCCATCCTCCAGACCATTAATGAAGATATTGAACAAAACCGGCCCCAGGATTGACCCTTGGGCACTCCACTTGATACCGTCTGCCAACTAGACGTGGAGCCATTGATCACTACCCATTGAGCCCGACGATCTAGCCAGCTTTCTATTCAACTTATAGTTCACTCATCCAGCCCATAGTTCTTTAACTTGCTGGCAAGAATAATGTGGGAAACCGTATCAAAAGCTTTGCTAAAGTCAAGGAATAACACATCCATTGCTTTCCCCTCATCCACAGAGCCAGTTATCGCCTCATAGAAGGCAATTAGGTTAGTCAGGCACGACTTCCCCTTGGTGAATCCATGCTGACTGTTCCTGATCACTTTCCTCTCCTCTAAGTGCTTCAAAATGAATTCCTTGAGGACCTGATCCATGATTTTTTCCAGGAACTGAGGTGAGGCTGATTGGCCTGTAGTTTCCCAGATCTTCCTCCTTCCCTTTTTTAAAGATGGGCACTACATTAATCTTTTTCCAGTCATCTGGGACCTCCCTCAATCACCATGAGTTTTCAAAGATAATGGCCAATAGCTCTGCAATCACACACACCAACTCCTTTAGCACCCTCGGATGCAGTGCATCCAGCCCCATGAACTTGTGCTTGTCCAGCTTTTCTAAATAGTCCTGAACCACTTCTTTCTCCACAGAGGGCTGGTCACCTCCTCCCCATGCTGTGCTGCCCAGTGTAGTAGTCTGGGAGCTGACCTTGTTCATTAAGACAGAGGCAAAAAAAGCATTGAGTACATTAGCTTTTTCCACATCCTCTGTCACTAGGTTGCCTCCCTCATTCAATATGGGGCCCACTTTCCTTGACTTTCTTCTTGTTGCTAACATACCTGAAGAAACCCTTCTTGTTACTCTTAACATCTCTTGCTAGCTGCAACTCCAAGTGTGATTTGGCCTTCCTGATTTCACTCCTGCATGCCTGAGCAATATTTTATACTCCTCCCTGGTCATTTGTCCTTCTTCCACTTTTTTAAGCTTCTATTTTGTGTTTAAGATCAGCATTGATTTCACTGTTAAGCCAAGCTGGTCACCTGCCATATTTACTATTCTTTCTACACAGCGGGATGGTTTGTTCCTGCAACCTCAATAAGGATTCTTTAAAATACAGCCAGCTCTCCTGGACAACTTTTCCCCTCATGTTATTCTCCCAGGGGATCCTGCCCATCAGTTCCCTGAGGGAGTCAAAGTCTGCTTTTCTGAAGTCCAGAGTCCGTATTCTGCTGCTCTCCTTTCTTCCTTCTGTCAGGATCCTGAACTGGACCATCTCATGGTCACTGCCTCCCAGGTTCTCATCCACTTTTGCTTCCCCTACTAATTCTTCCCTGTTTGTGAGCAGCAGGTCAAGAAGAGCTCTGCCCCTAGTGAGTTCCTCCAGCACTTGCACCAGGGAATTCTCCCCTACATTTTCCAAAAACTTCCTGGATTGACAGTGCACTGCTATATTGCTCTCCCAGCAGCTATTGGGCTGATTGAAGTCCCCCATGAGAACCAGGGCCTGTGATCTAGCAACTTCTGTTTGTTGCTGAAGAAAGCCTCGTCCACCTCACCCCCCTGGTCTGGTGGTCTATAGCAGACTCCCATGACATCACCTTTGTTTCTCACACTTCTAAACTTAATCCAGAAACTCTCAGGTTTTTCTGCAGTTTCATACTGGAGGTCTGAGCAGTCATACTGCTCTCTTATATACAATGCAACTCCCCCACCTCTTCTGCCCTGCCTGTCCTTCCTGAACAGTTTATATCCATGCATAACAGGACTCCAGTCATGTGAGTTATCCCACCAAGTCTCTGTTATTCCAATCACATCATAATTATTTGACTTCCAGTTCTCCCTGCTTGTTTCCCAGGCTTCTTGCATTTGTATATAAGCACTTAACATAACTCGCTGATCGTCCTGCTTTCTCAGTATGTGGCAGGACTCCTTCCCTCTTTCACTCTCCTGCTCGTGCTTCCTCCTGGTATCCCACTTCCTAACTTACCTTTGGTCTCCTTTCCCACAGGGAAGGAGTTTAAAACTCTCCTCACTCGGTTAGCCAGCCTGCTTGCGAAGATGCTCTTCTCTCTCTTCATTAGGTGGAGCCTGTCTCCTCCTACCAATCCTTGTTCTTGGAACAACATCCCATGGTCAAAGAATCCAAAGCCTTCTCTCAGACACCACCTGCATAGCCATTCATTGACTTCCACGATTCGACAATCTCTACCTGGGCCTTTTCCTTCCACAGAGAGGATGGACGAGAACACCACTTGCACCTCAAACTCTTTTATCCTTCTTCCCAGAGTCACGTAGTCTGCAGTGATCTGCTCAAAGTAATTCTTGGCAGTATCATTGGTGCCCATGTGGAGAAGCAGGAAGAGGTAGTGATCTGAGGGCTTGATGAGTCTCAGCAGTCTCTCTGTCACTTCGTGAATCCTAGCTCCTGGTAAGCAGCACACTTCTCCATTTTCCTGGTTGGGACAGAAGATAGATGACTCAGTCTCTCTTAGAAGGGAGTCCCCGACCACCACCACCCACTTCCTTCTCTTGGGTGCAGTGGTTGTGGAACCCCCATCCCTAGAACAGTGCATCTTATGCCTTCCAATCGGTGGAGTCTCCTGCTCCTTTCCCTCAGATGTATCATCTAGTCCACTCTCCGCATTAGTACCTGTGGAGAGAACATGAAAATGGTTGCTAATCTTATCTGCATTGCTGGTACATGGATCCTCCTCTTTCTTCTTCTGTAGGTCACATGCTGCTAATTTTCTTCACCGTCCTTCTGTCTCCACTACGCAGCCTGCTCTGGTTCTTTAGAATGTTGTGCCCCTAGAAACATATCCTGACATCTGTCCAGGAAATCTTCATTTTCTCTTTTGTAACGCAGGGTCGATACTTGTTTCTCCAGACCTCGAACCTTCTCTTCCAATATGGAGACCAGTTTGCAATTTGTACAGACAAAGTCGCTTCTGTCCTGTGGAAGAAAGACAAACATGGCCCATCCTGTGCAGGTCACAACAGCTGATCGCTCACCATCCATATTTCCTTCCTTCTAAGAGCATCCTCAGCTGTTGCAGTAACTACTCAGAGATGCCTGCAAAATGAAAACCTCAGTGGGCTCTCCCCAGGTGAACTCCCAATCAAACTCCCTCTGTTAGCCTCTCTATTGTTTGCAATGATTCACAAAGTTTCACAACCCTTATGAGAGAATTTAGGCTTCCTTTATTTTAAGCAAACCTTGACCTCTGGTTTCACATCAGTCTCAGGAAAAACCTCAAGATTGTGGCTTGGTGTTTGGGACTTTTTTAAACTGCAAATTCAAAGCAAAATTCAGGGTATGTGAATGCAGATTAATCAAATATGAATGAAAGCCTTGAACAAACCCCTGTCAACTGAAACCACTAAGACTGATACAGGTGCAAGCAGTGACCTCCAGAGAGGAAAGGAATGTATTTCCATTTTCACATAGAATATTATTTCATAGAATCATAGAGTCATAGACTTTAAGATCAGAAGGGACCATTATGATCGTCTAGTCTGACCTCCTGCACGACGCAGGCCATAGAATCTCACCTACCCACTCTTGCAACAAACCCCTAACCTATGTTTGAGCCACTGAAGTCCTCAAATCATGGTTTAAAGACTTCAAGGTGCAGAGAATCCTCCAGCAAGTGACCCATGCCCCATGTTGCAGAGGAAGGTGAAAAACCCCCAGGGCCTCTGCCAATCTGCCCTGGAGGAAAATTCCTTCCTGACCCCAAATATGGCAATCAGCTAAACCCTGAGCATGTGGGCAAAACTCACCAGCCAGACACCCAGGAAAGAATTTTCTGTAGTACCCCAGATCCCACCCCATCTAACATCCCATCCCAGGCCATTGGGCATATTTACAGCTAATAGTCAGAGATCAATTAATTGCCCAAATTAGGCTATCTCATCATACCATCCCCTCCATTAAGTTATCACTCTTAGTCTTGAAGCCAGATATGTGTTTTGCTCCCACTTCTCCCCTTGGGATATTCATATATATATTTTCATATAGAGGCTGTGCCAGCTTTCATGGGAGTAAAATACTGGCTGCCTTCTCAGCTTCTGACAGAGAATGTCATGCATGCACTAGGAACTTCTTCGGTAGATGTTCTGAGGTTACTGGCGTGCCCAGTTCAATCCTGATTTTCCACCTTCCATGTACAGTGGAGTCCTTGAACAGACGTTCACAACTGAATGCTCCTGTGGATAGAAGTGGGCACTTCACATTCCAATTTACTGTTTTCTTGGGTTGGGAAGCCCACCTAACTTCCTACTGTCCCCTGAACTGACTAGTGTTTGAGATATATTGGCAAGTACTTTATCCCTAATAGACTTTTCCTGCAACAGAATACATCAGAGAGAGGGTCAGAAAGTCCTCACACATAAAAGAGCTGCAAAGAATTATGCAGGAGTGTGTTAGTCATGAGAACAGCTTTTGTGCTGCTTCCATGTGTGTTCTCTGTTTGTATTTGAAATCCCATGCTAGCAGCTGGGAGAACTGTACAGAGAGTTGGTCCTTCTGATATTGTCTTGCGTGATATTATGCCTGTCGTCCATCTATAAGCAGGTATTTGTAAACAAGCTCTTTGATCTTAATTAGGAGACAACCTAAAGCCTGTTATAAATTTCAGTATTTTGCATTATAATGGAGTAGTAATTTGTTAGGTGCTTCTTTGCAAATGGAACCATAGCTATATTCCTATCTTCAGTACATTATTTGGGTAACAGGTTTTATCACTTTATGCTTTGAGTTAAATCAATTAAAAACAACATTTTTCTTTTGTGTTTGTTTTCCAGGATGTGTGGGGCATGTGTGTGTATGTTTTGTAACATATTATAAGTTACATTTTTCTAAAGATTTTATTTGAAGTCTTAGTATTTTGAATTATTTATACATGAACAGTTGTGGCGGATGTTACTATATATGCAATCTGGATGTAAGATCTGGCAGTTAAAGAGGATATAAAGATAAATCACTAGGAAAACCTTTCTTTCTGCCTGAAAATCTCAAGAGGGAAATAACTCAAAATTGAAGTTATGGCACATAATCAGGAAAATATTAAAAGGACTTTTTAAAGTCACAGAATAATAAATTTCCTATTATAAATTCACTGCATGGAAAGTAGGAAAATGTTAATTTCTCTTTCTGTTTCTCTCTCATGAGCACTTTCTTTGTTAAATAAGACCAATGCTTCAATACACAACATAAACAAATCAACATTATCAAATGAAGACACAGAGGATCAGACTAGTATATGTTTCTTTGTGTTCCTTTATGGGCCTGGTTCAAATCCATTGAAGTCAGTGGAAAAATTCATTGACTTCAGTGTGCTTTGGTTCAAGTCCTGTAACATCTTCTCCAAAGAGAGTAGCAATTCTGTTTCTTCAGAGAATAGGAGTAGGTTGTCTCTTTTGGACATGGTGTTTTTCTGTCTGAGTGTAGATGTAAGTTATATGCCACTCCATGAATGGGGAAGGGTTAGGATCATTCCAGTTTTTTACTGTAATCTGAAAAAAAACCTATAAGGTAAAAGTTTTTAAAGTATGGAGTGGTGCTTCTCCAAGCAAAGGAGGCAAAGCTGTATAAGAGTTAGATAGTAGGTCAGGTCATAATAGAAAAAAATATATATTTAATACTGCAATGGAAAAAGCCAACATTCAAGATGACTATTATTTACAGCAAATTATTTGTCCAGCACTACAGGATGGTGTCATTTAGCAATTCTGCAGCCTGGAAACATGTGGATTGTCTATTTGAGGGAGATTTTTCTTGTGCATTTAAAAAATAAACTGATATTTAAGTGGGTTGGGATGACAAAAAACATTAAGAACACTTTGTCATTTGCAGTTGTTAAAAAGGTTTTCCTTTTCATTCAGATGCTGACCTCATCTTGGTTATTCAAGCCTTTGGTGTGTGTCACATGGAGCTGTTTGTTAAAATAGTTTGGAAATTGAATGTAATACAGATTAGGGCTACTGCACTAAAACACCCATGGCTGGCCTCTGTCAGTTGTCTTGGGCTTTCAGGGCTTGGAACATAGGGCTATATAATTGTAGTGTAGATGTTTGGGCTCAGGCTGGAGCCCAGGCTCTGCAGAAAATGGAAGGCAGGAGCATGAAGACAGAGCTCACCAATGACCTTTGTGTTGCATGGGTCTTCCGCACTTATCCTCATCAATGGGTGCCTGATCCAGTCCAGGTATGCAGCAGATAACTTTGTCCTGGTATTGGTGTTGTTTAGCATATGCAAAATTTCACTCATTCCCTTCCTTTGAGAGTAGTCTAGCTATTGCAGGGTCTTTGTAAATTCCTGAAGCAGTGATGAACTGAAATGATGGTGTAGACCACTTTATGGATATAAGAGCCCAGAAACTTGGAGTGGGGAAAGTATTTATTTAAATCTTTTTTGTGGAAAGGTTTGGGCATCAGCTTGTTTTAGAATAAAAAACATTCTCTTCAGAAGGGGGTGCAGAGCCAGGAGTAATTGCTTAAACAGGAGTTTGGTTAGTTAGATGTTTAATGTATCAGAGATGGCTGCTAGTTCGGTCAACTTTTCCTGCTTCTCCATTGCAAAACCATTGTCTAGCCACTGGGAAACCAAATCAGAATTGAATATTAAGTAGTCAGCTATCTTAGAAACCAACTGCATCCCATCAAGAAATTGAGAGAGAGATTTTTTTGAGACCAAGGATAAATTATCTTGGGGGTGTCTGTTTTAGCAGTATACAGTGAAGGGCAAATTCCCTAAGCCCAATGCCCTCTTCAGTTTGCTGACAGAATCTTACCAATGGCATCCTAGGACACTCTGTATTGCCCCTCCAGAAAATTAGCCTTTGAGGAGGTGGTGTCAGGTGTCAGGACGCTGGTATTTAACCCAGGCTCACCAGGTTGCTAGACAACATCCTTAGCCACTGTGCCATGGTGGCACACTGAATTGCTGCCCCGACCAATAGTCTTAGTGCTAAAGTCCTACAGACTCCCAGCAGCCATGCCCCTAGCACTGATTTGCTGGATAGACAGCATTCTCATCTACATAAAGACCCCAACAGGAAGATGAAGCTGTCTGAGGAACAGGCTCCTGCAGATTGCTGCCTGGACCGCCTTGTCCTGCTGCCTTGCCTGACCCAGCCTTGCTGCCCTGCTGCCTCACCACCTCTCCTGACATCATCTCTCTAAACTGGGATTGGATCTTCTGGCTACTGACCCCTACAGGAACTCTGACCCTGGCCCCAGGCTGCCTCTGATACTGATTGACTCCCCACATCCCTTCCCCAGCTACCCAACCACCCTCACACACTTGACAACTATTATGGACGGCCTACCTCAGCCACCAGGCATTACATATGGCTTCAGTCTCCTCCTAGGTTCATCCTACCCCAAAAGAGAATGGAACCCACACTCCCCATCAGTACTCAGCCCAGGCTGGGGAAGCTAATGATCCAACCAGTGGACCAAACTCAGTGATGAATCCTGGTCATGTGCAATCTTAGGCCCATTGTACATACAGTAAGAAGCATCATCACAGGTGCCCAAGGGGATGCTGATCCTCCAAGAGCAGATCGCTCACCTAAAGTCAGAACACCAAGCCTTATGAGCTTTTTCAGGGAGAACTGCCTCCTGACTTCCCAGATCAAGCCACCAGAACCTCAGGAAGGATGCCATGCCCAGGCTTCAGAAACAGGGAGAGATGTTTGGACAACAAAACAGCCTTCCTTGTTACTACGGTCAGGCATTACACTCTCTGCAAAATATTAGGAGTTTTCAAATGTATTCAAAAAGTAAAATAGAGACATACTACCGCTACACCAGCAAAACCCTATTGCCATACAGCCGGGGGCCACGATTCTATTTGCACAAATATATTGCATGTCAGAACCTGAATTAGCTGACCTTAAGGACCACATCCACAAGAATATGAAGAACAGGAGTACTTGTGGCACCTTAGAGACTAACAAATTTATTAGAGCATAAAGATTTTTATCTGGCATTCCACATCCATGGCTGGGGCTCCTCTCCTCTTTGTGAAATAGAAAGATGGCTTGCTAAGACTCTATGTGGACTACTGTGCCCTAAATAAAATCATTGTGTGGAATCAATACCTGATGCCAGAGCTACTGGACTGGGTAAGAACAGCCCAGGTATTCACCAATTTAGACTCAGAGGAGCATGCTTTTTTGGACTTACTAATGTGCCCACAACCTAATCAATTATGTCTAATAAGATATGCTGGATTACTGTGGTTGCCTACTTAGATGACATCCTGATTTACTTGGAAGACCAGAATACACACAACCAGCATGTGCACAACGTCCTAAAAGACTCCGCCAGCACTTTGATCAGCCTGCCATCAAACTCTTAGTCTACATTCTGTCCGCTGAGGGAATCCAAATGGATCCCTAGTACCTGCAAACAGTCTGCAATTGGACAACACCATGAAACATTGAGAAATTTAGTGCTTCATTGAACTTGTGAATTCCTACAGGTGTTTTACACAGGACTACTCTTGAATCCTGGCCTCTATAATCTTTGTTACGAAAACCCACCAAGTTTGCTTGGGCACCAAAAGACCAAGAACCCTTCAATCATCTGAAAATTCTCCTCCATGCCCATCCTTGCACACCCTGACCCAAGTCAGATGTTCATCTTGGAAACTAATGTTTCCAATGTCGCCATCAATGTGGTTCTGTCCCAGAAACAGGGTCTTGACCAAAAATTTCATCCCTGTGCATACCGTTCCCACAAATTCATTCCTCCTGAGTGCAATTATGAAATTTTGGACAAAGAGCTACTTAACATTAAAGTGGCTTTTGAGACCTGGAGATATTAGCTAGAGGGAGCCAGACACTCTGTTCACTGATCACAAAAATCTAGAATACTTATTCTCTGCGAAGCCTTAACCCAACAACAGCTATGTTGGTCTTTTCTAGGTTTGATTTTACTGTCACCTACAACCCTAGCTCTGCAACAAGAAGACGGATGCTCTGTCTTACAAAATAGAATATGTTAACGATCCTAAGGGACCTAAAGAAGAGCTTCCCTGTATCCTGAAACCACATCACTTCCATGGAGGATCATTGCTATCCAGTTTGTTCATGACCATAGGTTTTGCCCTACCAAATGACCCGTTGGCCCAGATACTCCTAAATTCCCATGTGGAACCTCAAAATAAGTTAACACAAAAGGGTGGACTTCTCCTCATTCACGGGTGTATTTACTTCTGGAGATCCTACATATTTGCCATCATGTCTTTTGGGCTGGACACGTAGGCCAGGCAAAGACCACTTTTGTGACACATTGGTTATTCTGGTGGCCAAAACTGCAGTCTCACATTCAGGTGTATGTCCAGTCTTGCAACACCTGTGACTGTACCAAAGTGCCTTGAACTAAACCCTTTGAGATGCTAATACCCACACTGAGACCCTCTTGAGATCTTGGGCTAATATTACAATGGACTTCATTGTTGAATTGTCAGAATCTGAGGGATGCTGTACCACTAATAATGATGGTGCACTTCTTTCCCTGCATATGTCTTCCCACCGCCAAAGACAATGCTGGTGTCCTCATCACACACATGTTCCACCTCCACGGCCTCCCAGACCACATCACCTCAAACTGGGAATCCCAGTTTGTGTATCTGTTTTGGAGAGAGGTGTTCTGACTATTACCAATGTGTCTCCATGCATCTTCTGCCTATCATCCACAAACCAATGGCTAATCAGAAAAAGTAAACCAGGTCTTAGAACAATACCTATGATGCTTCACAAACTACCACCAAAATGATACTGATTTCATATGTGGAATTTGCATATTACAATGCAGACCATGCCTTGATAAAGATAAGCTTATATTTTTGCAAATTATGATTTTCACCTCTGTTTCCACCTGAAGTTCCCACAGCCTCAGACCTGGTTTGTCAACTCCATCAAATACAGAAAGAGTTGAAACAAAACTGAGATGGCATACAAACATCATGCTGACCATCACTGGCAGGAGGGCCCTACCTTTAGGAAAAGTGTGGCTATTAGCCAAACACCTCAAGACAGGCAGACACATACGTAAACTGGACCTCAAGTACGTAGGACCCTACCAGATGCACAGGAAAATCAACCCAGTAACTTCAAACTTCAGCTTTCCCGCTACCTTAGGGTGCACCCTGTATTCAATGTCTTCCTCTTTAAACTCTTCTCTGACAATCCCTTTCCTGAATTAAAAAACAAAAACAAAAACCTTCCACTTCGCCAGCCAAGGCCAAGAAGAGTACCTCATCCATGAGATCCTAGATTCCCATGTATAAAGAGAGAAAATATGATACCTCATCCTGGGAACCTACCCACTATGTGCATGCTCCTGAAAAGGTCAGAGCCTTCCAGAGAGCCTATCCAGATAAGCCCAGTCCTTTGGCACCTTGAGGTTGCACCAAAAGAGAAGGTGGTGTCAGGACTCCAGTATTTAACCCAGGCTTTCCAAGGCCCTAAATGACCACCTTAGCTGCTGTGTCACAGCAGCATGCAGAACCACTACCCTGTCCAACAGCCTATGTGCTAAAGGCCTACAGACCACCAGCCTCCATGCCCCTGGCACCCAATGGGCTGGACAGACAGCATCTTCGTTGTGTGTCTGGACTATATAAAGACCCCAACAAAAACAGGTACCAGACCACCCTTGCACACTTGACTACTGCTATGGACTGTCACCTAGCCTGCCTCAGCCACTGGGCATTACAGGTGGGTAGAGTAGGCAGGGGACATAGCTGAGGGGGCTGTATCTGAAGGGAGGAGCAATTGTTCCTTGTGACAAGTGTTGTTTAGTGTCTGGTGAAAAAATTGGTGACCCACTGATGTAAGTCCTTTCTCTAACGGAAGAAACAATGAACTTTTAGGCCTCAGGGTCCTTACCCTAAAACAAAATATCTGATGGGAGAGGGACTGATAGAAAGTCATTTATCACAGGTTCTGTGCATGGCTGAAGTCTCTACAAGATCCCCAGAACATCTAGAAATATTTACCTGACACTCAAAGTTGCTCATTCTAGGACAATGTTGTGTCTCTTTTTGCATAAGAAGTGATTTGTCTCATGAAATATAGTCACCTCAAGTAAGGAAAACCTTTGTGATGCATGCACCATAATTTGTTTTCACAGGGGGCTTTCTTAAAAAAAAGAGATAACGTGACAGTTATTTAAGATTGATTTGAAATAATTTAGCAAGCAGTGGTCTGATAAAAAAGTTAGAGCACAGAGCGTAAGTGTATTTAGTTTGGTGGCCTACCAAGCCTAATTGTAAATGGGGAGAAAATAGCTTCAAGAGTTTATGAACATTCTAGGACAGCAAAAAAGTGTGTATAAATCAATTCTGTCACACTCCAGGACACTGTGTTTTAGAGTTTGTCATTTTATAATAGAAATTTTAGTGTTCAGCAGGAAGGGGCGAAAAAACAACTTTCGAAATATAAACTCTGTAAATGGGAATTCAGGTTTCCATTGACTAACTCTTAAACTTAAGGGTCAGACTCATTAAGGCAGTTGGTAATTCAATTGATACAATTTTTATTTTTATGAAATATTATGCATTTTCCAAACATTAAATCTCTTTTCCTTCTATATTAGTTATCTCTTATACTCTTGGGACAAATTATGCTTTGTCATACTAATTGAACTCTACTGAAACTAGTTGAGTTACACTGGATTTTTCATTGCTGTATTTAAAAGCCAAAATTGACTTCTCTTCTTCAGAAATGCAGTCATGTTTTCTTTGCTTGCATGCAGAAATATTTTCTGTTATAAATATCACTTTGACTATTCAATACCTACTTTTTCAGTGCCACCTGCGCAAAGAGCAATGAAAGAAACTCATTTTTTTTATTTCCAGTAAACCCCCATGATACATTTTTTAATATCCATCAAATTTCCCAATTCCATTTGTTTTTTAAAGCACGTGAACTAGAAGACTTTTTTTTCTCTAACCATTTTCTTTTTTTTTTAAATTGGCCTGAAGAACACAAGATTTTGGTTAGAGTATGTAAAGTGCCTGGAACATACAGAGAAGTAAAATTAGTTTAAGTAAACGTGGAACTATGTAGACAGAAAACTGAGCAAATATGTGCACAGGAAAAAAAGAGAGAGAGAGAGATGTTAGATGTTTCTTGTCGCTGGAGAAAATAAACAAACATTTCACTGAAATAGACTTTCACAGAATGCAACTTAGGCCCTGATTCTGAAACTGGCTCTGTGTGGGGTGGACCTGGTGCCTGTGCAGAGCCCATTGCAGAACTGCAATCCTGCATTGTATTTTCCCATTTCTTGTCTCTTTACAATACTTTTGGTAGTAGAAAACTCCTGGAGTTTATCTGGTAAGAGAAATGTCTGAAAATCCAACACCAAAGAAGTGTAACAGGTTCATGCATTTTGTCTTACAGCATTCATATATATACATACATTCCTGTATATAAAATATTCTTATGTGGATGAAATAATTTATGATCTGGAATTTATAGTAAACATCACACTTATTTATAATATGTGTACCATTGAAAAATGCTTGACTATTCTGCTCCAAAATAAATGCCTTGATATAAAGCACTGTCTGCTACTGTGAAAACGGACATTTTAAAAAGGCATAACTTGTTAATTGAACTGAGACAGTTAATGCTTTATCTTTCATGTGCATGATAGTGAAATCCACATGAAAGCAAAACTCTTAACTCCCACTCCTGTACTGCATATCACCAAAAATTGAGACTCCCTGCATTTGGACTGCAGGATCAGCCTCTATATCAAGTAAACCTCCTCCACTGAAATATAGAATATGAGTCATCTATTGCCTGGTACAGCCTCATATTTTAATTAAATTAGATCATAATGTCTAAGGAGGCGTGTGAACCATTGTTAAGATGCTCTTTGCCCTGTGAATCAGACTACATGGATCATCCACAAACTCGGTGGATCCATGGAGTATTTGTGCCTCAATACTGGTTCTGGCTCTTTTATGCATTTGTGCTCCTCTCAGCCCCCTACCTCCTTTGGAGACCTGCTGGCAGAGATTTTTTCTAATCTCAGTGCCTCAGATCCTTGGGTGAAGGGATTCTGTGGAAAATGCAACTGTTCTTTTGTTCTTCCCAAACTCCATGGGACTAGAGGAGAGATGATGTACACTGTCTCTGCCCAGTATCTACCTTCTTCCCTTGTGCCTTAGGCCTCCAGTTAGGCCCGCAGTCTGGGGGTTCTCCAGGCTGGAGCTCCCCTGCTTCTCTAGCCTTCCCCCAGCCCTGCTCCACTCTCAGTACCCTGCTCAGCTCTCTGGCAGCCAGGCCCTTCTCCCTTTACAGGCAGAGAGAGAGAGAGAGCCTGGGCTCCTGGCTCGCAGCCTCTTATAGGGGCCAGCTGGGCCTGATTGAGGCATGGCCCCAGCTGTTACTGCCTTCCCCCAATCAGCCCAGGCTTTGCTTCACAGCCTGCCACAGCCCTCTCCCAGGGCTGTTTTAAGTCCTTCAGGGCAGGAGCAGGGGACCACCCCGCTACAGGGCCATTATTATTCAGGTTGTGGCAGTGCCCAAAGACCCCTTTGTGCTAAGTGCTGAACATGCCTATAGGAATACATTATCTCTGCCCTGAAGATCATACAGTCATAAAAGAAAAAAAAAAAACACAACACAACACCAACAATGTAAGGTGATGAAAAGTGAGGCAACATAAAAGGAACGAGGGTGAAGATGAATTTCTGAGTTCTTTTTTTTAACATTCTTTCATATTAACTTTATCTATATTACAAAAGTATAGTTTCAGATTGTGGAGAGCCACTCAGGATTGATGAGGGGAAGGAAAAGATAATTGATGAGGGGCATTGGCCACTTTTGGAAGATGGGATACTGGGCTGGATGGACAATTGGTCTGACCAGTTGAACATCTGGCCATTCTGATGTTCTTATATTATGTTCACATGGGGAACGTGCGCTTTAAAAATGTCTGGAATGGGGATCATGTCCATTGTGGATATTTAGCACGTTGATGTTGGAAACAGTGCCCTGCACTCAAGTCCATGTACCAAAACACTAACCAGCCCACATTCGAATGCATACGGATTCCAATATATGTGTATTGTCATATGATATTATATAGTATTCATAGCTCTAAAAATTCTTAAATTGCATTAATCACCAGTACATCCTTACAGGTAAATAATCTGCCAAGGACCCCACAGCAGTACCAATATCTACTATAGTCAAATAACATTTCCCTTTTTGCAGGTGAGGTTTCATATATTTTAAACATCTCCAAATCATTCGTAGAGCTACTGAAAACAATAACGGATTATGGCTCAATTTCTGGCTCTATGATAAATGATGTGAAAGTACAAACTATGATTCTAGGCAGCATGAAACTAGAAGATAATCAGTTTTTAGGTAAATGTAAGTGGAAAAGGGACTGAATAACTAAGAGTACAAAATACCAGACACTGGATTTATGGCTCATTATAACAATCAGTAACTCACTAACCCTCCTTTGTCCTATGACTGAAGAAGTGTTAACTTACCACTTCACCTTGAATGGTCTCTTGCAACATATATTCACTCCTTATAGTTAACAATCTGTTTCACCTTGTATTTATTTGTCACACTCTGAGTACCTTTTTCAGACTTGAAGAAAAACTCTGTGTAAGCTCAAAAGCTTGTCTCTCTGACCCACAGAAGTTGATCCAATAAAAGATATAACTTCACCCACCTTGTCTCTCTAAGATCAAAAACAGTAATTTAAATAGAAATTACAGCAAATTGTTCAACAAATATGATGACTTAAAGAGATGGAATGATCTGTCCTTATTTTGTAGTACTTAGAGTGAATCAATTGATATGAATGTGTTCCCAAGAGTATTAATTTTATACAGTGCCTTCTAATACAATCCTCAAGAATCAGGTAGAATCGATTGAAAAGCAAATATCAAGATTCAGATGGAATGTGGGGGCAGAATATAAACCGAGAGTAAAATATTAATCATTACAGCTCTTGGTGAACTGCGGGAGGAAGGATATAGTGCTAGCTCTACTGTGAGCAGCACAAGTTCCCTTTAATGGAGGAAATACCCGTGGAAAAGCATTGTTGTCTATATTTTGCTCACCATAATGAAATAAACACAACATTCACAATGACATGCTGAAGGGAACACCATGGTATTTGGAATAATCTTTATATTTTCTCGGGTGACAAATTAAGTGGCTTCTAATATGATGTAATGGTTAATGCAAGAGTTATTTCAGAGATCTATCCCCAAGGTTCCTATTATCATCACATTAGGGAAATGTCATACATTTTATGCAACTGAAGAAAGATAGATACATGTTCAGAATTCTTGTTACTGCAGCCAAAAAATATATGTAATCCATATGGGCTGTCTGAGCATTTGCTTCTAGCCCTACATTAAGGGGCAGTGTGCAACTCTACCACACACAGAGGTATCCTGGGAAAGAAGTGTTCTCAGGGGAGCATAGATTCAGTGGTGCATCAGTATACCAAGACTTCACCCGCTCCCCATCGATCTGCAAGTGGAACGTTACTGGGTCTGCAGTCTTTATTCTCCACACCTGCAATCATAATGTGGGAGTCATGGGGTGGCTCTTACTTCCTCTCTGTACAGCTGCATCTGGCTGGGCAATAAACTGACCCTATGCTTGTGCAATCCCCTCTCTCCCACCGCCAAATGAAAGTACTATAAAAATGTGAATGACACAAATAAAGGATTTAGAGAGCTGGAATGACTTACTGCCTAAGTTAGATTACTAATGGAACTATATAAGGATAAATCTACCACTGTCAGTCTAGGCTAGATTCTTATACTGGTCTCTGACTTCATAGTGATAGGAGCACTTCTCAAGAATAAGAATGACAAGTATATCATCTCTTTCTTCCTCCTCTACTGACAGAAAGATGAATACTACCTCAGCTCTGTGATTTATTTCTGTATTATTTTATATCTATCACCCTCTTTTAAAAATATTATGTAAGATAACTTGTATTTTTAACTATTGTTTATCTTTAAAATAATATTTACTTTAAAAATCTGCATCAATCTCATATGCAGAGTGTAAAACTGACAGGTTACATCTGCCTTGAGAATGTTTTTACTTGTGTCCTGTTTCATGCTGCTTATGGTGCAAATAATAGGAAATAATAGATTTGGGACTGACTGCACCTCCTTCATTGAAGGTCATGACCAGTGTATCTGCAGCTTACCATCCTTCCTTAAACCACCACCCTTTACTCCCAGGGATCATAAAACAGCATGTGGTTTGGTGTATCGTATGCTCTTGACTTAGATGTTGCATGCACCATTTTTGTCAAATGTACATACTGTGTCAGATGGGATAATTGGGGACCACAGATACTTAAAGATGTTCAAGAAATTTTAGAACAGGAAACTGGTAAAAATAACAGATTGCTAGGTAATGCAGATTATCATGATTAAACGTCACGGTAAACTAATAAAGAACTTTAGGATATCTTCTACAAGATCTCTACTATAGATGTTGAATCCAGTGAGGTAATTCATGTTCCATAGCGGTGAACATTGACAGCCAGACATGTCCATATTCTTCTAATTTTTGACTCGGAGTTACAAACTTTCACCTTGCCAGGAAAGACATTCAAAAATGAAATATCCTCCAGTCAAGTAGGGAAATGTACAATGGGTAGACCTAATTATGTCTTTAGCATGATACCTAAATGATAAGCAGGGCCGTCTCCAGGCACCAGGCACCCAAGCACATGCTGGGGCGGCACCTGGTAAGGGGCGGCGGGGGAAGCGCGGCGCAGCATTCCGCCGGGGGGGGGGACGCTCCGGCAGTGCGGCGCGGGGGTGGCGCTCTGGGGGGTGGGGTTATGGCGGCGCTCGGCGGGCTCCGGCGGTGTGGAGCTCGGCGGGTGGGGGGGCAGCACGGGGCTCGGCGCTCGGGGGGGGGTCTGGCGCTCAGCGGGGGGGCAGTGCGGGAGGGCGGGGCGCGGGGGGGGGGTTCCGGCAGCGCTCGGCGGGGGGCGGCGCGGCGCTCGGCACTTTTTTTTGCTGCTTGGGGCAGCAAAAAAGCTAGAGCCGGCCCTGATGATAAGCATCCAGTTGATGACAGGCATTGTGCTCTGGAGATGCACAAATTTCAATATTTGTCAAGCATATCACAAAAAAACATTATGGAGCCTTTAGTTTTCCATTTAAACAAATAAAAATGTATCCCCAAGTATTGCACCAAAAATGACAAAATCGTGGACTGATCTAAGCATTGTCTTGTACCAAAGTGAAAAATTATCAAGCCATCGTACTAATATAATTACTCTGGTCTGGAAGCAGGTGCATTAAAGAAACAAATATGAAAAGGCTGGAGGCAGTAGAGATGAGAGTTCTTTGAAAAATGTATCAGCAAAAAGGACGAGGGGTACTTATACTCCTCATTCTTTTTTCTTTAAAAAATTGTTACTCTTTAGAAGATGTTTGCCTAAATGGTAGTATAATATGCTCAGGTGTTACAGAAGATTTGTTAATTCTCAGAAGGCAGAGTGAAGTGAAAGGGAAAAGATTTAGGACCTGATTAACTAGTGAACTATGTCTCCTTAATGCTGACTCCACTTGATTTGTACATTTATTTGCCGTAATTGTCATGCAAAATGCATCATCATTTTGTGTGCAGGTTTTTGTGGCTACCACTAAAATTCTCATTCATGGGGTTCATTTTTTACTTAAAATGAAATTTTAATTGAATTGACTTGACATTCTTTCCGTTTGTCCCATAGGAAAACACACTGTCTTGCCAGTTAAGGTAAATGGTCTATCTAGTCTTATATACTTATTCAATATTGGTCACCTTTACAGGGTTCAAAGGAAGGTATAAAAAACCCTATAATAGACAATTGTGCAGTAACATCCCTATGGGAAATTTCTTTCTAATCTCAGTAGTAAGTGGTGGTTGTTTTTTCTTGAAGCATGAAGGCTGATATATTCCTTATACATTTTTACTTAACTAGTGGAATTGTGCATGATACAGTGGTTTGTATGGGTAGTCTTATTATTCATTTGATAATTATTCTAATTTCTAATTTTGAATCCTTTAAAAATAGAACAAACTTTTTGCATCAATAGTCTCTTGTGGCAGTAAGAGCCTCCAGTACATAAAAGTATGACATGACATAAAATTCTCATTTTAAGGCAAATACATTTTTAACGATGTGGTGTCTCATGACTGTGTATGTGGCAACAGTACTACTTGATATAGAGGTCGAAAGAAGAACGCTGAATCTGAACCCATTTATTTTTTGTGAGCTTGGATTCAGATCCCTGAATCAAACTCCCTCCTTACAGGTCTGATTCAGGGCTTACTCCAAAATTGAGGGCCTACTTGCTAGTCAAGATGTGGTGGAAATTTTCCAATAACAGCTTGAGAGACTACAATGCAGTTGACACCGAAGTCAAACCCTAGTCCTAATTAGGCCTTAAGCCTGAACCCCCAGGTTGTAACAGTTCCCTCAAGATTAGTGATAGTCCACAAGTTTTAAATTTGGATTTAGATTCAGATATAATCTTCCCCAGAGATCAGGAATATTTAGATCTGAGATTTTGGTTTAGATCATAATGGAGGTAGCTACAGAATCCTGATACAACTTTCCACAAAGCTAAGGAGACGTGTTAAGATGTTGGGGTTTGCTTTGCTCTCATTTCTACACAAGATTTTAATAAATGATCCACAGAATTTTATCTGGTCACAATGTATACTCCCAAAAGAGGGATAAATATGGACATAAAGTGATTTGACTTAAATATTTTTATTATACTGTATTAGATTAGGTTATACAAAGGTATAGGTAGGGGAAAGCTTTCATGGAAATGAGTGCATAGACTAGAAAAGGAAAGCCTGATAAGGCCACCAACCTTTGAGGATTTGTGGGAATAGGGAAACTGGATTACCATTCATTTTACGATCCACAACTGAAGTAATGTGTTTCTTATTAAGTCTGATGTTGCAACTCTCATAATCCTTGAAAAAACAAAGGTGAAATGCAAGCCTGTAAAAACTATTGGGAGCTTTTAATGGTCATAACTGAAAGCAGACTTACTGAGATTAGATAGGTGGCCAAGGAAGTGAGGGGGAAATTTTCAGTTATTGTAAATCAAATAAATATGTCTGGCCAGCCAAGACAACAGTCCGTCAGCTTGTATATCAATTATTTTTTAATGGCATTTCACCTTTTCTTCAGTGTTTTACTTGCCCATATTATGTTGCCTATTACTAATCATTGAGTCTTTTTTGTGATTTTTTCATTATTGAAGATTTTGTGAAAAAATACCCATCATTATTCCTTACTGTTCATTTCTATCTAATGTCTGTCTATATTTTTGAGGTCATATTTTCAGCTCATCTCAATATATTTTTTTCTGGAATGTCTTTGAGTCAATTCCAAGTAGGGAAATAAATTGAAGCTTTAATCATGTTAAATCTCTCACAATGCTGGGCCAAACAATGCAAATCTGGAAATTAACAGCAAGCTACTGTATGCTTTCATTTTCATATTTTGTAGAATAGAAGTGTTTAACCTTTCATCCCTGAGTGTAGGGATGTGTCTGTTGACTTATATTGTTCATGTATATCATATTTTCAAAAGTCTCCAAAAACACCAAATGTGCATGCTTTCATTATAGAGCAGTTTTCCATTTTAAAGATACTTTGCAGCAATTTTAATAATTACTGTTACTACTGAATGCTGCTGCTTTAATATGGTAAAGCATATTAGAAGAAAATTTAAAGGAAAAAAAAAGGTGCATACCCTATAATGCAATTTTTTTATCATCAGCCCCCATGGGGTGGTGGGCACTTTTAAGACTATAATTACAGGTAGCCAAGAGTGGCTGAGAAATAATGAGGGTGCCTCCAAGATAATGGAACCCCATGGGAATAAATTGTTTGACAACTACCAACTAGAAATGTTTAGTGAATAGTTCTTCAGTCATATCAATATCTATATTAACATGCCAAAATGAATGTGTTCCAAAAATATTATATTAGTTATAAATACATGTTATAAATATAAAATTATGAATATTATAAAGCCACAAGGGATCCAGTGATTAAAAAACTTAGCAAAGAAAAATGATTAAAAGTAAAGGAAGACTGTGCTTCCAAAGTGAATAGTGAAGTGGTGGAATAAATGAAAAATAGTGGAACAATCCAAACAAGGGTTTTAAGAGTCCAAAAGTGAGCATGTAGCTCAAGATAATAGCAGTCTTTTTTTTTTTTTTGGTGTTTTGTTTTGTTTTATTTTATCAAAGCCTGATTGGTTCTCGTACTTCATGTATACTCTTAAAACCTCCATCCGCAAGGAATAATGTTATAAAATCTAATGATGTGGATTTAAGTAAAGCAACATCCAGTGGTCTAGTTAGTGACTGGGCAGCCAAATCAATCCACTTCAAAGTTAATCTGATATTCACATATGAAACATTGCATTGCACTGTTTTACTGCTGTATTATACTGCAAATTCTTGTCCAATTTGTTGATCACTATCACCCCATAGTTTCTTCAGAGTTACTGCTTTCCAAGTTTTTCTACTTTGTCCCAGCTTGATCTATTGGCATTTATTGTTACCAAGCCAGTGACATTTATCATTTACAGTCCTTCAGCAAGTTTGTAAAAAACACATGATAGTGTTCCGATCCAAGTCAACTTGAGCTAATTAATATAAGAATCCCTCTTTATTTGGTTTCCTTCCAGTTTATCTCAGTGGTAGTGAATGCTGCTAGTAATACTTTTAAAAAAATAAAATAATATTCAAGTAATGCTTGGCTAAGGGGAATTGCTTTTCTGAAGCATTGCAGTTAATCTTACACCTAATAGCATGATGGTCTTGTCATTAATTCTGAGATGTTGTCCTCACTGCGTTTTCCTGATATATGAGAGACATCAAGGGATTTGATTATGCAGGCTGTGTTCCTAGTTACACTGGTGATGCTGGTGATTCTTTGAATTAGGTGTATGAGTTTTGTTTTAGGATTTGTAATGTGATGTGTCTTATTATACATCAATAAATCAAGCATGGTAAGGACTCAAGACTGTCATATCAGGAACATATCTCAAAATAGTTAGAAAAAATATGGATATTGCCATCTTGGCTTTAGTTTAACACACACTCTCTTGCATCTGAAGAAGTGAGGTTCTTACCCATGAAAGCTTATGTTCCCAATACTTCTGTCAGTCTCAAAGGTGCCACAGGACCCTCTGTTGCTTCACACACACACTCTCTCTCTCTCAAAACCTGAGCCTAGCTCTTAGAATTCTTCCAGTGTTGCATGTTTGTTACTCTTACATTTTTCATTGCCATTTAACAAATTACTGTATCTCATGTTAGAAATATTTGTTTCTTGTTATGTTTTCCTCCCCTAGCCTCTTGTTTTCTGCAGTCAAAGAATTAGCATGTTTAACTATTTAGGAATGTAGTATATTCCCCAAGGCTTTCAAACCACGTTTAAGATGGAAGTGTATGCTCCTGAGAATATACACACATATAGGGCCAAATTCTGCTCTCGGTTAACTTGTTGTGATTTTGGAGTGACTCCATTGAAGTAAATGGAATTATACTGGGGAGCAGCTGTGGGAATGTTACGGCCTTCAGTGTATAGTATTCAACAAAATAGATAACAGTATGTATTATGGGGAGATACCCCTACATATAAGTCAGATTTTAGACCCCACATATGCTATCTACAAACTTCATCAAAATCAAAACAAACCACCTGAAATTTCAGACATGATTTTCTGCCAGAGAAGGGTATGTGTGTGTGCTAATTGGACAAGTCATTTTGGAGACATGAGAATTGAAAAATGAGACAATCTTATTTCTTAGTACTTTAATAATTTATTTTGATTTAATAGAAATCAAATATGCCTCAGCCAAGAAACACCATATTTGTTTTAGTACATTGGTCTTGGTGGAAACTGATCCCTCTGACTAGTTTTGAGTGATTTGTTACGGAATTATTGAGTTATTAAATTGAGTTTCTATATGCATTGTGGTCTCGGCTGAGTATAGATAAGTGTCCATTATAAATGACACTACTTTGAATGATCATAGTCAGAAACCCTCCCCAGTTATCTAAATAGAAGATGTATTGAGGACCCAGTACAGCAAAACACTTAGGCCCATGTTTAAGAAATCCCTATAACTTAAAAGTTATATATGTGCTGAGGTACTTTGACAAATCCCAACTTTAAAGTGTACTTTCTTTATTTAATGTGAGTTCCTTTAAAATAAAACAATCCCAGATGGGGAGTGAGCTGCTTCTTTCCTCAAGAAGTCTTGACTTTGAAAGGAAACTGGATCTTGTTCCTGCTAATGGTCCCTGGATCAACACATTTTTTCCTTCCATTATTGCCTGTTCGGAAGAACACTCACCATCAATGACGGAACCATCGCCTAATCAATCTTTTCAAGATTATTTTATCATTAAGAGTTAGTGCTAAGATTAATTTAAATAAATTGCAAGAACCTGTTTGTTTATAAATGGATAGTAGTGAGATGTGCATTTCCCAATGAGATAAAGCCACTCAGTTTACTAGAAATATAGCTATAGAAGAAACAGTAATTTCATGGGGAGCAGAGGTCTTCTTGAAACAACAGGAAACCACTACCACTCAGGAAATATTACAATCATTCTATTTTACAAGCAATATCTATCTTCCTATAACTAGGCTGCAGTTATCACTGTGAATTTTCCTAAATCCTCTCAAGGCTGAGAATGAAGGGAAATTAAAGGTTCGTGAACTTTGCTTTATTTCTCCAACATGCAAGAACCTTTAGCTATTTAAATGTTATTTGCTGCACTCTTGCTGTGATCTCTTAATGTTTTGTGCAGTACAAATAACAGCTGAGCTTTTTTATGTATTTTGATTCCATTACTTAGCCATGGTATGATGTGACCAGTATGAAATAGCCTTCTTAAAGGAATGCTATCACCTCCAACACCTGGCATGTATCAACATACTCACTTTTCTGTAGTTTATATTCAGCAGAATATACTAATAACTTTAATGCATTTTACACTTATGTGGTTATCTTTTTTCATTTTTCTTCTCTCTCTCCTACCTTAGTAGTTTCTGTCTCTGTAGTATTTATATAACACATAATATGTTCAGAGCACTGTGCAGACAATGAATTAATCTAAACGTAAGTGCACACAAAAATGTGTTGTAAGATGAGTGAAAATGACCCTTCCATCCCATTTGATTAGAGTTTCGATATTTATAAGTGAAACAAGCATTACATTGTAATGTAAGAGGTAGGAGTAACTTCACTTTGCTCACAAATATCCTGAATAAATCCCCCTGATTATTAGTTTGAACTGATCTGGGAGGACTTTGATTTAGTCCTGAGAGATATGCAGCAACTGCATCTCCCACCTCTCAGAATGAAAACTGTAGTTCAAGTGATACTTTAGTGCCATATATTTAAAAATAATAATAATAAAAACCCCGGGTCTCAAAAATTGACTAAGCAGCTCATCTCCAAACTAAGATTTCTGACTCTTGCAGAAGGTACAAATAAGATAGAAAAGTCACTCAGAGTCTTTCTTAGGCTGCTTTCTCTGCCGCTTTTCCCCAGCCTTTTGTAACCACACACACACACATATATGTATAAACAGGACCTTTAATCTTATGGTATCAAAGTGCTTAACAAACTGTAATTAATGATGTTTCAACACACTCCTGCATTGTTAGATACAGTAGGTAAATTGTACTATGCACATTTTACACCTGGGTAAACGGAGGTACAGAATAGTTTAAAGCCAAAGTTAAAAAAAAAAAAGTTTACCTAAAACCATATTTAGTGGCCTAAATATATGGGCTTGATTTCAGAGATGCTGAGGATTCACAACTTTCATTGACTTTTACTGGAGTCACGTGTGCTCATCACTTCAGATTATGAGTCCTATTCATTGTGTCTAACTTTAGACAACTAAATATGTAAATATTGCCCAAAACGACTTTCCCAAATGTACTCAATAGTCTCATGGCAAATTAAATAATAACACTAAGGAGTCCTGAGCCCTCCAACAACAGCTAGATCATACAGCTAAAGTTTTGTTTAGTTGATCGGTTGGGTTTTTTTACATAAAAGGCAATAGGAAGAAATCCTGAAATACTTACTGTCATTATTCTGGTGAAAGTCCCAGTGAAATCAGTGGGGCTTTTGCCTTTGTAAATCATCATCTTCTTTGATTCCCATTCATCAGGTCAACAGCAATGATGGAATCAAATGTAGTCTGTCTACCATTTTTGATCTTGTACCAGCTTCACAGCTTTGTTCATCTTTAAACGTTTTTGTTCTAGGTCATTTTTCACCATGTATATCCAATGTGTTGGATAGACATTGATGCCTGAGTAAATGTAGAGTAGAAATTTTAGGATTTGACTATTTAGGGATAGATACATTGTATAAGATATGCAGGATTATATCCATCACATGTAGAAACATGATGCCACAACAGCTATTGGATCAGAAAGAAAAGGAAATACCTGAACTGATAAGCAGAGTGTACCTGGAAGAGTTGATTCTAGGCAGCAAAGTGGCCAAGTACTTTTAAAGGAAAGCATGATTGAAGAATATCAGGGTGACTAGAAAGAGTCTTTATGTGAATTCATTCAATATGTTATCCACTGTGGTACCATATCTCTTTGGAAGATGACCTCAGAGCAAAGATAATAAGTCTATGAAGTCCACTTTATCCATCGTTTTGTAGTGTCTTTTCATGCACAATGTTTGTCAGTGGAAATTAAGCCAAAAATGAAATGGGGGATTAGTTGAGACCTTCCCAGAGTTAATATAAATATTCCTTGTTCTTATTTCTACTTTTTCTATTTCCTTTGTGCATTTTTAAAAATAATTTAATATCCTTGGGGGAGTAATTCAGTGAATTCGGCCAGGAGGAGTTCAAGTAATTGTATCACCTCTTTCTGGATATTTTAAATTTCTCTCTCTGAATACACTGCATGGCATAGTCATTATTTTGGATCATTTAGTTTAAAGTAAGGAAGGAGGCTGATACCTTTAAGTTTGATACATGACTGAGGGGGCAGATCCAACTTCAGTGTAAGTCAATGGAAAGATTCCAATTGAATTAATTGGGAGCTGGATCAGGACTATGGGGAGATCTGCATATAGAACATCTTTTTAAACTGTAACTTTTAAATCAAAGTTGAAGGGGCTCTTACATATTCCTAGGAGATGGTTCCCTTTAGTGTACTGTTGTTGAGTGACCCCAGGTATACTTGATAAACCTGTAGTTAGTGATCTTGAGGAAATATCCTCAAAATTCTCACAGGTTTTTGAACTGCTTAAGTTAAACCACCTTTAAAATCATTTGAAACTGTAGTATAGACCATGTCTGGACCATGTCTGAATAATTTTATTCAACAAGTGACAAGACCATCTTAACATGGTCGTTTTTAGCTGAACTGGTTTTAAAATGATACAACTGACCACACTGCACCTTAAACCAAGGGGAGGGGGGGTATTTGGCTTGCTGGCCAAATTAAGGGAATAGTGCTTTGTGGCTAGAGGAGGGGTGGGGGGATGAAAACTGCTGCAAAAGGGTCAGGGTTTAAAAGGAGCAGCTCTGCACCTGAACTCTTCCTTTTACACGAGCTGGCTGGGAGAATGGCGTTCCTCTGTAGAGCTTTGAAGCCCATTTGTTTTGTCCGATATAAAAGGGGGACAGTAAAAGATGTCTGGGAACCCAATTGGGTTTGGGAGGGAGGCAGCCAAGCTAATTGCCAGTGCCTCCCGGTGGCATATATCCAGTGCAGGTACTCCATAGGGAAGTTATACAGTGACTGGATAAATGGCTTGGAAAAGAACTTAAAAAGAGGTGTTCATTAAAGGAATGAATGGGGGACAGTTGGGGACTCCTATGATTGGTACAACAGGGAGCCAACCCCCTATTCTCAGAGCCCACCTTAACCCTTCTAAAAATGGGGGCTGGTAAGTTCCAGCAATGGATTTGCTGGAGGGACCTGGGTGGAAAAAGATGGGGAGCTGGTAAAAGCCCCCTTGGTAATTACGGAATAAACCTGGGTTACCTGCACTGTACACTGTTATCTTCCAAGTAGTCCCAGACATCTAATAAGAGAGTTGTGACCTGATTAAACCCATGTTAAATGTGTCCTTCCCTTCTTTTGGTATAGCCAGACAATTTAAGAGAAGCTTCCCCATTGTACAGAGGCATACTGCATGTTATATGAAATGCTGTAAACTTGCCTGAAATTGTGTATGTTTTCTTATTCATACAAAACATTGTGAAAGAGCAGCTAAATAAAATGAAGATTGTGTTCAGCTTGATCTAGAAATTGGTATTGAGTTTCAGACTTGAAATACTTAAGAGTTTTAGCCATAGTGTATCTGTTTGAGATGAGACATCTACTTGGAGTATGGATGTACGTAATCCTGTCATTGATTTATGGACCCAAATTTCCCCAGAGGTGTGGATTTGTGCAGTTGATTACTTTTTAGACATATAGTATGCATCTGACGTTCCACATTTTAGAAGCGGTGCTCTACTTTGGCTCAAAGGCTGCTGTAAATTTCTCTCACACGGATTTAGCTTTTTTTATTATTATCCAAGTAGTACAAATATGATCATTCTCTATCCATCCATGCTTCTACAAAATATAAATGGAAAAATAAAATTATTTCTCTTCCAGCTGAGCTGACAAGAGAAATGTTAAGGCTAAGGGTTGTGCTAGTAAAAGTGTGAGGATGACTGTCCAGAGGATTCCTTGGTCAGAAATGTGAGGTTTAAATTTAGTTTTCACTATAGCTAGGTTAGTGGCCATTCTTCTTTTGTCTGGCAGCGAGTTCTGGCCTCTTGGTCCAGCTCCTCTGAAAGTTCTTTCTCCTGAAGGAAAGATTATTCCCATTTTCTTACAGATGTGGGTTTTCCAGTATGAGGAAGGAGAGGTAATCTCTCTAGTAGATAGGGCCAATACCATTCGGGATTTTGAAACAATACAGTAACTTTAACTGGACCTTTGTGTTTGGGGAGCAAGTGTAGAGATTAGCAAATCAGGAATGATGTATTTTGCACCTAATGTAGCTTCTAAAGGATGTTGGACTTTAGTCCTACTGATAGGGAATTAAAACCTCAAGGTTGAAATATGTTGATTATTGTGGCTAGATCAGTAGTCCTATGGCCATTCACAGATGGGAATGGATATTTTGTACCACTGTGTCTATTTGGGAGACTAAGCCTGACCCACATGTCTGTCAAGCAACATTAATACTCTGAGGCCAGAGGCCTTCAATGGTGTGCATTGGTTGCTGTTTCAAATTCCAACCTGGTCAGTCATGATCAACAGACTTTCGCAACTGAAGACTATTGATTGGCTTACATTCAATATGATCCCAGTCTCACCTCTGTCCCAAGAAGACACACCTCAAAACCCTACCAACATATTTGGTACTAAATGTCACCCACACTGGCTGTCTCAGCTGAGAAGAAAGGTTGGAATAATTTTGTAAAGTGAACTAGCTTTTCTCTTATTCCTAACAATTGGTCTTTTCGGGTAAAAGCTGAAGTACGTTGATGGGCCACTGGGGAAGCTTGTATAGCTACTCCTCTTGCTACATCACATCTGTGATTAGTCCCCAAAGTTACTGTTCTGGCAACATCACTTTCCTCTTAACCTCAGCAGTGCTGAACATAACGCCATCAACAGCCTCAGGAACAACTCTGACATCATAATCAAAAAGGCTGACAAAGGAGGTGCTGTCGTCATCATGAATAAGTTGGAATATGAACAAGAGGCTTCTAGGCAGCTCTCTAACACCACATTCTATAGGCCATTATCCTCTGATCCCATTGAGTATTACCAAAAGAAACTACACCATCTGTTCAAGAAACTCCCTGAAAAAGCACAGAAACAGATCTGTACAGACACCTGCCTAGAATCCCGACCAGGGGTATTCTATTTGCTACCCAAGATCCATAAACCTGGAAATCCTGGACGCCCCATCATCTCAGGCATTCGCACCCTAACAGCAGGTTGTCTGGCTATGTGGACTCTCTCCTCAAGCCCTACGCTACTTGCACTCCCAGCTATCTTCGAGACACCACTGACTTCTTGAGGAAACTACAATCCATCGGTGATCTTCCAGAAAACACCATCCTGGCCACTATGGGTGTAGAAGCCCTCTAAACCAACATTCCACACAAAGATAGACTACAAGCAGGGCCCGTGCATCCACCAGGCAAACTAGGCAGCCACCTAGGGTGCCAAGATTTGAGGGGGCCAAAAAGCAGTGCCCAAAATGTCTGGGATGCTCACCTGGTGCCTGCTAAATGTGTAACCCTCTTCTCGCCGCTGTGCGAGGGGGCGCTGTGGCTTTGATCAGTTCCAGCCTGCCGGGAAGTGATGCCATTCCTCCTCCGGCCGCCGGGGGCGCTGCACTGCTCCCTGCTGCTCTGGCTCTTCCCCAGAGCCCCGCTCCGGCTCAGCCCCACCCTGCCCCCACTCTCCTGCACTCCTCACCCACAACTATTTCACATTTGGGGACAATATATACCTTCAAGTCAGCGGCACTGCTATGGGTACCGGCATGGCCTCACAGTATGCCAACATTTTTATGGCTGACTTAGAACAACGCTTTCTTAGCTCTCGTCCCCTAACGCCCCTACTCTACTTGCGCTACGTTGATGACATCTTCATCATCTGGACCCATGGAAAAGAAGCCCTTGAGGAATTCCACCATGATTTCAACAATTTCCATCCCACCATCAACCTCAGCCTACACCAATCTACACAAGCGGTCCATTTCCTGGACACCACTGTGCTAATCAGCGATGGTCACATCAATATCACCCTATACTGGAAACCTACTGACTGCTATACTTACCTACATGCCTCCAGCTTCCATCCAGGACACACCACATGATCCATTGTCTACAGCCAAGCTTTAAGATACAACAGTATTTGCTCCAATCCCTCAGACAGAGACAAGAACCTACAAGATCTCTATCAAGCATTCTTAAAACTACAATACCCACCTGATGAAGTGAAAACCCACTGGATTGTGTTATGCCTTTATCTGCTAGATTAAAGAGCTCATTATCAAATATTTGTTTCCCATGTAGGTATTTACCGACCGTAATCAAGTCACCCCTTCTCTTTGTTAAGCTAATTAGATTGATCTCCTTGAGTCTATCACTATAGATTGGTCCTTAATATAGTGTGTTTTGGATATGTTCTTGCATATGGTATAAAATTATTACCTTTTTGTCTTTAGATTTTAGTTTTGTGTGTCCCACACATTAGGATTTGGTTGTGTGTCAGAGAAAGATACAGATGCTTTGAGGTGTGCACCTGTTATGCATAAAAATAAGAGGACTTTATAAATAAAATATGTTTTCTAAAAATCACTCTAATGTGAAGAGGCTCACCTAGACAATTATGAAAGATCCTGGAGGCTTGAACATGTTAGAAAGAAATAACTGAAGGAAATGCCATTGGAGACTACAATTTACATTTGCTTACATCCTCTCCTACTTTTAAATCACCTATAATCAGTTACTTTATGTGTCTATTCACTGGTTTCTGAATACTGACAAGATAGAAACCTTGTATTAAAATGGATTAGTAGATGATGCAAATTCTCTTGCCCTTGCAGCTGTTATCATGTGGCTAGGGCAGTGAAGCAAAAAAAAAAAAAAAAGGCAGAATATAGTTGGTCATGTTATCTTATCATTAATGGATTTAGCTATTTCCGTACTTAAAGTGATTATCATGATGTCAGAATGTGCTTAATTACAGACCAGTAGTGACATTTTTTCTGAATTTTTAATAGACAATAAATTTGAGATTAAATAACTTATTTATGTCTGTGAGAAATAAAAACATTCAGAGAGAACAACTATGGAGCTCTTGTGTAGAAAAGATGAAAAAAGGCAAGGAAAGATGATGAGAGTGGAAAATGTAGGTGCCAGGTAATAATTAAAAAGGTCAGGTTGCATGCAGAAGAAACAAAACAGGATAAGATGGTAGGAAAGCCAATTAGAGAATCAAAAGGTAAGAAGCCAAGGTCTGAAATAAAGGAGTGATAATCACAGACAGCAAAAGAGAGGATTAGCATAGAGAGGGGATAATAACAGTTTGTAGTTGAAAAAAGAAACTGTAAAAAATCAAATAGAAAAATAGAACACCAAATAGAGAAGGAAAGCAGAAAAAAATGAAAATAATTAATTTTTAGCAAAAATGTGAAAAGAGAATCTGATGGATAAGGTAGTTGTCATTTTCTCTTGAGACACCAGACATGGGATAACTGGTTTGGTTTACAGCTGTTACTGGTCACATGTCTTTAAAATATGTATTACAGGTAAACAAAGAAGAGGATGCAGAGACCCCATGCAAGGCTTTCTGTGCTATGAAATACCAACACTAGTGAGGGCAAGCACAAACAGAGCAACTGGGGAACTTCCTATCCTTTTCCATCAGGGAAAGGGCACTGAATAGCCCCACCAGGAACACTGGAAATAGGCCGGGGAAGGACTCAGTGATGGCTCATAGAGTAGCAGTGGTGGTTGTTCCAACCATTTGCTCCAATATCAGTTCCCCTTGGAGATACTGTGGAGCCTTGTGACTTGCCCTTTTTCATGTATAATCTGTCTCTCCAAATCCGATTGGTTTCCAACACAAAGCTTGTCTTCTCAGGCTTTTTGAGGAGGGGTGAATTTCACCCCCAAAATAAACTTAGATAAAAACAGTATAGGAAACAATAGAGTTACTCCAAATGCCTGATTTTTTTTTAACTACTGTTGCAGATTTAGATAAATCTATTGTATAAGTGTAACCTGCCTGCCATCATCACCAAAGCACAGAGTGTGCAAGCAAAATTCTGTGTGTGTGTGTGTGTGTGTGTGTGTGTGGTTTAACTTTGTTCTAGGGTTTGAGTGGTGAAAGCAAGAGAATTAAACAAGTCAATGAGATTCAGTAATACTCAGTAATCAGAGGATATAAGACATTTTTGTACAAAACAAATAAAGGACAAAGGAAATGTATATCTTTGGTATATAAATCTATAACTCAAAATGGTGGATAGCGATGTGCCTGGAACAAAACCTTGCATCCACACACCTCTAATTATGACATGTTCAGAATCAGCTGGAACCAAAATCTGAATTTCACAGTTAATTTCTATCCTTATAATGTGCTGAGCCAAAAATCTGTATTGGAAAAACACTTAACCTTCTGGGTGTTCAAATTATGCTTTTGAATTTTGTATCTCAGATGCATAATTAAGGGTGTTGGCGTAATTTCTATTGGAAAAAAAGAGAAAATAATTATTTAAAAGTTTTGCTTTTAGACTTGCCATGTCTGTGGCAGACATAGAAATGTTGTGTAATAATCTAGAAATGCTGGTCTGTAATAATTGTATATTTACTTTGTGACCTGTTTAATGAGAGATCTCTCTATAACTATATTAGGTTTACTCTATGAATGTATTGATTTAGTGTAATTAGGGAACTGCTGGACAAATAAGCAGGAAGACAGCAGAATAGCCTAGATAAGCAGCCTCCCAACAAACATTTGAGGGTGATTACAAGATAATTGTGTGATGCTATGTGGAATATTGGTAACCATTTATTATAATATAGATATCAATATTACAAAATTGTAATGAATCATATGAGATATACAATGTAAGGTATCAGTGGAAAAGTTATAATTTGCTAAAAATGGTAAGTGTATTTATATGTATGTATCATCTTTGTACTGTGAATTATAAATATGTATGATATATTAATATCTCAAACTTGTGCTCTATATCTGTGTGACATCCCCAGACAGAGTGGCATCAGCACTATCCAGCCTGCTTAATGGCCCAAGGACAATCAGCTGTATAATGAACCCATTGAGAGAAGCTGGGCTCTACGCCTATGTGTCAACAGGACATGTAGGAACATGACTGTGGACAGAGGACTCCAAGTGCTTTTCCATGCCCATGTGCTGTGAGCTTGTGTTGGGGAGAGAGGATGTATAAGCCACATAGCAAAGGATATAAAAAGGCAGCTGCATCTTCTCCATTTTGTCTTCAATCCTGTTTCTCATCTTTGGAGTAACTTCTCTACAAACTGAAGCTTTAAGCAAAGCTTTCAAGCTTTCGATGTGTTCCAGAGGGATTTTACAAGCCAACAAACTCACCAATGCTGCTAAGAACCTCTCATATGAACTCTAAAATCATATGTTTGTATCTGACTGCTTTGACCATTTAACAACTCCTTTACTTTTATAACTAAACCTTTAGTTTTTAGATACTAAAGGATTGGCCAGAAGTGTGGTATTTTAGGTAAGATCCAAGGTAGTATTGATCTGATAATGTGGCTGTCTCTTTGGGGATCAGAAGAACATTTTGTATAGTGAGTAGAGTTTTAAATAACTTCTCACTTTACTGGACCTATTTGTTGATTGGGAGTCAGAGACTGGAGTGCAATAAAGGGGGCCGTGTGATATCTTTTTTTCAGCTTCTTGATAACCAGTGTTGGAGCACAGTTTGTGACTGGTTTGTGCCTCCAACTGTAGTTGGATCCTACAGTTTTGGGAGAATCTGCTCTTCTTTTTGCAGTCTGCTTTGACATTGGTATTTTCATTGTGGGCTACCCTAGGCACCTTGGTTCCCAAATGGTTGCGCTATTAGCAGTGAAGATGGTACTTCCTTTTGCAAAGGCTGGGAGCCCTTGATCCCTGAATGTGATACCTCAATCAGTAGACGGGGCTGAAGCCTTAGGCCATGTCTACACTATAGAGTTAAGTTGACACAAGTTATTCCGATGATCATAAACCATTATAATTACATCACTTTTGCATGTTCACACAATGCTACTTGTGTTAGCAGAGCACGTCCATAGCTGGTGCTCTAGCATAGAAAGAACAATGCCCCATGGGTAGTTGTCCCACTGTGCAACTCGCCACCTTCACCGGCTAGGAGTTGTGGGAATGGGGAATAGATCACCATGCATCAGGGTTGCAGGCTCGCCCTCCCATGATGCACTTTTTTCTGTTCTATCAGTCCACGGCCTCTGTAAACTGTGCAGCTGCCATCTCAGCCTGAAAGCATGGATCCTGCACTGCTCTTTAGTCTTGTGATAAGTGTTATGAACACAACACAGCTGATCATGCAGTATTTCATAAGCTGCAAATCTGAACAAGAATCCATGTGTGCCATGTAAAGAAACAATTGCAGATTACTTCTGGCATTCACGGAGCAGCTGCACACGGTGGACCGTCATTATTGGGCTCAGGAAACAACCACTGAGTAGTGGAATTGCATCGTTGTGCAGGTATGAGATGATGAGCAGTGGCTGAAGAACTTTCAGATACACAAAGCCACCTTCATGGAACTGTGTGCAGAGCTCGTCCCTGCTCTGCAGTGCAAGGACACCAAAATGAGAGCTGCCCTCTCAGTGGAGAAGTGCCTGGTGATCGCTGTGTGGAAGCTGGCAGCTCTAGACTGCTACCAGTCAGTTGCAAATCAGTTTGGAGTTGGGAAGTCCACTGTAGGGGTTGCGTTCACACAAGGATACAGGGCCATTAATTGCATCCTGATATGAAGGACTGTGACTCTGGAATACAAGTGTGAAATAGTGGATGGCTTTGTGGCAATGGGATTCTCTAACTGTGGCAGGGTGATAGATGGCATGCATATCCCAATTTTGGCTCTGGACCATCTTGTGATGGAGTACGTCAATAGAAAGAGCTACTTCTCTATCATATTGCAGGTGCTTGTGGATCACCAGGGTCATTTCACTGACATCAATGTGGGGTGGTCAGGGAAGGTGCATGATGCACACATCTTCAGGAACACTGGCCTATATAGAAAGCTGCAAGCAGGGACTTTCTTTCCAGACCAGAAGAATTCCAATGGGGGATATTAAAATGCCCATAGTGATTCTGGGAGACCCAGCCTACCCCTTACTCCCATGTCTCATAAGCCTTACACCAGAAACGTTGTCAGCAGCAAGGAGCGCTTCAACAATAGGCTCAGCAGGTGCAGAATGACCATTGAATGTGCATTTGGCAGATTAAAGGATTGCTTTGACACTGAGGAGCACTCTTTTATTGGAGTGCTGAAGAAGTGAGGTTCTTACCCACGAAAGCTTATGCTCCCAATACTTCTGTTAGTCTTAAAAGTGCCACAGGACCCTCAGTTGTCTTTTACTGGAGGCTCTCATAGCTATGTATAAGTGTAGCTGTCATTAAGGAACCTGTCTGAAGGGATGGAGTGAAAGGGATACTGTGACAGGCTGGGAACATGCAAGGATTGTCTGTGTGGAGTTTGTGGAGGACATGGGATGCAGTTCTGCGTTGGCTGCATGGGGAGGTAAGCAGTCATGTGTCCTGAATGCTGCACAATCAGGGACTCTGTTTGGTCCTCCATCAGTTTTGTCATTCACTCCTGGCCCTCTAAAATATGCTCCCGGCCGTGCTTCCTGTCCTAGCTCTCTCTGTTCAATTTTTCATTAATTGTCTCTCTCCACACCCTGTGATCTTGATCTGTGGTGTCAGATGATTGGAGGACCTTCCTAAACATGTCCTCCTTATTCCTCCTGGTTCACCTCCTTATCTGACTGACAAAGGCACTCTGCTGGTGTTCAGGGGGTTCCCCTGAAGGGCACATCTGCATAAGCATAAGACACAAGTGGGCAGTTTTGTGAGTTCACTCACAGCATTGAATCATAATAGTTAAATACACCTCTTTCTCACTCTCCCTTGGCAAGCACACAGCTCGGCGAGCCCCCTATATGTGGTGAGTTGGGTCAGGGTGGGACGGGGGAGAAGGTCCAAGATGGGGCAAAGGGTCTATGTAGTTTTTTAAGGGAATCACTGTAAGCACATAGGGACGCTACTGTAAATTCTGCCACCATTATCCACAGGCGGGGGTGATTGAAGCCGATATCTTACTCCTGAGGGTAAACCAGGATGCAAGGGTGCATCTCCTGCATGGGTGTGGTTTCAGACCGGGTCACTATGCTGCCCTGCTGTGTGCTGCTTTGGTTCCTGCAGAAGTGATTGTCAATTGCCGATTGGCATGGCAAAGTTTCCTACAATGGGGGAAGAAACAAAGTAGCTCTGCCAAGGAACCTTTGGCAAAGGATTGGCGAATACCTCCAGGAAAGTTTCATAGAGATCTCTCTGGAGGATTCCTGTGAAATCTTAGTGTGCATTAACAAACTTTTCCACAGGGCCCCCACTGCATAGCTGCATAGGAGAAAGGGAAGCAGATGAAAACACGGCTAGTCTTGTAGATTTATATCCCTTAACCCACTTCTAACATATAGCAAAACAAAGGACAGCTCTACCTCATGTAACCAAGCAGTATCAAATCAAAATGAGCACTTACCAGAGCTTCTCTCTCCTGCATCATCCATGCCAGAGCCAGAGTGCTGGGACTGGCTTGAACCCTCCGGAATGGAGAAGAGGTCCTGGCTTGCCGCACTACCAATGACCCTGTTGCTTGTCATCGAACTCCATTTCCTCATCCACACTTCATCCTTCGGATTGAGTCCATTGCATACTGTCTCCAGCCCTCCCCCATCCTCCCCTCAAAGTATATAGGGGGCTTTTGGCAGTGGAGTTGGGGTCGACACCGGGGATAACGTCCAGCTCCTTGTAGAAGCAGCAGCTCTTTGGCCCAGCACCAGAGTGATGGTTTGCCTCCTTTGCCTTCTGGTACGCCTGCCTCAGGTCCTTAATCTTCACACACCACTGATGCATGGATCATTTGAGGTCCTACTCCAACATGCCATGATAAATCTGCCCATAGGTATCGAAGTTCCCAGCTCCACTCCAGCAATAAGACTGCACAGCTTCCTCTCCCCACACACCCAGCAGATCCAACAACTCTAGTGTACTCCAAGCAGGAGAGCATTTGCTGCCTGGAGCCGACATGGTCAATGGAGAAGATGTGATGTGAGCTTTCCGTACCGAGCAAACAGAAAATGGAATTTCAAAAATTCCTGGGCCTTGGGGGGAGGGAGGGAGAGGGTCGTTCCTGTATACCTGGCTGCAGGGCAGCAGAGTTCAAACTGCCCGCCAGAGTGGTCAGGATGGGCATTCTGGGACATCTCCTGGAGGCCATTTACAGTGACATTAGCAAGCCCAGTGATGACATTGACACTGTGTCAATCTAACTTTGTCGAAAAAAACTCAACACCTCTCATTTTATTTTGTCTGCATAGCAGAACAGTTAATCAGCGGGAGGAGCAGTGTGGTGTGTACACCTCCACTGTTTTGTCGATAAAAGCTGACATTTGTCAACCAAACTGTGCAGTGTAGACAAGGCCTAAGTCTTTCATCATTTCCTGAAACACTCTGCAGCCTCTCCTGAGCACCTGGAAATTGGATGCAGCCAGGAGTGACTGCATTGGTAATGTGCTTGTCTGCACTCCACCATGTATACAACATGTCTGCTCCCCAATCCTTGCCAATGTGAAGAGTATCTCTCAACCATCAGACGTGCCACTGTATAACACCTGTAGCTTACAAATATGACAAATGTGGAACCCCTGTATTTTGGTGATGAATACCATAACTGATGCTCATCATTTTCAAGTACAAAGTCTTTTTAAAAATGTCTTTTGACTGTGTGAATCATATGGAAACATACAACCTCCCATGTATCCAGCAGCAGAGTTTGCACCCTGGACCTTCACATCTACAGTTTAGACTCCTCTCACTTCAGCTACAGAAGTAATTGTTAGCCTTTTTGTGGGTCAGACATTAGAGGACATCTTTACATGCACTTGCCCCTTGAGTTACATAAACATTTAAGTTTCTAGCCAAAAGTAGAATTTTTTTCTAAACATGCTTCGTAATCAAACAGTATGTTCATATAATTGGTTTTGTCTGAATCAGCACCCAAAGGAGGAAAAGGTGGAGCAAGGCACAGAGTTCCAGAATGTGAGAGATATTTTATAAAAGAAGTCCAAAAAAGGTGGCATCTGTAATTCAACCACAAGTGTGGTGCTGCTATTGCTGCACTGACTTGTACTTACTCTTCACATGCTAATTCTGAGTATTTAATGCTAATAATCCATTTAAAATAATAAGATTGTCACCAATAAGAAGTTAGTATTTGGCAACAGTCACCACACTGCAGTTTCTGAGGTTTATCACTATGTATCTAGCACAGGAAATAACTATGTGGAAACCACAGACAAATGATTACTTTTTAATGACAGCTGTTGTTCCTTGTGTTTAATCAATGTGGATCTCAAATGCCTGGCACATACCATTAGTTAGGTGTTGTGATTTTATCAGTTTTACATACTGGGACACTGAGACAGGAAGAAATTCAGGAATTTGTTCAAAGTTATGCAACATGTCAGGGGCCAACATAGAATATACCCTTAGATATCCTCACTGTTAATACTGTAAGTGTAATAATATCTTACATAATGTCCTGTATATCCATCCTTTAATGGCACAGTCCCAACTGACTGGTTGGTCCTGTAAGGGTCCAGCCCTGTCTTAAAAAGCACCTTCCATTCAACCCACTGCTTACAACCAACAGCCAAAGCTTTAATTCCCAAGCCACTCAAAAATTCTGATCTCTTAGGTGATCGTGCAAAATAGGAAACTACTAATGTCTTGGACTGAACAGACTCTGGAGAATAAAGTGCTGAATTCTGAAGATTAAGATTTGAAACTTTGAAGTATAAATTGGTCTCTGCTCACTTAGGTTGTATTATAGAGGGTAGGGTGCCCTTCAGATGGCAGTGAGATGAAGCAACAGCAAAGCTTGTCTAATGTTAATGAAAATGTTAATAGTTTTCTGGGAACAAAATACCATTTCAACAACATTATCAATATATCATTCAGAGCTCAGCATGTGAAAATGAACAAGCCGTTTGCCTTACAGATGAAATTTGCAAACTTTGCCTTTTCCTCTGCATTTCACAATGGTGAGAATTCTCTTTTTCAGATTTCACCATGAATAAATTAACTTGCCTTTTATAAATATCACTGTAATTATTCAAAAGACCTGGTATGCAGGCAAAGGTCAGGAAATTGCGTGACATTATAGCCAGTGCTAGACTGGCTTTTCTAGAAATTTTCACATTTCAGAGTTTGCGAAATACACTATACCAAGCAAAAACTGGCTGTTCTGATACAATTTCTAGGAGTCAATGGTAACTCTACAAAGTACAAAAACAAAAGAAACACTGTCATTCTGTAAAGTGAGAGCTTGCTCTCTTTGTTATTGTAAGATCACTGCTGTATCATATCCTGTAAGCAGAGAAAAGCTCATAAATCAAGTTTAAATAGTTTGGTTTTGGTGGACTAGTGCAAACAAGCACAAACCCTGGAAAAATGGCTGCAGGCACAAGTTAATTAAACAAAAGGACCATATCTGTCCTAAGGAGCACACCTATGGCTTTCTCTCTGAATTATTTCTTGAGCCAGTGAGTTCATATGGGAGGAGCTATCGCCTTTGGGGATTGCCAAGCTTTGTCCTAGGAAATACTCCGGTAGCCAACACAGTTACTTTGTTACAATACATACATGGTTTTATTTCTATTTATTTTTCAAGAAGATTTTATGCCTCCCTCTGAGACCTAGACTTGGTATGCTAAACCTCAGACTTAGCAAGGGAGATTAAAATAATTCCAACAAAAGAAATTTAAAATGCATAAAACCATTGAAATTGTTGTCTTGTAGCAGATGTGGTATGTATGGAATATGTGATGGCAAGATGTCATCTGAAAGTTTTATTTGCACTCATTTTCAATGACTTGTGTAACTCGCTGATGGTAATGCCATGTTGAGTAATGTTACCATCCCAAATTCAAATGGATAAAGCCTTTATGCCACACTCAGGGCTAGTCTTACAGGTGGGCAAGTAGGTTGTCACACCCCAAGGCCCCCCTCCCTCAGGGAGTCCCCGGGAAGGCAGATCAGCATTGTATATTGCTAACGCTGTTGCAAGCATCACAAAGCATTTTGAGGAGGGTCAAAGGTGTGTGAGTGGGGAGTGGAAGTTTCCTTTGCAGGTACGAGAGACTGGGGGGGGGGAGACCATGGTGGGTTCCGTATGGGATGGGACCCATTCGGCAGCTAGTATTTGGAATATTCAGCAAGGGGCCATGAGAGATGAGCAGTTGGGACAGTTGGAGAAGGCCCTGGGACTAGCCACATGTGCAGATGTCACCCACCTTACAGTGGCCTCTGCTGCCCTCAAACATACTGCCGAATTGGCCCTCCACATGCAGGATTCCTTAAAGGGACTAATTGAGACCATAGTTGAGGCCAGGGATCAGCTAGCATGGGATTCTGTATGCTTCCAGTTCCAACAATACTTAACCCAACAAGTCTGTAGCATACAGGAGAATGTGCTCCATGCAGTCTGGCCAGGAGAGATTCATCCCCCCTCCAGAATCCCCTGAGAACAATGGCCTTTTCGCCATTTCTGGAGCTTACTAATTGGAAGTGTACAGGCATAGCCTGCTCCTTCACTGCCTTCGGTCCCGTGAAAGGAGTGTGGGCCCCAACCATAAAAATTCAACCAGGCCTTTGGGAAGGCTGCCTCTGGGACTGGGTGGTCCATCGTGATGTGTGGGAGGTGGCTCCCCCAAATGACACGACTAAGCGGTATGTGCTGACTGCATCCCCGGACTATCAGCACATATGGATTGCAGAAGACAACACCTGGCAACTCTGGCCTATAGAGCCCCCTCAAATAGTGTGTAAGGAGAAGGCAATGCCAGGACGCTTTTATGAGGAGGGTCGACACATCTTTTGGGAAGGGGAGACATCGGGATATGCCCCCACTGCAACACATCTGTTCACCAATACCTCGGCATGTGTTTGGAGAACCACCAACCTCAGGGTGCCTCTCGATTTGCTGTTAAAATCACAAACAGAAAATTTTTCGGTGCATTTGCCCGCCGTTCTGCAACAGACTGTTAATGTTTCTAACTTTGTTGTGTTTAATTTTTCATGGATTACACCCAATGTGTTTCTCTCATTGACGCACATCCAAGAGCAGCTTTCCATGTTCAAACAGATGCCTCCTTCTTCACAGTATTACAACACACATATAACCAGGAGAAAGCTGCATTCGCCACTGCCATTCGGGTGGGGCATCTATGCCAATGGGGAGATGTGTTATGCTATGTAACTAATGAAACCAGAAGCCATTATTGGCTAGTGTATGCAAGTGTGGCTGTCTTAATAATTTTATGTATGCTATATTGCTGTTTCTGTAGAAGGCCAACCATAACCCTTGCCACCATCCAGGGGGAGGATGGAAACCTAAGTTGTGACCCCTCCTAACAAATTGTTGATTCGGAGTAAACAGGGGGAATGTCACACCCCAAAGCCCCCGACTTCAGGGAGTCACCTGGGAAGGTAGATCAGCATTGTATATTTCTAATGCTGTTGCAAGCATCACAAAACATTTTTGGGAGTGTCAAAGGTGTGTGAGTGGGGAGTGGAAGTTTCCTTTGCAGGTCTGAGAGACCGAGGGGGCGGGGAGAAAAAGAAGAGAGCAAAGAACGGGTTAACTCAACATTTCAGCTCAGTTGGAAGGTAAGACATTGGCCACAGCAGCCTAAGGACACTGCTCACAGCCAAGACTTGGCTGACAGCTGAGAAAGATGGGGGCTTGAATGTGCCCGAGCAACCGTGAGAAAGAAATATCCAACAATACAGACCTGCGAGACAGCAAGGCCAGCGAAAAAGAAAACAAAGTCCAGGGCTGCGGAGATTGAAAACACAGATGAGACGACAAGCGGAGGGGCCGAGCCTTGCGTCCCAGGAGCTGCGGTGTTTTGGGAAAGCTAAAGAAACCACAGAAAGCCACTTTGGACTGGCACAGAGGGCTCCAGGAGCAGAGGTCCACAAACGGAGCATCCTCCCTGAGGATCCAGGACTTAAAACCCTCCTGAGAGCTGGAGCAATTTGGAGAGCAACAGCAGACTTGGATGGCCTGGGCCCAGGACAACATTCTCGTCCATCCTTCCCCCCATCCCCCTTCTTCTGAAGTTACACCCAGGCCTGGCCAGTCTTGGGTAATGCATGTGTGAGTATGAAAGTGGGTAAGGGCTTGGGGCACTAGTGCTTTCTTTCTTCCCCCGAGTGACATGGGAGCATTCCCAGCATTCTCTGCTGCTATTTTATTATTTTATTAATAAAGCTTTAAAATTTAGACACTTGGTGTGTTTCATCATCTCTTCCCTTAACAATCCTGTGGCATCAGCCTGATCACCTACGCCCCAGACAAATTAGTAACATAAATCTGTCACAAGGTGACTGCCCAGGGTGTTGTAGTCAGTTATTGTCTCATTAAAGGAGCAGTGAACCTAACAACTTCTCTGAATGTTCAAGGAGAGCTCTGGGAACTGCAGGGAGATGTCTCTAGGGAACTCGGGAGTTGGGGTTCACTGTTTGTTACTTGCAAGGCATGGTTTGGAATGTCAGAGTCCTGGCAAGGCAGACAAGCTGATGTGTCAGGTAGCTGTCACACAGCTTAGCAACATAACTGTCACTTGCTGAGACTGAGTGTGGTAACACAGTACAGGTCTGTCGCATCTTACGCGCATTTAACATGCACAAATTCAGCTTTACACGGTCGGCAAAAACAAAAACAAAACAAAACAAAAAAGAGAAAAATAACAATTTAAATACTGTTCCTGTAGTGCAGGTGATTCCGCCTGCCATTACACTCAATGTAATTTTGATTATACGCAGTTTTCGCTTTACGCGCTGACCGTGGAACGTAACCCCAGCGTAAGATGAGACAGACCTGTAACTAACAAATCTAGGAACCTCAGCAGATTGTCATAGGGAGATAGTTTTGGGGATATTTGGAACTGGAGTGGGGTGTTGGGGTCATTTTGCAAAAAGTAAGCTGACGGTGTGACCTGCATGCTTGTAGGCTGGTTGTTGGTGTCAGGGATGTGAGCAACAGCATAGCATTTAAGGTACCCAGAGTTGAAGGACCTGTGGTGACAACCCTTTGCTGGCCTGGGTTCAACCGCACAGTCTCATAATGGACTAATGTGAAGTTACTTGAGTTCAGATGGTACATTACACTTTATCTGCATGTATATTCTGTTGCTGTGTTTTTTCCAAGTTTATAGCTCTGTCCCATTTCCACTTGTTTGTACCCGTGCTTTGAGAGCTTGTAAGCAGGGAATTTCTGCCTATTAAGGGCACCAAAGGAAGATGCATTTGGTTTTCCAGGTGTCTGGTAGCCCTTTTTGCTACCATTAATCACATGGCAGGAGGGTTACACATATAAAATATGCACTACGTGACGGTATGGTATTTATTAGCATTAGAGAATTCCCGACTTGATTGTTTATACTGGCTTTATGCTGCTGAAATAGTGCAAAACAGCCATAACGAGGGCAAACACTGGGACTGTATTGTAATGTATACATATAAATTTCAGAGATATGGTTGTGAAAGAAATCTTAACTTTAGCATTTTCTGGTTTAAGTGATTCACTTTGAAAGCTTAACCTTTTCTTAACAATTTTTAATAGTTTCCTCGTAGTGTTTTTAAAGAAAAAAAATAGAAGAAAGAAATTCCATACTGTGAAACTAATATCTAGGCAGCATTAGATGACAACATGTACATTAATTGCAGCACAGATCCCTTATAGAGCATGTTCAAAAAGTTGCAGTTAGTTTTGTTATAATGTCTACATGGTGTGGCAGAGCGCTCTAGAGGAGTGTGATCCGTAGAGCACTCTAACAGGTTGCACTCTAACTGCCCCCTGTAGACCCTGCTGGCAGCTGTAAATGGTATCTAGTTTGCTTTAGCAAACCTTTCTACATACACGTTTTTTGAGCATGCCAGCAGGGTCTACAGGGGGCAGTTAGAGCACAACGTGTTGCGTGCTCTACAAGTCACACACCTCTAGAGAACTTTGCCATACTGTGTAGACAAGCCGATACTCATTTTTGCTCAAACATTTCATAAAATTCACTCTTGTGCAAAGACCAAGCCAAGAAAACATGAACCTGAAAACTGAAAATTTGACAAAAGTTATAAACAATTGGAAAAGAGCCAACCTCTAAATAAATTACTGAGTGGTTAGAATCCCCTGCCCAACCCTTTGGGTAGGTTAGTCCATGACTATCCGCTGCAGAATTTCATTTATCTTTCTTTGAAGTGTCTGGTACTAGCCATGTCAGGGTACTGAACTAGAAGGACCACTGGTCTAATTCAGTATAGTCCTTCCTTCTGGCCTTTTATAATGGAAGTGTTTGGGCAACCTAACTGCCAGGCCTTTTTACATAATTTAGTAGAAAAGTGCTTGGCCTAGGGCTAAGAAAAAATAAATATTGTATTAAACACCCAGTTGCCAATGCAATTCATTCTGTGTTGGAGTATAATAATGATTATCACACTTCTACTTGACTAAATAACATTTAGTTGTATTTGAATTTATGTCAGAGTCTTATACAGAAGACGTGCTTCAGGCTTCATTGAATGAAATTATCTAAATTAAAGTGCGATTAAATTTAGCATTTGAATTTTATGTTGTATAAATTAATAGCTTTTCCTTGAAGTATGAAATGTCCAGCAGTTCCTGCCAGTTGTGTGAAATGAGTATTTGTTAATAAACAGTTTTTGGACTGTACTCATTATATCACCATGATTGGTAAGCCAGTTGGGGAGTGTCACTGCAGGACACCGAGTTCCTCCTACAATGCGTTGAATGCAGTCCATGATGTCATTGGACTTTGAAGGTATTCAGGACCTTGCAGATGACATTCAGCAATCTGCAGGATTCCATTTATTGTGAATGTGGTATTAGTATTCATTTGGGGCTAGTTGTCCTTTTAGAACCAAAATGACACTTAGCCTACGATGAACTCTCAGTAGTAAATGCTGCATGAGAAAGTAGTTATTAATGATTTTTTATTAAATATAATGCTATACTTCTGTCACTCTCATTATTTTGTCACAATGGAGACAACAAACAAGTTATTTCATTTCAATAACTCTTCTGATTTAATCTTGGTGTTCACGATATCTCTTCAATTATTCTATGTTTTACCAGGCCACATTCATCCCTGCTGTAATTCCATTTAAGATGGCACTTACTGGCATTGATTAACCATCAAATAATTTGCTGTTTCTTGATTCTTCTATTAGTGGGATTTCTTCCATTATGACCCTGAAAGGAAACTATAATTTCCTGTGTATTTAAAGTTGTAGGAATATACTGTGGGTGCCCTTAATGTAACATTTGTGTCATTCATTCAAAATATTCCCAACATAATGGTGTTTTTTATTCACAACACTATTACAGCGATTTATTTGTTACATATACCTCTGTGCATGCAATTGAGTGGTTTACCGGGGGCCAAACTTTTTGCTTCTTGGACAAATCTAATCCCTTCTCCATGACTGCTGGGAACCGTTTTGCAGCAAAAGAGGGGCCTGGATGTGGGAGGACCCATATACCTGTATTTGGTGTGACCTTTCTTAGTAGCACCTTATAAGGTTAGCAAAAGTTAAGTCATAAGCACACTGAGGAGACAAGAGCCAGGGATCTTCTCTTTTCCTCCTTGTGCCCCTGCATAAGTCAACCTTGAAGCTTGTGTTCCTTTACATTTCCATTGGACTGGAGTAGTCTCTGCAGAACCATGTTACAGCCTGGGGCAGGGAAAAGTTATTCATCTTTTCTTGAACATCCATCCAGTGTCTAGTCAGGCTACTTGGGCCGGGAGCTGGACTCTACAACTGAGCCTGTGAAACTACTGTGCAACTCCGCTAATGACAATGAGAATGTATTAGATTATCTGAGGGCAGAATTTTGCCTATACCTATATCTCTCCCCACTGATGTATGGTATAGCTACCTCTTGGATATGATTTAGATTCCACTGCCATATGATAAGCAACAGTGTACAACAGTTTAGAATAATAAGTGAATAATACTTTATTCATTAGAAGTGTTGAGGAAATTTAGGAGGGCAGGATGCAATTACCTTAATTGGAATTTTGTCATCACGTTGTGGTTAACTACCCTAATCTTAGGAATGGTAGTAGGGGAATCTTCATTGAGCAGGAGCAGTCAAGGTCTTGATTTTATGTCTCATTCCATGTTGTCAAGAAGAATTAGCTTCATACCAAAATTACAAATAATTCTGCAGAGAACTGATGATAACAGAGCTGTAGTTTCCCTCTGGTTAGTGTTCTGATATGCTGAAAAAAGGGACTAGTCAACGAGCTGTAGCTTTTTTGTTGTTTTATAAATATACATGTTCCCATCATGTTTGGCATAATAATCAAAATAATAGAGTTTCTAGCTCTGAAGACTATTCTGGTTCATTGCATTGGAATGGCTGAACCCGTAAGCTAACCACTGAAACTGAATCATTAAGTAGCAACTAAAATGAAATACGTTTATAAAGCTGTTTTTTTATGTATTATCTAATAGATGCATACCATCATACCACATCATTTTATTTTCCCAGGAAATTGTTTGGGGGGAGTTATGTGCAGCACAGTATTTATGAAATGTAATGTGATTCAAAGTAATGAAGAAATTTGCATTTGAAGCACAGTCACTTAAAAATGTTATGGGACAAGCCGCATTCTATTACGCCGCATTTCAAATGTTTCTGAGCAGCAGCTGAGGAGGAGATTTCCTGATGTGGCTCTATTACTGGAGCACATTTTCTCTTCATCTGTAACTACTTCTTAAAAATAGAAAAGGCAAAACGGAAACTTCAGTTATCAGAGAATACAAAGAACCTCAATTCATCTTTTGATAGCAGTAATGAGCAGAAGGCAGCAGTTAGTCATCCACTGCAGCTTTCCAGTGGAAAGACTCTGATAATTTGTTGCTCATTTTGAAATAGAAGTTCTCCCTGTCCCTGAAAGGTTTTTCTTTTTTTCTTGGCAGTTCTGATAGGTGGTTTGTTTCACAAGAAGGTAATGAATAATAGCTCACAAAATTTTCCTTGTCAGACTTTCTCCTCTCTCACCTTCACTCTCTTGTTTCTTCCATATTCTTTTGGGAAAGGAGCCAATTCCTCATTCCTTCACCTAGCTTGAGTAGTCTAATTCAACGGCACCTTGCACAAACTGCCCCCCAGGCCACAAGGTGGCATTAGAGCTTCTCCATGGCTACAGTTGTAAATGCAAGGCTGCATTAGCCTCCTTGGCATTGTGTACATTTTCACGCACATTCTCTTAGCACATGAGGGAGGGCTCCCAACATTACTTAGTCTTGTGTGCCCCAAATTCCTTTTGTGCACTGAGGCACAGCTCAGACTCTGCACATGGTAGCAAAGTCCTGTCACACTCTATCTGTACCACAGTTAGAGATTTCTTTTGCCAGTGGGGCAGGATCTGGTTCACTATTTTGTGTATTAGATCCCCATAGTTCATTGAAACCCAAGAAGTAGCAAACTTCATTACACTCCTAGTATTATTTGTGGCCTAGAATGAACCCACTCTATATGTGGATCAGAAAGGCAGGAGATGGAGTCAATGCACAATATTCCAACTAAGAAGTGAGGAAAGTGGTTAGGATTATAACACTGTCAGATGGGACTGCAAATGGGGAATCAGAAATGCAGTATTGCCAGCCCCAGGAGTTCAAAATTTGAGATTTACAAAGAAAAAAAAATCATGTTTTTGAACTTCCCCTGCTACCCTTATGTGTGATAAATACTGGCTCTGGCTCTGGCTCTGGCTCTGGCTCTGGCTCCCGTATATTCCTCCTCCCCAACTCCTCCTCTTCACAGCCCAAAGCCCTCCTCCTTCCCCCTGCCAGTCCCTTCACCCACTCCTGTAATAAACCAATAACCTCTGGCTGAGTTATTTAAGTACTCAAATCATGATTTAGGGGCTTTTGGTTACAAAGAATCCACCATTTGCACTAGTTTAAACCTGCAAGTGACCCATGCTCCATGCTGCAGAGGAAGGCAAAAAATGCCTATAGTCTCTGCCAATCTGACCTGGGGAAACATTCCTTCCTGCCCCAAATATGGTGATCAGTTTGACCCTGAGTACGTGGGCAAGACCATCAGCCAGACACCTGGGAAAGAATTCTCTGTAGTAACTCAGAGACACCTTCTAGTGTCCCATCACCAGCTGTTGGAGATATTTTCTGCTACCACTCGCAGATTAGCTACCTACCTTTGTAGGCAGTCCCGTGATATCATCCCCTCCAGAAATGTATGAAGCTCAGTATTGAAACAAGTTAGGGTTTTTGCCCCCACTGTTCCCCTTGGAAGGCTCTTCGAAAACATTAGTCCTCTGATGGTTAAAAACCATTATCTAATTTAAAGCCTCAACTTGATGGTCAGTTTATATCCATTTGCTCTTGTGTCCACGTTGGCGCTTAACGTATAATTCCTCTCACTCCCTAGTATTTATCCCTAATAAATATATCTATTTATTAGGGATATATTTACAGAGAGCAATCATATCTCCCCTCAGCCTTCTTTTGGTTAGGCTAAACAAGCCAAGCTCTTTGTCTCCTGTCATAAGGTAGATTTTCCATTCCTTGGATCATCCTAGTAGTCCTCTTCTGCATCTGTTCCAATTTGAATTCATCTTTCTTAAACATGGGAGACCAGATGTGCACACACTTCCAGGTGAGGTCTCACCAGTGTTTTGTATAATGGTACTAACACTTCCCTGTCTGCACTGGAAATACCTCACCTGATGCATCCTAGTACTGCAGTAACCTACTGCACTAGCCGTTTTCATGGCCACATCACATTGGTGGCTCATAGTTAAGGCTACGATTTTTTCATGGAAGTCATGGAATCCGTGACTTCAAAAGACCTCCATGACTTCAGCCCTGGCAGCTGGGAGCTACAGGGTCCCGATGCCTCTTGCAGTGGCAGGGAGCTGTGAGGTACGCCTGCCACCTAAGGCAGCTGGCCTCCAAGCCCCCATGGGCAACAAAGATACCCCACAGCTCTTGGTCACCACAAGCAGGGCGACCCCCCCCAGCAGCTCCCCCGCCACTGTGGTCAGGGGGACCACCCCTGGTAGCTCTCCGGTTGCCTCGGGGGGAGCAGGGGAACCCTGCAGCTCCCCGCCACAGGGGAGAAGGGGCACCTGGAGCTCAGAGCCCCCATGGTTGGGGGGAGATCTCCCAGCCACCTCACAGCTGCCCAGCCCCTTTGCATTTTATCATGGATATTTTTAGTAAAAGTCAGGGATAGGTCAAGGGCTTCCTTGAATTTTTCTTTATTGCCATGAACTGTCAGTGACTTTTTCTAAAAATATCCATGACAGAATGTTAGCCTTACTTATTGTCCTCCTGTGATCGACCAATACACCCAGGTCTTTCTCCTTCCCTGTCACTTCCAACTGATATGTTCCTAGCTTATAGCAAAAAATTCTTGTTGTTGGTCCCAAAGTGCATGATCTTGTGCTTTCTCACAATTAAATTTCATCCTGTGACGGGTTAACTCCCGCTCCAGGTTGCCACCTGATGTACTGGAATCCCACTGAGCCCAACCATTCCACCAGCCTAGGCTCCCTCACCCAATCCTGCTGTGCCAAGCCCTCAAGGCTCCTCTAGCACACACAGAGGTAGGGACATACCCAGCTGCAGAAAGCCACAGACACTGAAATCAGCTCTGCAATGGAAAAATCAGCTAGGGAATTGCCCAGCCTCAACTGCATACCCCCTCCGGGGTGCAAACCCAAAATTGTATTGTCTTGTGATGTACAGAAAACTGTACAGTGTAAGCTCATGAAATTTGCTCCCTCCCTCAGTGTGGAGGAAGATATGCACAGCTTTTTGTGCTTCCCCTCCCCAGTTATGGATTCCACAAACTGGGTTTTAGAATAAACAAAACAAGTTTATTAACTACCAAAGGTAGATTTTAAGTGATTATAAGGGTTAGCAAACAGATCAAAGCAGATTACTGAGCAAATAAAACAAACATGCAAACTGAGCTCCATACATTAAAGAAATTGGTTAAAAGTAGTTATTTCTCACCCTAAATGTTGTTTTAGGAATTTATTTCACAGGCCAGACACCTTTTCCAGCACAGGCTCAGCTCTTCTTCCCATCCTCAGTCCTTGTTTCTTAGATGTTCTCAGCAGTCATCCTGCCTGGGGATTCAGTGAAGAATGACCTCTGATTAACTCACTTCCCTGCCTTAAATAGGATTTGCATATGGCAGGAATCCTTTGTTTCCCAGTTTGGTTCCCACCCTCTGTTAGTGGAAAAATTCTAGTAGGCCAAAATGGAGTCCAGTACCAGGTAACATGATCACATGACCCTGCATTGTCAAAGCAGCATCCCAGGAAGCTTCTCAGGAAGTTGGAAGATTAACACCTTCAAAGTCCCATTGTTCTCCCTAATGGTTTATTGACTAACCAGCCAGACTGATTGCATTTTGTCTGGTGGGTGTTCCCCAGGTGCAAACACTTTTGTAATTGATATAGTCCATATTCCTAACTTCAGATACAGAAATGATATATGCATAAAAATAGGATAATCATATTTGGTAAATTATAACCTTTCCAATGATACTTCACATTGCCCATCTTGGATAGAACACATCTGAATTATGCCATATTCATATCATAACAATATCTCTAAGAAGAATATGGGGTGTAGGGTCACACATCCCATTTCTATTACTCCAGTTTTCAAGATTGTCCAGATATTTTATATGATATTCGGGTCCTCTGCCATATTGGCAATACCTCCCATCTTTGTGTCAGCCACAAATTTTATTAGCACACTCAATTTTTTGTGGCAAAGTCATTAACAAAAATGTTAAATAACATTGGTTCCAGGATGAATCCCTAAGTAACCCCACTAGTAGGCTTCCTCCAGCCTGACAGTTCACCTTTCAGTAGGGTGACCAGACAGCAAGTGTGACAAATTGGGACGGGGGTGGGTGGTATTAGGAGCCTATATAAGAAAAAACCCCAAATATCAGGACAGTCCTTATAAAATCGGGACATCTGGTTACCCTACCTTTCAGTATGACTTGTTATAATCCCCCTTCAACCAGTTCCTTCTCCTTTCAATTCTCATATTAATCCCCATCTTCTCCAGTTCACTAAGAATTTCCCATGTGGAACTCTATTGAATGCCTTACTGAAATCCAGAAAGATTAGATCCCCACTGCATTTCCTGTGTCTAAAAAAACCTGTTACCTTCTCAAAGGAGGAAATCAGGTTGGTTTGGCACAATCTATCTTTTGTAAAACCATGTTGTATTTTATCCCAATTACCTGATTTTCCTCTCTCCCTCCAGCACATTACTCTTCCTGGCAGGCTCCCAAAGCTGTCCTCTGTTTCTAGCCTGCAGAGAAGGGGGATTTCTATGGGCTCCTACAATACCCTCTTTCTGCATTGTGGTGATGGTATGCCTGCTTGGCTGCTCTAGCATAACATCCTCTAGCAGCTACATGTGCACGTGGCTCAGACAGAATTCCAGAGCCACCTTCGTTTTCTTGGAGGTGGCTAAACAAAAATTGCCTTAGATCATGACACTCATGATAATATTGCTAGTGTTAGCAACACTGGAAATGATGCTCAATCTGTGTGCATGTAGAACAGGTGGGGGTGGGGGCTTTGTTGCTATTGCATAAATGGCATAATGTTCCAAAGGAACCAGGAAAAGGTGAGGCACATTAAAATATGGAAAAAAGTTAATTCATCCCTTCCAAGCCTCAGAACAGCTTTAGCTCAGTTTTCATTTGGGCAAAGGTTCAGATTGTCCTTTGTCTGAACTGTTTTACCATCTAGATGTTCCACCCTCTTGATTCTACTTTAAACAACATTAATCATATACAAGAGAAACTTGAACATTATCAAGGAAAATCAAGAGACAGTAAGAGTGGCTAATGACAGATTGGAAAAAAATCTCCTATGAGGCTAATTAGTAAGAGGAATGTATTTTAATTATGACAGTAATTTATAATAAGCAACAAATGGGTAAGAAACATACAATTGGTGGTTCAGGTTCCACCAAATGACCTTGAATGTTTTGATTTTTATTTAATTTACAAGTTTGGCATCTTATAAGAAAAAGGAATCTGACATAGCATGATAGATGATAATAGTAATTATTTATTTAATTGATTAAACATGAAATGGATTATTTACCAGTATATAGTATACATGCGAAGCAAAATTCTCATTTAAAGAATGCACCATATTCTTTCACTTCACCATTGGTACTAAAACAATTTTGAATAATTCCCTTAAAAGTGATTAAGTTAAGTAAACTAAAATCACCAGCAATGAGCATTGCCTGCTATTCCCCAAGCCTAATTGTTTACAGGCTACAAGCAGAATGACTTCCAGGTTGTTTTCTGTTATAGGCTGAATATGAGTGAGGGACATTTTCATTGTAAAATACTCTCAGCAATGTCAGATGCTCCATGTATTAATCTTGAATTGTTTTCTTTATTTATTCATGGTATATATTTATATCATGCTTTTATTAGATAATTGAAGGTATTTTTAACTACTTGCTTTAGAGAAGATGAGTGAAGATATTCAGCAGGAAATATAGGAAAGATGAAAAACTAGAGAAGAGAATATATGACGGGGGGAACAAGGGACTAAGGAGAGTAAGTGTGCAATTTTTACTAGTTGTATATGGACTAAGCCTTTTATGATGTATATAGAAATAACGTGGCAAGTGTATAAATACAACCTACTCACAATTATGCACAGTATGTTTCCTAGTCCATGTAAAAAAGCATAAAAAGATTAACTGCCATAGTTACTGAACAGGGGAATGCACCTTATATACTAGCATCATGTGAAACTGCTCTTGCACAATGGTTGCTGTTAAAAATCAGCATTTGCTAACAATTTAAGACACTGTTGCATTTGCACTTACTTTATTTCCCTCCAGAGTTTAGAATCGGAGATTATCTGTGGTAATGGTTGGCAAATGCTATCTTCTTGAATGACTGGTTCTCGAGTCAAGTGAAAAGTCAGCATAGGTGAGTTTAGCAAAACACACTGTTTCTAAAAATTGGTGAAAAACTGACTCAAGTTGTTGAGTCAGGTTAATTAATGGCCCGTCAGTGGCAGCAACCCAAGCAGCTCAGATGATGTAAATTTATGGCTAGAAAGAACACGGGTGGAATACGTGGTTAGGCCAAGGAATGAGCTCAGTGAGAGACAATGGGTAAAGACAATTGTGTGGATTAAGTGAGTGAGTTCTTTTAAAACAAAGAAAAACAGAGAAACCTAATATAATGTCTTTAAAAGCAGATTTTGCACAATTTAGGTGAAATAGAAAGAAATACTGTTTAATCATAGAATAAAAGCCATACACAAAGTGATAGATACAGGCACTTAGTTGCCAGAAGAACCACCACCAGTCAAGGTCCTAGTCTACACTGCCACTTTACAGTGCTGAAACTTTCTCGCTCAGGGGTGTGGAAAAACACACAGTGTAGAAAGTGCACAGCCACATTAAAGTGCTGCCGCTTTACAGTAACACCACTTACACCAGGGTTTGGCAGTAAAGCTAGATGAATACTTTTGGTTACAGGGAGCAAAATTATACAGATTGCCACCTGAACATCAGTGTGACTGGTATTAATTTAACCCAATTTATCTTTATTTTGGGGGCTGATCCTACAAGATGCTGAGCCACCCTCAATTTCCCCTTGAAGTCAATGGTAGTTTGAGGAAGTTTAGGATATTCAGTCGGTCCCAGGATTTGGTTACTAGGCAGAATATGTAAAGATTGCTCCAAATTGGTTTGGTCCTTTTGAATCTGATCTTTATCACCAGTAGACCATAAATCACATGAGCTCAGCTGTTATTGTGCCTTATGGAAAGATATAGACTCCACAGCAGTATGCCTCATCAGTTTATTTTGCATTCCTACTTCAAGTGGAGTGACATTACATAATTTGTGATGACTTTGTTCTGATTTCTAGCCATCATGAAGGATTGATGGTCCAGAGTCACAGAAGTGTCGTCAGTGATAAATTCCAGCTACACTTTAATCTTTTTTCACTTGATGTAACATCAAAGAATAATATCACAGGCTGTAAGATATTTTAGACAAATTATTAGAGAAAAAAGATCCGCAACTGACAGATTGAATGAAAATTGTATTGATATTTTAAGGTGCATTTTCTTTCTGAGCTTCTAGGGAGAGACTCTCAGGTAAAATTCCAAATTAGACAGAATCTCAGGAAAGATCTAAAGCTCTATAGTACATCATTTAATATTTATCATATGTTTACAGCCAGTTTGAAATTGTATTAGTTGTTCTGGGGAGTTGGAAAGGTGGCCTGGTCAGTACTTGGATGAGGGATGAACAGTGAAATCAGGTGCTACTGCAAGCAGATGATTCAGTATGGGATTCCCCTCTCTGAAATCAGTAATCAATATGTTGTGAGGCAAGGCGCTTTGTTGTTCACCACTTGTCCATGTTAAACATTTCCCTCCAAAAAGAGGAATGTTAACCTTTTGTATTTTGGGCAAATTCAAATTTGGCCAATTCTGTCTACTTATATCCTTCTTGCAGTTTCAATTATATGTAGTATTGGTCATCTCTTTAATTCAACTTCAATACTACGACTGTGATTTAGTAGTTTCAGTAACAGTTTTTAGTGGACATAGGTCTGGATCACAGTTGGTAAACGACTAATAGTCTGGTTCTCAACATTATTAGAAAGAGGCCAATGAATGGATGGTGGAGAATAGGGTTAACAGCTGAACTGTCCTTTCAGCTCCATAGCAACATAATTTCTGTTACCTTTTGCAAAAGGAGAAGTGGTCCCTCTAAAGCGAAGAAGAAATGCAGTTCAATAAAGAGACAAATGAATGTGAAAGAATAATCTCGTGTTTGTGCCAAATCAATCCTTGGTCTTTCTATGTTTGAAGATGGCAACAGGTGTATAAACTGTGATGGTGTAGGGACGACATTGACAGCCCAGCAAAATGCCTAGGCCACTTCCAGTAACTGAATATCGATTATGATGCTTATTGCCAAAAGCAGCTATAAGGCCTTTGTAGCAATCTTAGCATAACTAGGCAAGCTGATGGAATGGGGGGAAGATGAGGGGGAGACCACAATAATTGTGCATGACTCTGTGCCATCATGTTGGGCTTTCTTTTAAACTGCTGAAATATGCAGTTTTGAAAAGCAGGAAGTCTGTCTATATTTGACTTCTAGTGTGTGTGTTTGTCAGGGCCCACAAGACCTGCAGACTCTGCAGAAACACATCTGCACAACTAACGGCTTGAACCTTCTTGCTTAGTGGTTATCGGTAATTTACAAGCTAAGTAACACTTACAAGCATAAAAAAGGGGAAAAGGTCCGGGCCGAGTGGACTCCTCTTAAACTCCCCAGCAGCAGATGGAAGCCTGGCCACTGGAAACTTGGTGTTGACTACTTGAAAACCACTCCAGACTTTGGGTACTATAGATTTGGGTGCTCTAAACAATTATGTACATGTGTATGTGCTTGAGATTACATAAAGTAAAACCTTTAAATTCCCCAATGATTAAGGCTAAGATTTTGTAATGATTATTTTTAGTAAAAGTCATGGGCAGGTAACGGGCAATAAACAAATTCACGGAAGCCATGACCTGTCTGTGACTTTTGCTGCTGAGGCTCCATAGTTTCCCCCACCACCCTGGTGGCTGGGATCTGAGGGGTTTCTCCTCTGCGTATGGTGGCTGGGAGCTGCAGGGTGACCATATTTACCAAAGAGACAATGGGACACCCCAGCCGATCATCCAAGGCATCCCCTACCCCCGCACGAGACTGTTGCCTGTCGCTGGAACCCTGAGGAGGGCCCCCTCAGGAGTCTGTCACCTCAAGCTGGAACTTTTCAGGGCATCCCCTGTCACTTGTTGCTTCTGTCACCTGTTGCTGGAACCCTGCCGGGGTCCAACTAGCTGTCAGCTCCAGAGTCCTGCAGCCCCTGGGGCTGAAGCAGAGAATGTCATGGAGGTCTCGGAAGTCACAGATTCCATGACTTCCATGACCTCCGTGATATAAATGTAGTCTTACCAATGATTTATTTCCTGACACTGCTTCACAAACAGTAAAGTTACCAAGAGCTTTGGGTTCAGACAGCCCCGGGTAACAATGGTAGTTATTATGATATGCTCATTCACGAGAAACTGAATTGATATAGATATCTCACTTCACAAAACACCTTTAGTTGCTAATAGCTTTGGTCAGTAATAAATAGGGCAGGTTTGAACCTGTGACCTCTCGTAAAAGCCTCCATATCCCATTACCAATCCTCTGATCTATGCAATTCCCTTCAAATACATTTTTTCCCATTCACCTGTGTGCTTGTATTAATCCCATCTAAATTTAAATGCACAGAAAAAAGTATTCCCACGTTTTACTATGTGTAGACCATCTCTTATTTCTTCAAACTACTTGTAATTGCCCTCTGTTTCACATGATCTAGACTCAGAAAGGATTACATTTTCATTGTCTTCTTTCTAATGTCAGAAATGTCAACTGTTTGAAACTCAAACTGTAAGATGTCTCTTAAGATAAAGAAAAAGGCATTATGGAACCTTCAATAGTTCTCTGAATTGCTCTTCAATTAAATGGTAACACTTTTGAATGGAGTAGAATAAAAGGACACAGAACACCACACTGTATCATTTAACTTTTTACACCTTATTTTCCAAATGCCTTGTAATAAAGGGGGATGATTTATTGGGTATATTTTAAGTGACTGTTTCTTTAAAAGCAATTTCATCTTTGTTTCTAAAAAAAAAAAAAGGGAGACCTCAAAAAGGTATTGACATTTCATCAAAAGAAATGGATTTCAAGTTGCTGCCCAGTAAATGTAGCTTGGAAAAAATTCTATATATTTCACCAAAGACAATGTAATTGACCTTGGGGCAATGGATAAAAACCTGTCATTATAATTTGACAGAATAACTGGTTGTCTTCTAATGCTTAGAATTCAGTTGTGTAGTGTTCTTTCAGTAATATAGTCTTTCATGTAGAAAGAAAATACCAGAATTCTTCACTATAATTAGAATTGGAAGTTTTCTTTTTTCTTTTAATACTTAAGAAATACATTGTCTGTGTACTGAGGTAAAAAAATAAAAATAGAGAGCAAATAAACATAATGCAAAATTAAATTGTTCTGTCAATTCAGAATGTCAACTTCTTATCTATTGACCCAAGGTCATACACTCTTGTCTTCAATTAAATGATGGATTTTTTTCCAAGCAACATTTTAATACTGGGACATTGGGAAAGCTTTTTCTTGTAAATGAGAAATTGGATATTTTTACCGTGTATTATTTTCTGTTTTAGCAGGTTTACTTAAATCAGATCTTTTCTGATAAGAGAAAGAGATTAACAAGTTCTTGGGGTACAAATTAAAGATGGTGCGGTATCGTCTCTTAAAAGTCAAGGAAGGTTCCCGCATCCATGATAGTATTGGTATTTGTGAAGTTTTCTAAATGATTTAAAGGAGTTGTGCATCTCATAATTTCAATCCAGTTGGTTTAGGAGAGTGTCACATTCTAGAATGTAATCCAGACTGTTGAAGAATTGTCACCTCTTACCCTGTAACCCAGAGTGCCTCTCAATGCATTGCTATTGTAGCTCTCAGCTTGGGATGCCCACAGTCAGCAACAAGCATGCACTCTGTGTCTATGTATTGGGCAGCCAGGTACAACATTTTGAATCCTGGTGCCTGCTTGCAATAACACAGACTTCCACTGGTCTCAACCAACCTTGGTTAACAACTGATAAGATGACTCCACACTCTTCCCAGTCTCAAATTTTCCCAATAACTTGTGTTCTCCAATGTCCAGCCCTGTCCTGGAACAATCAGAGGAATGTTAAGATTTGTTGCTCCTTTAAAGATTGTTGTTAGCACCTCATTAAGTTGATTTACATAATAATACATTGGAATTTGGAAGACTCACCCTGTCAATGAGAGAGACAAGTATTTCTCTGTTGTAAAAAGTTGCAGAGCCCATCCTATGGTTTAACCCAGGAGTCTCAAACTCAAATGACCACGAGGGCCACATGAGGACTAGTACATTGGCCCGAGGGCTGCATCCCCCCCTCGGCACCGCCCCCACTCCACCCCTTCCATGAGGCCCTGCCCTGGCCTTGCCTCTTCCCACCCCTTCCCTGCCCCCATTCCAACCCCTTCCCTGAAATCCCCACCCTAACTCCGCCTCTTCCCTGCCCCCCAGGGGGCGCAGGAGGGGTGTGGGGTGTGGCGGGGGCTCAGAGCAGGGAGTTGGGGTGTGGGGTGCCGGAGGGGTGCGGGGTGCAGTGGGGCGTTCAGGGAAGGGGGTCAGGGTGCAGGGTGTGGTAGTAGGCTCAGGGCAGGGGGTTGGGGTGCAGGAGGGGTGCGGGGTGTGGCGGGGGTTCAGGGCAGGGGGTCGGGGTGCAGGGTGCAGCAGAGGGCTCAGGGCAGGGGGTCGGGGTGCAGCAGGGGGCTCAGGGCAGGGGGTCATGGTGCAGGGTGCAGCAGGGGGCTTGGGTCAGGGTGCAGGAGGGGTGCAGCAGGGGGCTCAGGGCAGTGGGTTGGGGGTGCAGGAGGGGTGCAGCACGGGGCTCAGGGCAGGGGGTTCGGCTGCAGGAGGGGTTTGGGGGACGGGCTCCAGCCTGACGCGCACTGGGGGCAGGGCAGGCTCCCTGCCTCCCTGCCTCTCTGGGAAACCAACGGAACCTGGGGAAAGAGGGGCGCAGGACTGTGTGTGGCTGTTGCTTCAGGCACCACCCCCAGCAGCTCCCATTGGCCGGGAACGGGAAACCGCGGCCAATGGGAGCTGCTGTGGGCGGTGCCTGAAGCAACAGCTACACACACCCCTGCGCCCCTCCTTCCCCAGGTTCCGTCGGCTTCCTGGAGCGTCGCAAGGGCAGGGCAGGCAGGCAGGGAGGCAGGCAGGGAGCCTGCCCTGCCCCCAGTGCATGTTGGGCCGGATCCGCTCTAGGTAAACACTGGGGGAGGGCGGGGGGGCTGCAAGGAGCTCGTGGGCTGCAGAAAATAACCCCGTGGGCCGTGTGTTTGAGACCCCTGGTTTAACCAGTTTCTGGCTTTTCTGAAGGAATTGATGGTCTCATAAATTGTTAATGGATGCGGGGAGGTTAGTAAACAAACCAGTCTTTCACTTTTGGTTTCAAACTCAGGTCAGACGTTTAATCACACACAATTTGGCATGTTAGGTAGCGTCTAACAAATGCCCTGAAATAGAATAGGAAGGAGGGTGGAAGGAGCTGTTAAAGCTCTGGAATACACACGCATTAATGCAGTTGTTTTTGGAAATTGCATCAGCACTTACCCATAATATGTTTGTCTCAGACTAGTGGTACTCATTTATTCATATATTTTTTAAAAAGAAACAAAAGAGCCTGCCCAGATGGTGTTTAATAAAAATTTGTCAGATATATGTCGGGAGTTACTCATTTGTCCAGGTCAATGAAGTTTAAATTGCCTTGCTGACAGTTGATGAAGAAAAGGCCTAAGGTCATTCACTAGAGGAGTTGTGGATGAGATGCACTTTTACCTTAACTCTGAAAAATAGATAGACAGGTTTTATAGCTCTCCTGAGGCAGAGTGAAGAGTGTTTCAACCTTAGTAGGAACAACCAGATATAGTTGTTTACTGGCTATCTCTGCTTTTCTCTCAAAACAGATGTCCAAAGAAATTAGAAAATAGACATTCTGGAAATCTAGTTCAGAAATTGTCTTTGGTAGAGTATGTGCTCCTGATGGTATTGAGCCTAGTGGTGTCTTTACCAAAAATTTTGAATGCAGCAGCTTTACTTACTGCATTTTTATATGTGCATTTGAATTGAATGAGGAGCTTAAGGTTCTTGCACTTGTCACTAGCTAATAACAGGGCCTTTTCCCTCTTGAAAATGTCTCCCTTAATGCAGTCTAGCAAAATTTTCAAGAAAAATTACTAATATAGGCAAAATATATCAGATGATCTTTACCATAAACCTCAATACATATGCACACAACCCAGCCTACAACCATAAACATCAGCTGCCAAATCAACCTATCAGATGTACACAGGCATCAATTACCTCAAGTAACTCTTCATACAACCCTCCCATCTGTCACATATTTTACACTCCATATACCATCCTCTGCCCACAATGCAGGTTACATGTTTTCATCTAAATCACTAGTCAACCACACCATCCTAACATTTGCTCACTACCTAATCACCTGACCCAGTCTTATGTTGTACCCTACTTCATTCCTGTTCAACCTCACCCACACAACTGTCATTCGCCCATCAAGTCAGTCACCAGTCCATTCACACCCCACTCCCTCCTCATCAGTGAATTCTGTCCTTCCCTAATAAATTGTTTCTTTTTTTTCTGCCCCATTTCTCCACAATTGGAGGAGAACAGTTGCTCCCATACTTGCCTCATCGATTGAATTTGCTTAATGCTTTTTAAAGGTTTACTTCAAACAATAGGGTATAGAAACTTACTTGATTAAAAAAAGAGAGAGATTTTGCAAACGTTAAAATGGCATTGGTTCTACTTATCTGAGAAAGCTTCCTATTTGCCTCAGGTCAGAGGAATTTTGCCAGGCTGCCTTCAGGCACCAAAAAAAAAAAAAAAAGGTATGTCTGCACTGCAGTATAAGTCCAGGTCTGTGGAAGGAAAGCCTGCAGGCTTGGCTTTTGTAAACCTGTGTTTCGGTATCTAGGTTGACCCTAGATTTAGAACTTCCAAACCCAGGTCTCATACAGTGCTCACCAATCCATACTGCACTACTCAGACCTGAGTCAAACCAGCCTGTGCCAGACTTCCTACCGGCCTCCCCAGCTGTAGTATCTCTAGCCATTTGTTCATGGTGCGCTGTGGGAAAATTTAACTGCCCATCCTGCAGCACTTTACAGGAAGTTGTCGCAGCCTACCAGCACATCCTGCCGAGCTATCTTTAGGGTCTGCATGCTCTCAGTGCTTTCACTCCCGTGTCAGGAAACAGGCAGAGCATCCATGAGACACTGGTGGACACTTTGGTGGCATTTTATGACCTACCAAAGAACAGGCGGAGGACAAAAATACAGATGTGGCAGTATTGGTGAGCCAACTGCAGCAGGGTAAGTCTCGTAGCAACACACTAGGCCTAGCTGGCCTGGGCAGGGCTGATTGACTGCACTTCCTGATTGGTGGAGGAGCAAATGCTAAGCTACTATTTGACTCAGCAGCAACCAGAGCTCTCTAGTTGCTCAATGAGTTCCATGCTGCAGCTGCTTTTGATCCTGTCTGCTCCTGCTCTTGCTCCCATCCAACCCATGCCTGCTCCTGCTCCTGTCCAGCCTGCTCTTGTTCCTGCTTCAGTTCCTGCTCTTCCCCATTCTTGACACCCTGGCTCTGACTCCTGGCTCCATTTCTGAATCACACCTCCAGCTCATTCATTGACTCTGGCATTTGGGGCTTCTGGTCCCTGGCACTGACTCGCAGCTTTGCTCTCGACTTCACTCCCGGGTCTCCTGTGGCGCTGATTCTTGAGTCTGGCTTGTCTCTGCTACTCTCTAATCTCCAGATCTGGCCGCCGTGGCTCTGAACATTAGGCCCAACCACTGGTGTTCTGTTCATGATCCTGACTGTGGGACTCTAACTGGTTGATACTGCAAACAGTTCTCAATACAGCTGCTGATGCCCATGTAGACTGGTGCATCTGGAGCATGGCCACAAGCACAGATTGGTAGGATCACATTGTTATACAGACCTGGAATGACCCATACAGTGGGTCCAGAAACTTTGCATGAAGAAACCTATATTTTGGACCTTTGTGAGCAGCTTGTCCCGATCCTCCAGCATAAAATACATGTATGAGGGTGGCCATGCCAGTCCAGAAGCAGGTTGCCATAACCATCTGGGAACAGGCTAACATAGACTGCTATAGGTCCATTGCTAACCAATTTGGAGTTGGCAAATTGACTGTAGGGACTTGCGGGGGGAGGGGGGCAGAGATTTCTGAAGCGATCAGGCATGTGATTTACCCAAAGGTGACGGACATAAACAATGTCCCTTTAATAACTGCTGGTTTTCAGAGAATCAGGTTTCCTAACTGCTCAGGGGCCACTGATGGGATTCATATTCCTATAGTCTGCATTATCAAAGTGCACAGGAGTACATAAACCACAAAATGAACCACTCTATTGTTATGCAGTCCCTTATGCAGACCACAGAGGTCGATTTATGGATGCCAATGTGAGCTGCACTGGAAAAGTTCGCAATGCCAGGGTTTTCCACCGATTGAGAGTCTACCTTCACGAACAGGCCGGGACATTATTCCCACTAAATGAGATAGTCATAAATAGAATAACTGTCCCCACTGTTATTTTAAGGGACCCTGTATACACCTTTTTGTCTTGGCTTATGAAACTATATCCTGAACACAAAGGCCCAAACAGAAGAAGATTTAATTACTCTCTCAATAGATGCAGAACGGTGGCTGAATGTGCATTTGGAAGATTGAAACCCCACTGGTGCACCTTATAGAACCATTTGGATTTCATTGGCATTGATGTTGTCTGCATTACTGTGGCTTTCCAAGCTCTTCACAACCTATTTGAATCCAAAGGTGAGCCATTTTTTCCTAAGTGGACCTATGACAGTGATGGATTGCTGAACCAGTACACTCTGCCAGAAAGTGCACCTATTACAGCTGAAGCAGGATGCATGTGGGCAACAGAAATCAGGCATGCTTTGTGTGCCCATATTATGGACTTGCATTGACCAATGGAAGAGGGAGAGAATTTGTACAGCAATGTTAACAGTAAATGAAGTACTATTGGTCTACACTACAAATGATGGGAGGGGATGTGATTGTTGTGAAGGTTTAATTATGGATAAGATGACTGCTTACAGAGTGAGGGGAGGGTGTTTTGTGTAATATGAATTGTGGATTTTCATTGTGGATTGATCTGAAAAGATGCATTGAGAAATTGTGCTTGGACACAACTTCTCAGTTGCCCTTATCATGTCTTTATCTTTATTCTTTGAAATACATGTTATATATTGTGATGCAGGGATGGTTATATTATTTCTTAATGAAATAAAAGCCTTTGTTTGTTAGCATTGCTGTACTACAAAAAGAATCCAAATAGTAAAGAACTGTTAGGCATGCCAGCTGCCATTAAATCAACAAAACCAAATAAAATAAAGTGCATAACAAACATTGAACATTACCGTAAAACCAGTGCAAACAAATAAATGCCCTACTTCTCTGTGTCTCCTGGACCCCCGCTTTTCTTTCTCTTTCTACCACATGTAGCACATGGTTTGCTGCTGCACAGGAATGGAGGAGTTATGGGGAGCAGAGCCCTGCAGGGGATACATGTGCCCTGGCCAACTAGTATTGAATCGCAGTTGCATGGGCAACTTAACCGTGCTATTATCCAGTGTGTTCCTGGTCTCTCAAGACATGGTTCTGTGGATGGGACTTAGGAGGTGGTGCGGGTAGAGCAGGCCATTAGTCTAAGCAAACATTAGTCCAAGCAGCCTCTCAAATAAGTCTTTCTGCTGCACTCTATCGTCTTCCCTCAAGTGATGTTCCTGCTTCAGAAACTATGCTGCATGTCTCTTCTCCTGCTCTGCATTGCTCTCCACCAGCTCTGCAGCCAGTCTGTTCCTTTCAACTTGTCATGAATCCTTTTCCTTGCATATTGGCCCTGTCCAGGTTGTCCATCATATGTTTGTCATGGGTTCAGTTCCTCTTTGACTACTCCACAATAGTACAACTTGCCAGGCTCTTGGTGGACTATGACTGGGCTGCAGAAGTGGAAGGGCCTGTAAACAGACAGCAAACAGTTCTTTATTGGCTCAGTTCTTCATATAAGGTTCAGTACATCCTCAGAAAAATGTGCCTGTGGGATCACAAGGGCAAAAAATGATACTTTGTAAAATTCAGCTTAAGTATTACTCAGAGCAATCCCAGATGCTCCATGGGCACAAGCTGAGAGTTAAGGGAAGAGTGAAAAACCTGCTAAGGCACATTCTATTCCAAGCTACCAAGGCAAGCCAGTCGTGTTTCCCATAGAGCAGGGGTCAGCAACGTTCGGCATGCGGCTCGCCAGGGTAAGCACCCTAGCGGGCTGGGCCAGTTTATTTACCTGCTGACGCGGCAGGTTCGGCCGATCGTGGCCCCGACTGGCCGCGGTTCGCCGTCCCAGGCCAATGGGGGCGGCGGGAAGCCGCGGCCAGCGCATCCCTCAGCCCACGCCGCTGCCCCCATTGGCCCGGGACTGTGAACCGCGGCGAGTGGGGGCCACGATCAGCTGAACCTGCCGCGTCAGCAGGTAAATAAACTGGCCCAGCCCACTAGGGTGCTTACCCTGGCGAGCCGCGTGCTGAACATTGCCGACCCCTGCCATAGAGGTTTTCAAGCTTATGTGACTGAGCAACACATGTACAAGTGGCATGAGCTGGTGTACTACAAAGTAGGGCCTGGAAAAATATGCCCTTCCCCAAAATATGGCTACCTTTGTAGAATTTCTATGACAGGAAAAGTTTGCAGCTATCAGCAACCATAGTTGGGTTAAAATTCATGAGGCATCAACAGCATGCTTTACGAGCAGCCATGTCAATTATTGCCTCCCTGTAAGCTGCTAAAAACTCTGCATTCCTTCAGTTACCCAGGTGCAGCTATGATACAGCCTTCTCTGATTATGTCTATCTATGGACCATATGCAAACACACATGACAATACAGATCCTCAGAGAATTTGCATAGCTAACCTTCCTTTTCTCTGGCAACTTTCCAGACTGCATACAACCTCCCTGCTGTATTTCACACAGTGATTTCGTCACCCATTAGCTACATTTCCCCCTTCTCTCCCTGTACAGTTTGCAGTTTACAGGTGGCTTGTTACACTGGAATGTGGTTGACTTGAATGGTGCAGTGTACTAACAGGAAAGGGAATATAAGGTTCTTACTTTTAACGTCCCAGCACGTCTTTGTAAGGATGCACAAATACTTAGTAAAAGATTAACGTTAAACGCTGGTTTCCCGGTCTCCATTTTGAATTCTGTGTTGTGGTATTGGGGGTAACGCAGTACTTACTTTGTGCCAGGGCTGAGCCCCGGCGCCCCTGGGCTTGGCAGTTTAAGCCCTGGCACCACTGGTCTTGCTGCATCAGTTATGAATATAAAAAAATTGCTTGTGTCCTGGCACCTTGTTCATTACAAGCACTGGGGAGACGCCAAGGTGCTAGTGTGCATTCTGCCACTAGCAGACACATGCTGCTACCCGTGGCTTGCAATAATCATTGCTTTGGGTCATTAAGTGGAATTCCTCCCATTTGTATATTAATAACAACAGACATGGAGCCAAACGCTTGCCAGGCTCTGGGGCTACATCTGCCTCTTCTGTTTCTGCTGCTAATCCAGTGGCAGGCTATTCTTCGGGGGAGGAGGGAGGGTTCATCAAACAGCTCCTCTGAATATGGACCCAGGATGTGCTACAGCTGCTCTGCCAGTAAAGCCTCTTTTGGGATCAGCATGAGCACCAGAATCACTTTGCTAGCCTGATCCAGTGATTGCTGGCTCCCTTCCAGTGTTATACTAGTTTCAGGGGTTAGAAGGTTGCCATCCTGGCTGATCAGGCTACTGTGAACTACTCAGTGCTCTGCACAGCACCCAGTCTAAGTCTTCATAAAAGATGCATAGTGACGGGGAACTCCCAGAGGTATGGTTCTCATTCCTAGCTTTCTGGTAGTCATTCCTGAGCCACTTAATCCAATTCCAGTCACCAGTCTATTGAATCCCCAATGCTGCCAGCTTGTTCACTATTTCTTGGTACACCTGGAATCAAACATCTTCCTTGCCTCACAACAGAGATTTACCAGAATCTAGCTGTGGTCCCATGACCAGATAGCAGTGCGCTTGACAAAAAACATCATCTTGTTGGTGGCCATAGCTAATGCAGGCAATGGTTCACTCTGCAGCTCAGTGGTCAGAATAAAATGGAAGGGTAAAATTCTGAACAGCTATACTTGAAACCCTCCAGAGTCTTCCATGTCATGGGAGTTGATTGGCTACTCTTGGGATAGAGAGGCCAGGAACACTGGCCTTAGGGATTGTGGGCAGAGCCATCCCATCCATAGGACGGATGGGGCAACCGCCCCAGGCCCCGCACTTTGGGGGGCCCTGCGCTTTGGGAAATGGGGTCCAGGGCGGCCTGAGGGGCTAGTGGGGGACCTGGCGCTGGCAGCAGCGAGCTACCCAGCCCCGGCCTGCCCGGCTCCACTGGCTCCCGGCATTGCTCGGGGGAGGAGTCGGAAGCTGGAAAGAGGCTGGGCAGGCACTTGAGGGAAGTGGTGGAATGGGGGCAGGGCCTGGGCCAGAGGCAGGGGTTGTCCCGGGACCTGCACTCCCTAGGGACGGCCCTGATTGTGGGATAATGCTGGTGGACTCTCAGGACATGAGTCTGGGGATCAGGGCCTGAATTGTGTCTGAAGTGCAAAATGATGCAGTTTGAACCTGAGTCCCAGTGGGACTTGGGCTATGACCCACCTCCCCTGACGAATCCCAGGGCCGGGGTCTTGAGGACTTACTGACCGGGGTTAGACAGATTTGTGTGTAGACAGAAGAGGGGTGGGGTTTGGCTTTAACACTAAACCCGGGCTTACATTGCCCAAAGAAGGATGGTCATACAGTAGAGTTTTTTTTAGTTCTGTGGATGAAGGTTACAAATCCAGTATCTATACATCTATATAACTTTTAATTTAAGAAATTGATCATTCCTGGCCTTCCCTTATCCCCCACCTTTATTAAATTAAGATAAATCTTTAACAAACTGGGAATGGTAAATGGCAGTTTATTTCTGATACTTTTAAAATTATTAGCACATCTTGGGTATATCTGTATCTATGGCCCCATTTATCCATCTGCATGCTGAACCATGGAATATACAAGTATATATCTTAATTTGGCATCAAATCCCATTTGCCTTATTCACATGAGTAACCTATTGAATATAATTGGAATTATGTGGATGATTAAAATGAACACATTTTGGTTCCTACGACCTGATTCAAAGCACATCAAAAACAATGGGAGTCTTTTTATATTGATTTCAATGAGTTTTGGATCAGGCCTTTAGTTTTTAAGTTGATTGGGAAAAACACATTGTTTTTCATTGTCTGCAAAATACCCTGAAGCCTTATGATGCTTAAAGTGATAAATGTATTAATAATAACAATTATTATGTTTGTACTCTTACTACTGATGATGTTCCTTGAAGTGCAGTAATTGCAAAGGAAAGTCAATGTAGAATGGACTTCAAAAATTTTTTTTTCCCTGTTCACTGCCTTGCATCCTTTACTTTTATTCCACATCATGCTATGAAATGTAGTCCTGCATGCTAATAGGTAGTCATGCATTGGTAGTAAATTCCAGCAACAATAAATAATTTTTCACTGACTAGTACTAGATGTGACAGAATACATGCTACCGTGCAGCCATCTGTGCCATCTCTGACCAATTCTCCCTGAAAGAGCATTAGGTAGCAGACTATAAAAGACAGGTGCACACAGAGAATTATGGCTGTGTACGCATTTATTTCAGTTTAACCTGGGATGGGCAAACTTTTGGCCTGAGGGCCACATCGGGGTTGTGAAACTGTAAGGAAGGCCGGGTAGGGAAGGCTGTGCCTCCCCAAACACCCTGACCTCCGCCCCCTATCCGCCCCCTGACTGACTGACTGCCTCAGAACCCCCGTCCCATCCAAAAACCCCTGCTCCTGGTTCCCTGACTGCCCTCTCCTGGGACCCCCTGCCCCTAACCACCCCCAGGCCCCAACCCTTATCCAACTCCCCCTGCTCCCTGTCTCCTCACTGTCCCGACCCCATCCACATCCTCGCTTCCCGCCCCCTTACTCGCCGGAGCCAAGCACGCCGCTGCACTGCCCGGCAGGAGCTCACAGCCCCACCGCCTAGAGCACTGGTGGCATGGCGAGCCAAGGCTGCAGGGGAGGGGGACAGATGGGGAGGGGTCAGGGGCTAGCCTCCCTGGCCAGGAGCTCAGGAGTCGGGCAGGACGGTCCTGCAGGCCGGATGTGGCTGCGGGTCGTAGTTTGCCCACCTCTGGTTTAGCCTGTTACTTATTTTCTAAAGAAAACATAATGTAAAAAGAAAAAGGTTAAAGTGCATGTTCCACTTCACCTAAATATCATGATCTAGGTGAAAAATCTTTTTCAGTCACAGAATTGTCTTTTTGTTTCTATTCCATTTTTTTTTAAATTTATAATACACTTGTAGGTATGCGGCCATTGATTTTGTGGGAAGATAGAAGCTATCGACTGAGCTGGCAAGACAAATTCAATACTATAAAATAGGAAATACAGAAAATATAAAAGATTAAATGTTTTAAACTAACTGTGGAGTCGCTGGAAACTTTATAATAATTTATAACATATCTTTGGCTCAGTTTCAGAACTCTCCCAGGAGAAAATAAGTTTAATTTCCTTGTGATCTTGTTTCTTTTAAAGCAAAGAACAAAACCAATATGTAAAGGGGTTTGGTTTTGTTGTTTTTCATAGTGACATTTCAGGGCTTTTCTGTATCTTGCTTTCTTGGCACTTGTCCAATGTCTGTTATTGAGAGACATTTTTTGTTTTAAAAAATGTTAAAGGGAACTTGATAAATATCATGAGAATCATGTGGCTAAATCTCACATGCATCACATCATGAGTGTAAGTATAGGAAAGGATGGGGGAATCATATTCCCTCCTTCTCCTTGCCCCCCAGCAAAGCCATCTTTCTTCTTTTCCCCTACTTTGGCTGGCTTTGAAGGGGAGGAAGGAAGCTGTAAGAAGGAACAGAGAAGAGAGTCTGAGGCTGGTTTGTGCAACACATAGTTGTTATAATAAAACTTTCTCCTCCTCCCATTCTCTTGCTGGTAGGCTCAAGATAGGAAGAATCTGTAGTATCAGTCTCCTGCCAGTAGGGGCAGCAATGTCACTTTTCTGAGCGTGCAGCTTGCTCAGCTCCATTCTTGCCGGGACTATGTCCTGTCAGCTGAAAAGTTCTGCTAAATAGGAAAGAGGCATGGCTGGATATAAAGGGGAAGCACTGGCTGGGGCAGCAGCATTCCTTCCTCTTCTTGGGGACAGACACAAGAGAGGCTGATATGGAAGGCGGTCCAGACTCTAGCACAAGTGACCCCATTGTGAGTGCAGTAGGCACCAGGGAGACAATGGAGAGGGACAAAAGGTGGAAGGATTTGTGGGGAGGAAAAAGAGACTGAGGCGAGGGTCATTTGGGGGATAAAAAATGGGGGTGTGTGGAGATGAGGTGAGTGCTGAAAGGGAGATGAGAGGTTAGAGGTTCTTAGGCCATATCTACACTACCAATTTGTGTCAACAAAAGTGATGTTGACACCCAAAAGTCGACATAATAAAAATTGCAATTTCATGTTCACACTTGCTCCCTGTCTGCAGATCTTGTCCACAGTGGGGGGCACCATCATTGACAGTGTGAGCAATGCACTGTGAGTATCTATCCCATAGTCCTTCTGTCACTAGGTGTTGTGGGATGATGGAGCAGATTGCAGCGCATCTCCTAAGTGAAGAAGACTCACAGGTACCCAACATTCTGTGTGATATGGATAGGAGCAACTTTAGATTGCTTTTGGCATGCATAGGGCAGGTGCATATAGTAGACCGTCACTGACTGGTGGGATCGTATCATCATGCAGGTGTGGGATGATGAGCAGTGGCTACAGAACTTTCGGATGTGGAAAGCCCCCTTCCTGGAACTAGCAACAGGGGGTCCTGTAGCACCTTTAAGACTAACAGAAGTATTGGGAGCATAAGCTTTCGTGGGTAAGAACCTCACTTCTTCAGATGCAAGTTCTTCTGATACTTCCTGGAACTGTGTGCGGAGTTTGCCCCAGACCTGCGGCTCAAGGACACCAGAATGAGAGCTGCCCTGTCAGTAGAGAAGCGCGTCGTAATTGCTATGTGGAAGCTGGCAACTCCAGACTGTTACCGGTCGATTGCGAATCAATCTGTAGTGGGGAAGTCGACCGTTGGGGCTGCGTTAATGCAGGGCAGTGTGCAGGGCAATAAATCACATTCTGCTACAAAGGACCGTAACTCTGGGAAATGTGCGTGAAATAATGGACAGCTTTGCAGAAATGGGTTTCCCTAACTGTGGAGGGATGATAGATGGTGCAAACATTCCAATTTTGGCACCAAACCACCTTGCAATGGAGTATATCAATAGGAAGGGATACTTCTTCATGGTGTTGCAGGCACTTGTGGATCACCATGAGCTTTTCGCTCACATCAAAACGGGGTGGTCTGGGAAGGTGCACAATGCACACATCTTCTGGAACACCAGCCTGTACAGAAAGCTGCAAGCGGGGACTTTCTTTCCTAACCAGATGATTACAGTGAGGGGTGTTGAAATGCCCATAGTGATCCTGGCAGACCCTGCATACTCCTTACAGCCATGACTCATGAAACCTTACACGGGACACCTGGACAGCAGTAAGGAGCGGTTCAACAACAGGCTCAGTAAATGCCAGACAACTGTTGCGTGTGCCTTTGGCAGATTAACGGCATGCTAATGATGCCTTTATGGCAGGCTGGACCTCACCAAGGATAATATTCCTATGGTCAGAGCTGCGTGCTGTACTTCGCATAATCTCTGTGAAGTTAAGGGTGAAAGGTTTGCTCAGGGGTGGAGTGCTGAAGCAGACTGCTTAGCCGCTGATTTTGAGCAGCCAGATACCGGGGCTATCAGAGGAGCCCAGAGGGGGGCTATTCGAATCAGGGAGGCTTTGAGGCAGCACTTTGACAATGACCAGCAGTAACATATATATCTCTGTCTGAGTTGCTTCAATGTTACATCACATGTAGTTTTCCTAGGGGGGCAATGGTGACATTTGGGGCCTTATATTCCTATAATAAAGTGATTAAAATGCCTGTGCATGTATTGGCATTGCCTGCAATCTCACCTGGTAGAAAAAAAAAGATGATTTAGCATTATAAACGTTTGCTTTTATTGCACAAGAAACAGCACACACAAACATACAGATGCTTGGCGGGAAAGGAGGAACCAGGGAAGGGTAGACTTTCACAGCTGTGTGTAGGTCCAGTTATCATTGTGAAAGTTGTCCGAGGGGATGGAGTGAAGGGGAAATCGAGACATCCCGGAAGGCGGAAAGGAATATGAGGGTGGAATTTTGAGGGGGCATGGAAAAGATTTCTGAATGTGCTGCTGTGGAGGTCGAGCACTGATCTGCTCAGTCTGCAGCATTATTAAGAACTTCAGCATCTGTGTTTGCTCTTCTATTACTTTAATTATCTGCTCAGTATCATCCTTTACAAACATGTGATTCTCTTTTCTGCCCTGCTGTTTGGCTTCCCGGCACTCCTTTCTTTTCCTTTTTTCTGCATAGGAGCACTGCAGGACCTCACGAAACATGTCTTCTTTGCTGCATCTTAGGCGCTTTCTTATCTGGCAGAGACGTTTGGCTGGGGTGTGTGGGGTGTTCCTGAAGGCCACATCTGGTGAGGCACAGGGGACAATGCACAGAAGTGGGATTGTGAAATTCATGCACAGCATTGAAACATTTCAGTTAAATACACCTTTTGTAGCATTACTATCACTTTCTCACTGACACTAGCTAGGCACACATCTCTGTGAACACCCAAAGCATGGTGAGTGTTGGCGGGGATGGGGGGCGCTCCACATGGGGAAAAGAACACACACTCTTTACAAGGGTCATGGTGCAGCATTCTAGGGAACAAATTCTAAAATTCTCCCACAGTTTTCCCCAGGCAGAGGTAATTCTAGCAGACATCTCACAGCTAAGGGTAAGCAGGGAAACGTGGGTACATCTACTCCATGCTTGTGGCTTCTGCCCTGGTCCCTATGCTGCTCGCCTACATGCCACTTTGGTCCCTGCACAAGTGATTGCTGAATGGCGTGGGAAAGTTTCCTACAATCCGGGAAGGAACAAAGCTGCTCTGCCACACAACCTGCAGCAGAGGATTGCTGAGTACCTCCAGGAAACTTTCTTGGAGATCTCTCTGGGGGATTCCTGTGAGATCTCGGTGTGCATCAACACCCTGTTCTGCCATACTTATTAGCTACACAGGGAAATGTCCAGCTCACAGAAACACAGCCAGCCTCTCACATTTCTATGCTCTGAACCCATCTCCACACTACACAAACCACAGCCACTTACCAGGAGTCTCATCTCTTTCTTCTTGCTCAGCGGAGAGCAACTGCTAGGCACCTCAGGAGTGGAGAAAAGTTCCTGGCTGTGTGCCCCACCAGGCAACCCCACTGGGAGCTGCACATCCTCATCTAACTCCACCTCTTCATTAAGAACCTAACTCTGGGTTAGGTCCTCTTTCTGCTGCCTCTGGGCCCTCTGAAGTATCCATGGGCTCTTGGCAGTGGAGGTGGTGTGGCAGGTCTTAGGTGAAGCACTCAAGCAACGATTGCCTCCCTCACCTTATGATACACCTGCTCCAGCTCCTTTATCTTCGCTGTACACTGCAGAGGGTCCAGAGCATAGCCCTTTTTGCACACGCCTCGAGAAATCTGCCCGTAGGTATCTCAGTTCCTATAGGTGGGACTGCACAGCCTCCTCTCCCCATATACTGATCAGATCTAGCAGCTCCGCAGTGGTCCAAGCGGAAGAGTGTTTGCTGCGATAACCCACCATGATCACCTGGGAAGATGTGATGAGACCTCTCCATGTCGAGCAAACAGGAAATGGAATTTCAAAAATTCTTGGGACTTCTAAGGGGGCGGATGGTTGTTTACCTGGCTGCAGGGCAGTGGAGTTCAAACTGTTGACCAGAGCGGACAGGATGGGCATTGTGGGACATCTCCTGGAGGAAAATTAAAGTGATGAAATGAAGGGTGGTGTCTACACTTGCACTTTGTCGACAAAAATGTAGAGGAAAAAGACGTAAATCTCTCATGAGGGTGGATGTATTTTGTCACCAAAACTGGGCATTTTCCCTGACAAAAGTTGCCTTGCAGTGTGTACGCACTCACTGTTTGGGTCGACAAATGGCAGTTTTGGTGACACAACTTGGTAGTGTAGACAAGGCCTTAGAGAGGAAAAACTGGAATTTAGGGGAGGAGAGACTTGGGAGAAGGGGGAAAGCAAGGTGGCTTGGGGAGAGGGAAGAGACGTTGGTGGCATTGTGGGAAATAAGGGAATCTAGGAAGATTTCACCTGGAGAAAAGTCGGTGGGAGAAGGGTTGATTAAGGGGTTTAGCATAGGGTGAAAACTTGTATGTTGTCTGAAGACTGCTGGGGCATAGGACGGGAGCCAGTGAAAGACTGCACCAAAAGAAGAGGGGTGATGGGAGGGCAAAGTTAGGGGTAGTCTTGCTTTTTGAAAGGGGAGTGGAGGTGCAAGGAAGTGAGCTGATCTCATGGTGTGGCAGATGGATGTCTCTATCCCCCAGTCTCCACACCATCACACTGCTTTGTCCCCAAATCATCTGGATTAAGAATGGACTGTTCTCTGTCCATGCACTGTCATGGACTCCTACTCTGTTTTACCTGCATTCTGCCATATATTTCATGTTATAGCAGTCTTGGATGACAACCCAGCACATGTTATTTGATTGAAGAACACTTTCACTGCACATCTGACAAAACGCAAAGAAGTTACCAATGTGAGATTTCTAAATATAGCTACAGCACAAATCTGAAGTATCTTCCAAAATCTGAGATGGATGAGGTGTGGAGCATGCTTTGAGAAGACTTAAAAGAGCAACACTCTGGTGCGCAATCTACAGAACCTGAACCACCAAAAAAGAGAATCAACCTCCTGCTGGTGGCATATGACTCAGATGATGAAAATGAATGTGCATCAGTCTGCACTGCTTTGGACTGTTATCGAGCAGAACCAATCATCAGAATGGAAGTATGTCCTTTGGAATGGTGGTCGAAGCATGAAGGGGTATACGAATATTTTGCATATCTGGCACATAAATACCTTGCAATGCAGGCTACAAAAGTGCCATGTGAACGCATGGTCTGATTTTCAGGTGACACTGTAAATAAGAAGGGGCAGCGTTATCGCCCGTAAATGTAAACAAACTTGTTTGTCTTAGTGATTATCTGAACAAGAAGTAGGACTGAGTGGACTTGTAGACTCTAAAGTTTTACATTGTTTTATTTTTGAGTGCAGTCATGTTAAAATATAATTCTACATTTGTAAGTTGCACTTTCACGATAAACAGATTGCACTACAGTACTCATATGAGATGAATTAAAACAGGGGTTGGCAACCTATGGCACGTGTGCCAAACACAGCACGCGAGCCAATTCTGAATGGCATGCAGCCTGCCGGTGAGAGGAGGAGGGGCGGAGGGGCTGAAAAGCGCCATGCTGGGGGAAGAAGCAGGGGAGGAGGGAAGCTTGGCTGTGGCAGGACCAAGCTTCTGCCTCCTGCATCCCGGCCCCCTGCCCCACTCAGCCCCTCGCCCACCGCTCTCCCCTGCAGGGGCAGGAGGCAGAAGCTTGGTCCTATGGCAGCCATGTTTCCCTCCTACCCCACATTTTCCCACAGCTTGGTGCATTCCAGCCCCTCTGCCCCTCCTCCTCCCTCTCCCTGCCGGGATGGCCCTTGCAAGGGGGAGGGAGAAGAGCGGCAGGCTGCACACAGCTCCATAGAGCAGACAGAGAGAGGTAGGGACAGGACTGGGGGAAGGGGGTGGAACAGGGCATATCCCTCCCAGCCCCCTGCCCTGACCTGCTCCAGGCAGGGGGCTGGGAGCACCCCCACAAGCCGAGCACCCCACCCCTCTGCCCTGACTCCCCCCAACACCCACCCAGCCTTCTGCGCTGAACCCCCCACACACCCAGCCCTCTGCCCTGACCTCCCCACACACACTCAGCCTTCTGCCCTGCACCCCCATACCCCCAGCCTTCTACCCTGCACCCCCCACACCCCCAGCCCTCTGCCCTGACCTCGAGTCTCCCCCAACACCCAGCCTTCTGCCCTGCACCTCCACACACACCCCAGCCCTCTGCCCTGACCTCGAGTCCCCCTGCTCAGCCCACTGCAGGCCTAGGTGAACAGAACCCCAGGCTGGAAGTAGGCTGAGCAGGCTGGTGGCGTAAGATCAGCATTTTAATTTAATTTTAAATGAAGCTTCTTAAACATTTTGAAAACCTTGTTTACTTTACATACAACAATAGTTTAGTTATATAATATAGACTTATAGAGAGAGAACTTCTAAAAAACATTAACATGTATTACCGGTAAGCAAAACCTTAAATTAAAGAGAATAAATGAAGACTTGGCACACCGCTTCTGAAAGGTTGCCTACCCCTGAATTAAAACATACTGTTTCTTTTGTGTATATTTTTACAGTGCAAATATTTTTAATAAAAATAATATAAAGTGGGCACTGAACACTTTCTATTCTGTGTTGTAATTCAAATCAACATACCGTATATACTCGTTCATTAGCCCGTTCGTTTATAAGCCGCCCCCCCAAGATGGTTAGGTAAAAATAGCAAAAAATGTATGACCCTTTCATAAGCCGACCCTATATTCCAGGGGTTAGCAAACTTTGGCTCCTGTCCTGTTAGGGTAAGCCTCTAGTGGGCCTGGACATTTTGTTTACCTGGAGCGTTCACAGGCACGGACTCCCTCAGCTCCCTGTCGCCGCGGTTCGCTGTTCCCAGCCAATGGGAGCTGAGAGGCTCCATGCCTGCAGACCCTTCAAGTAAACAAAATGACAATGTATTAGATATTCAATTCCATGATTCCATAGAGTTTAAAATCATCAAATTTTGGTGTAGACCTGTTTATAAGCCAATCCCCACCCTTTGATGCGTCACTTTTTTACAAAAAATATTTGGCTTATGAACAAGTATATATGGTATTTGAAAATGTAGAAAACATCCAATATATTTAAATAAATGGTATTCTATTATTGTTTAATAGTGTGATTAAAACTGCCATTAATCACAAATATGTTTTGATAGTTTGACAGCCCTACTTAAATTCTTTCTTAGGCTTAGGGTTAGAGAATGTTCAGAAAGAATAAGAACTATTTGTGTAGAGCATTTCATTAACTCAAACTGTAATAGAATTCTCTTTTTACTAATGAGGAGATGATTTTAAAGTCAAAGAAACAACACTCACAGGCAAAAATTCAAAGACAGCCTCTGATTTTAGCACTACAGTTGATCATAAGTGCAAGCGTTAGAATTTATTCATAAATTATAAATCCAGAAGGGAGTGTTGTGATCATCTTGTCTGACCTCTTATATAACACAGGCCATAAGCCTTCCCTAAATTAATTCATGTGTGAACTAGAGCATCTCTCTTAGAAAAACATCCAGTCTTGATTTATAGATTCCCAGTAACGGAGAATCCACCACAACCATTGGTAAGTTGTCAAATGGTTAATTATTACCCTTTCTGTTAAAAATTTTGACTTATTTTGAATCAGAATTTATCTGACTTCAGCTTTCAGATATTGAACCTTGTTATAACTTTGTCTGTTAGTTTGAAGAGCTCTCTATTATCAAATTTCTGCTCCCTATGTAGGTTATTTATGGACTGTGATCAAGTCACCTCTTTAGACATCTACCTGCCTAATTTCTGTCTTCAAATCAAGAAAGCATACACTTAAATTCTTAAATTTGCCTTCTAATGATAATGACTGAAATTGCTGGTTCTTTCTAATAGCAGATGTAAAATTAGATTCTGACCTTGTAATTGACTTGACATGGGCAGATCATCATTGAAGCAAATAGGGCTTCATACAGTACAATCATCCTGCTAGTGAAGGCAAGGGGCTGGACTCAATGACCTTTCAAGGTCCCTTCCAGTTCTATGAGATAGGTATATCTCCATATATCCTCCAGCACCCAAGTTGCAAAATCAGGGCATTGGGAATAACATTTTCTAAAGAGTCCAACTCCTATTTTCAGAAGTGTTTTGGATACTTAGGAGCCTAGGTCTCACTGGAAGTCCATGGGATTTAGGCTCGTAGATTACTAAAATGCTTTTTTAAAACGTTACCCTTAAAAGCCAGATTGAAGCATATTAAAAAGGAGTGCTGAGAGTGAAGGCTTCTATTTCAAACATAATTTACATATAATATTAGTCTCAGATGATTCTGTAACATTTTATTTTAATCTGTGAAAAATTGTAATTGTATGTCTAACATTATAGTACGTTCTGTGTGTGCTATAACGGACTGCAACAACTGGGCAAGTTAAGGACTGAGCTGAAGTACTGTACCAGGGTACTTGGCCTCTTGACATGAAATTGGGTCCAGCTCTCCTGTTCCAAACTAGGTGTGTGCTGGTTTAATAGAATGAAGAGGTTCAGTCTGTTTCTGAGAGTTATAAATAGAAGTTCAGAATCCCGAGGGAGACCTCAGAACCCAGAGTTTAGAAAAGAAAGAGTCCAAAATCCTGAGAGTAAAGAAAGCTTAGAGGACGAGGAAACTTGGTTTGAGAGCATCCGGGTGAGGATGCCTCTGAAGGAAGAAGCAGTGGAGCCAGATCCAACTGGTAAAAACAGAAGGCAGGTCAGCAGTTGGGGGTAGGGGGGCACCTACAATCTTCCCCAAGCCACAAAGCCACAGCCGGAGAGGGACGAAGGCTGAGCGCAGCACAGGGAGATGCCTGCTGGGCCTCTGAGCTGCAGTCCGGGGGATGATGGATGTGGGAGGTCGCTGATGTCTTCAGGAAAGTGCTAGAACCCTATCTGGGAAGGAAACAGGGTTAGAGGAGATGGGTTGAGGTGTGGGGAGAGATGCTGGAGCTGAGCTAAGGTGTAGTGAGAGACAACATAACCATACTTGGTGTGGACTATTGGGATGAACGTACTGTTTGGACTGCACTGGGGGGGATTTCCACTATATGGTAGTGGAACTTTCAGCAATAAATTAACCGTACAAAAAGAGCCATTTATTTATTCCAAAGACTGTACTGAGCTTGAGGAATCAAGAGGGGAACTGAGGCAATGGACGGCTTGTAGAAATGCCATGAAGACACATGTTTACAAGCACTAATATAAAATATCTTTGCTATTGTAAATTTAAAAGGAAAAGACTTAACACAGTTTTAATGCAATGTTTAAAACTTTTTTTTTGTTTCCTTTGTTTACAAAATGGAAAGAGAGAAGCACAAATAGTTGCACATGACAGTCCTATACACATCCATTCATGATTTAGTGCATCACTGTGTAGCTAAAAGCCCTAACTGCATTTCCCAATAACAATAATAGTGTTTTCAGAACTGTTAGGAACTCTTGTATCAATACATATTTAAGGACCAGCTCAGCTGATGCTGTCATTTTAATTTTAACTGACTTTGTATTGTGCAAAATACTTAGGGCCTTTCGTTTTCAGTTTTTATTTTAATTTTCCATGGGAATTTATCATTGTTTATTGCCACAACAAAAAACAGGTGAAAATCAGTGCAAAAACTTAACTATACTGTATATTCATGAAGTAGGCATACTAAAATTATGATAAATCATTTTATATTAGAATGAATAACTACATTTTAAAAGATTTATATTGTAAAAGACCTGTGACCATCCAGAACTACATGCTTGCTACCATGCTGCTCACTGTGGTCATTCAGCAATCTACTATGACAGATCTTCCTCCTCCAAAAGTACAGGCCTTTTTCAAGGACTTGTCCAAACCCAAATGTTTTGCCACTTTAATTATACTGGGGTTAAAGCAATAAAACATCCCTAGTGTGGATGCAGTTATATCAATGTAACAGTGCTTTATACTTATATAGCTATTCCCATATGGGAAAAAGGAGGTGCCAGTATAACTATTTCAATAAAATATCACACTCCTAACCAAAATAGTTAAATCAGTACAAAAAAACCATGTGTAGACAAGTGAGTCCATCACTTGATGAAGAAAGTCCATCAGGGCTGGATAATGATATTCTGAGGCCCTAAGCTATGTCAAGTGGGCCCATACCATAAAAAAATATTTTCACAGAAAGGACATTGAATATATAAACACAAAAGCTTTATATTTGCATATATACAAAGGCAAAGTTGTAAAAATAGAATAATAATCTAACTAAAACACATCTTGCAATATGCCTGTTTGCATTCTAAAATAGTTTATGATTTCTTAGTTAGTAGATATGAAAACTTTACATTTTCAGCAATGCAAAAGCAGTTACAGTTACACAGACCAGCTTACTTAATGGAAGCAGTGCAGCCTGCAGTATGTCTGTTTGCACATCACGTTAATTTTAACACTGAAATTTAAAACATTTTCTTTTGTGATTTTTGGAGAGAAAAGTCATTGATGATGTCTTCAAATGATAAGCTACGGTGTTTGCACAGAATTGTTACGGCAAATAGCTTTTCTTGCTGCTTTTTCTGGGCAGAGATCACTTCTCTATCCTCTGTTTCTCCCGGGACCACTAATTAATCTCGAGTAAACACCTCAGACACACAGACTGACAAGAATCTATATGCACAAAAGAGAGAGAAAGAATTTACCAGAAAAAAGCCTGGGAATCTCTAGACAGGCATTGAGAAAGTGAGAAAGCCTATATTCAATACAAATGTATCCTCCTCAAGATCCACTCGACCCAAGTCCATAAGACGATCACTTGCAAACTCAATCACGTGAAGTATGGATAGTGCATGAAGCAGAAATCGGCGTGCACACTGAAATATACAATTGTATGTATGTACAGATCAAAAGAAGAAAGAACGCAGTGACACTTAAGAAAACAAAGAAAAACAGGAGCAAAGGCACTATACGATTGAGAGTACTGGACCGTAAACAAAAGATGGCAGCTTTCCGGCTATTACCAGCCAAGGGGAACGCTATACATGACATCTGTCATAACTATAAAGGGAAGGGTAACAGCTCTCCTGTGTACAGTACTATAAAATCCCTCCTGGCCAGAGACTCCAAAATCCTTTTACCTGTAAAGGGTTAAGAAGCTCAGGTAACCTGGCTGACACCTGACCCAAAGGACCAATAAGGGGACAAGATACTTTCAAATCTTGTGGGGAGGGGGAGAAGGCTTTTGTTTGTGCTCTTTGTTTTGGGGGTCGTTTGCTCTTGGGACTGAGAGGGACCAGACATCAATCCAGGTTCTCCAAATCTTTCTAAACAAGTCTCTCATATTTCAAACTTGTAAGTAGACAGCCAGGCAAGGCGTGTTAGTTTATCTTTGTTTTCTCAACTTGTAAATGTACCTTTTACTAGGGTGTTTATCTCTGTTTGCTGTAACTTTGAACCTAAGGCTAGATGGGATTCCTCTGGGCTCTTTAAGTTTGATTACCCTGTAAAGTTAGTTTCCATCCTGATTTTACAGAGATGATTTTTACCTTTTTCTTTAATTAAAATCCTTCATTTTAAGAACTTGATTGATTTTTCCTTGTTTTTAGATCCAAGGGGGTTGGATCTTGATCCACCAGGAGTTGGTCAGAGGTAGGATGGGGGATGGTTAATTTCTCCTTGTTTTAAGATCCAAGGGGTTTGGATCTGTATTCACCAGGGAATTGGTGAAGAGTCTCTCAAGGCTACCCAGGGAAGGGTATTAGACACATACATATACACTCTCAAAAGCTTACATTGACAGCACAGAAATCACAGCAGGTACATGTTTATTAACATTGTGTATGCTAAATGTAATATTTACAATTTTGCAAAGTAATAGTCTACTGGGGTTCAAACTTGCACCCAAACCTCTCACCAAAGCCAGTGAGAATTTTGAATATGTAAAGAATCCAGGATCAGACCCTTTCTGTATAGAAAAAACATTACAAATTAACAGTCATGACTTGAAGTATACCCGCTTTACAAAGGCCTAAGATATCAAACAGTGGAAGCTAACAGAGGGAATTTGCCTGGGATCTGTCCGAGAGGAGGTACGCTAAGTGCTGCATTAGGGGGGCTGTGTTGGTGAGTATCTGAATGTCTGCTGCTGGGACAGTTGGTCAGTTTGACCGTGTGCTTGATTGCTTGCTTGTTTGTTTGAAAAGTGTGAATTGGGAGTGCTTTGTTCCAGGTGGGCCTTGAGTGGGCCTGACTGTTCTAAAAAGGCAGTCAGCAGTGAACCAGATGAGTGGCAAACAGCGGAGGCTAACAGAGGGAGTTTGTTGGGAGTTCGCCTGGGGAGAATGTACTGAGGCTTTCGTCTTGCAGGCTTCTCTGAGTAGTTACCACAACAGCTGCGGAAGCACTTAGAAGGAAGGAAATATGGATGGTGAGCGTTCAGCTGTTGTTACCTGCACAGGATGTGCTATGTTTGTCTTTCTTCCACAGGACAGAAGCGACTTTGTCTGTACAAATTGCAAACTGGTCTCCATATTGGAAGAGAAGTTTCGCGGTCTGGGGAAACAAGTATCGACCCTGCGTTACAAAAGAGAAAATGAAGATTTCCTGGACAGACATCAGGATATGCTTCTACGGGTACAACATTCTGAAGAATCAGAGCAGGCTGAGCAGTGGGGACAGAAGGACGGTGAAGAAATTAGACAGCATGTGACCTCCAGAAGAAGAAAGAGGAGGGTCCATGTACCAGCAATGCAGATACAGCAACAGTTTTCAGGTTCTCTCCACAGGTACTAATGCGGAGAGTGGACAAGATGATACATCTGAGGGAAGGGAGCAGAAGGAGACTCCACACATTGGAAGGCATGAGAGGCACTGTCCTAGGGATGGGGGTTCCACAACCACCGCTCCCAAGAGAAGGAGGAGGGTGGTGGTGGTCGGGACTCCCTCCTCAGTCAGACTGAGTCATCTATCTGCCGCCCCGACCGGGAAAACCAAGAGGTCTGCTGCTTGCCAGGACCTAGGATTCAAGCCCTCGGATCGGTACCCCTTCCTTCTTTTCCACATGAGCACCAATGATGCTGACAAGAATGACCTTGAGTGGATCACTGCAGACTGTGTGGCTCTGGGAAGAAGGATAAAGGAGTTTGAGAAACAAGTGGTGTTCTTGTCCACCCTCCCCGTGGAAGGAAAAGGCCCAGGTAGAGATCGTTGAACCATGGCAGTCAACGAATGGCTATGAAGGTGGTGTAGGAGAGAAGGCTTTGACCATGGGATGATGTTCCAAGAAGGAGGAGTGCTAGGCAGAGATGGGCTCCACTAATGAAGAGAGGGAAGAGCATCTTCACAAGTAGCCTGGCTAACCTAGTGAGGAGGGCTTTAAAGTAGATTCACCGGGGGAAGGAGACCAATGCCCTGAGGTAAGTGAGGGAAATGGGATACCGAGAGGAAGCACGAGCAGGAGAGGACAAGAGGGGAGGACTCCTGTCTCATACTGAGAAAGTGGGACGATCGGCGAGTTATCTTAAGGGCCTATACACAAATGCAAGAAGCCTGGGAAACAAGCAGGGAGAACTGGAAGTCCTGGCACAGTCAGGGAACTATGATGCGATTGGAATAACAAAGACTTGATGGGATAACTCACATGACTGGAGTACTGTCATGGATGGATATAAAGTACTGTCATGGGTGTTCAGGAAGGACAGGCAGGGCAGAAAAGGTGGGGGAGTTGCGTTGTATGTAAGAGAGGAGTATGACTGCTCAGAGCTCCAGTATGAAACTGCAGAAAAACCTGAGCATTCCTGGATTAATTTTAGAAGTGTGAAAAACAAAGGTGATGTGTGGTGGGAGTCTGCTATAGACCACCAGACCAGGGGGATGAGGTGGACGAGGCTTTCTTCTGGCAACTAACAGAAGATACTAGATCACACGCCCTGGTTCTCATGGGAGACTTCAATCACCCTGATATCTGCTGGGAGAGCAATACAGTGGTGCACAGACAATCCAGGAAGTTTTTGGAAAGTGTAGGGGACAATTTCCTGGTTCAAGTGCTGGAGGAACCAACGAGGGGTAGAATTCTTCTTGACGTGCTGCTTACAAACCAGGAAGAATTAGTAGGGGAAGCAAAAGTGGATGGGAACCTGGGAGGCAGTGACCATGAGATGATCAAGTTCAGGATCCTGACACAAGGAAGAAAGGAGAACAGCAGAATACGGACCCTGGACTGCAGGGAACTGATGGGCAGGATCCCCTGGAAGAATAACATGATGGGGAAAGGAGTCCAGGAGAGCTGGCTGTATTTTAAAGAATCCTTATTAAGGTTGCAGGAGCAAACCATCCCGCTGTGTAGAATGAATAGTAAATATGGCAGGCAACCAGCTTGGCTTAACAGTGAAATCCTTGCTGATCTTAAACACACAAAAAAAGCTTACAAGAAATGGAACAAGGAGAAATGACCAGGGAGGAGTATAAAAATATTGCTCAGGCATGCAGGAGTGAAATCAGGAAGGCCAAATCACACTTGGAGTTGCAGCTAGCAAGGGATGTTAAGAGTAACAAGAAAGGTTTCTTTATATATGTTATCAACAAAAAGAAAGTCAAGAAAAGTGTGGGCCCCTTACTGAATGAGGGAGGCAACCTAGTGACAGAGGATGTGGAAAAAGCTAATGTACTCAATGCTTTTTTTGCCTCTGTCTTCACAAACAAGGTCAGCTCCCAGACTACTGCACTGGGCAGCACAGCATGGGGAGGAGGTGACCAGCCCTCTATGGAGAAAGAAGTTGTTCAGGACTATTTAGAAAAGCTGGACAAGTACAAGGGTGCTAAAGGAATTGGCGGACGTGATTGCATAGCCATTGGCCATTACCTTTGAAAACTCATGGGCAATCCGGGGAGGTCCCGGATGACTGGAAAAAGGCTAATGTAGTGCCCATCTTTAAAAAAGAGAAGGAGGAGGATCCGGGGAACTACAGGCCAGTCAGCCTCACCTCAGTCCCTGGAAAAAAAACATGGAGCAGCAAAGCTTTTGATATGGTCCCCACAGTATTCTTCCAGCAAGTTAAAGAACTATGAGCTGGATGAATGGACTATAAGGTGGATAGAAAGCTGGCTAGATCACTGGGCTCAACAGGTACTGATCAATGGCTCCATGTCTAGTTGGCAGCCGGTATGAAGTGTAGTGCTCCAAGGGTCGGTCCTGGGGCTGGTTTTGTTCAATATCTTCATTAATGATCTGGAGGATGGCGTGGACTGCACCATCAGCAAGTTTGCAGATGACACTAAACTAGGAGGTGTGGTAGATACACTAGAGGGTAGGGATCGGATACAGAGGGACCTAGACAAATTAGAGGATTGGGCCAAAAGAAATCTGATGAGGTTCAACAAGGACAAGTGCAGAGTCCTGTACTTAGGACGGAAAAATCCCATGCACTGCTACAGACCAGGGACCGAATGGCTAGGCAGCAGTTCTGCAGAAAAGGACCTAGGGGTTACAGTGGACAAGAAGCTGGATATGAGTCAACAGTATGCCCTTGTTGCCAAGAAGGCTAATGACATTTTTGGTGTATATAAGTAGGGGCATTGCCAGCAGATTGAGGAACGTGATCATTCCCCTCTATTCAACATTGGTGAGGCCTCATCTGGAGTCCTGTGTCTAGTTTTGGGCCCCACACTACAAGAAGGATGTGGAAAAATTGGAAAGAGTCTAGCAGAGGGCAACAAAAATGATTAGGGGGCTGGAGCACATGACTTATGAGGGGCTGAGGGAACTGGGATTGTTTAGTCAGCAGAAGAGAAGAATGTGGTGGGATTTGATAGCTGCTTTCAACTACCTGAAAGGGGGTTCCAAAGAGGATGGATCTAGACTGTTCTCAGTGGCAGCAGATAACAGAACAAGGAGTAATGGTCTCTAGTTGCAGTCGGAGAGGTTTAGGTTGGATATTAGGAAAAACATTTTCATTAGGATGGTGGTGAAGCACTGGAATAGGTTACCTAGGAAGGTGGTGGAATCTCCTTCCTTAGAGGTCTTTAAGGTCAGGCTTGACAAAGCCCTCACTGGGATGATTTAGTTGGGGATTGGTCCTGCTTCGAGCAGGGGGGTTGACTAGATGACCTCCTGAGGTCCCTTCCAACCCTGATATTCTATGGTTCTATGATTATATGATCGGTACTGATGATTTTAATTGTTATTTTCATGAAGGTCAAAACTTTCTGTTCTGAAGCCAGTAAGTCCAAGCCTCCACTGCAAAAGCATTAACAATTATTTGCCATCGATTGATACTTAGAGATGGAAAACCCCACATGAATGGGATTTTGCATTTCATTACCATGCATTTTTTGTGTACATCAGAATAGGTTATTTATTTCTTGTTCATAAACTGGTAGGCACAGTATTGTTTACTCAAATTGGTGATATAACACCAATAGGTCATGCATTCATATATCTTGTTATGGTAACAGGCAAGAATTGCCTGCTTCCTAGACAGTGACTGTAAAAATATGTTTTTAAATTATCTTGCTCAAAAGCAAATTCAAGACTATTTTGAATAAAATGAAACAGACAATAGCTTGTGCTCTGGAAGGTTACTGTATAAACACGTTCTCTGAAATTTTGTAAACTTATTACTAAATAAAGGAAAAGGGGAAATTCAGAAAAGCAAATAGAATAAGAAACTAAACTACACTATTTGGAAAATTTTAATAATTAAAAAAAAAAATTAAAGCAAAACTGGAGTCACTGAAACTAGTAAAAAATGTGGATTTTTTTAGCATGTCAAAAGATGAAATATTACGTTACTGCAAAATCAGAAGGGTTTAGAATAAAAAATAATCAAATAATAAATCTTAAACATAACACAGCTATATATCAATAAAAACAGGTGACATGTTCAAAAAGTTTCAAAATTACTGTTATTAATTATATACCTACTTTTTTATTAATAAAAGCTCATACACGTTAACTGCAAAAAGTAGATAATATCCAGAGCAGCTCAAAATATTAGCCCTGGGAAATCCAAATAAAAATACTAGCCTCCAGTATTACCCCAGCTCAAAGCATGTTTTTTTGTTAATTAGTTTAGTTTAATTCAGACAATCCAGATTTTCTATGCACTGTGGCCTGAACCAGTAATACCTGATTGAAAAAGTATATTATTGTCCATAATATGTTTTTCTTGGGCAATAAGGGCCTAATTCTGCAATCTTTTCTCAATCTTTACTGAGTAATCCTTAGTCACACAAACATCATTTTTGAAATCAGGTAAGGATTACTCTCAATCTAGCTAGTAAAATTTGCAGGATCATGTCCCAAATTCATTGTTTTATTTCTGAAATGGTTTGATAATGTGACTGATTGCTCTGGGTGGTACACATGTTGAGTGCTTTGTTTTGGCAATTGATTGCTTCATATAAAAATGTGTGTTTTCGCATTGTTATTCTGTTTGGAGGAAAGTGTGAGAGGGCAAGTTAGAGCCAGCTGTTATCCTGTTGTGCTTCATATTTCACCATTAGCTTTGTTTCATTTTTTTTTCCATTTTAATTTATATATATATATCTTTCCTTCAATTTGTTTCTCTTGTGTTTTGTATTATTTAATATTATTTATACTAACTGACTGTTAAGGGATTTGCTAGTGCCTTTATGGAACAGAGGAGAATTATCGTTTGCTGTTAAAATATTCATTATACTGTATAATGTAAGACTGTACTCTCTTTATATTGTTATAGAACTTTCTCTACAGTTGTTGCCTTTAAAATAGTTACAATTTTGCCTTTTTAAGTATATAGCTTTGCTGTATATAGCTTTCCTTTGCTTAGTATAGGAATATCTGTGGTAGGTAATATTACAGTGAAATTACGGTGATAATAATTCCTTGCATAGTTATTTGTAAAGATTTAAATAGAGACTACTGTTTGTGAGAGGAATAGCCCAAGTGAGAATTTTGGGTTGGTATAAACTTTTTTTATATATTAAATGGAATTATATTGATAATAAATAAAGGCAGCTCTTTGTTTTTAGCTCAAAAGTTATTGTATATAACGAAAGCTTATGTCCAAATAAATTTGTTAGTCTCTAAGGTGCCACAAGTACCTCTCATTCTTTTTGCAGATACAGACTAACATGGCTACCACTCTGAAACCTGTATAAAAGTTGTATACCTCTACCTAGTTGAGGAGCCATAAGTTACTTCCCTAATTTTCTTGCTTATTGCAAGAAAGTGACAGCCTGTAATAAGCTATTTAAATTTATTTCCAGAATGCTTAAAGCATGTGTATGAGTGAGAACGTGGGTGTGACTAGGTGTAATAGTGCACACTCACCACCAGAGTGCCCTCTTGTGCCAAGGTGCCATGTTGCACGGGTTTTCATCTCCAGTGTCTCCTGCAGGGTTTCAGTCTTTGCACACCATTCAGACCTCCAGCTGAGAATTAGCTAGTCCAAACCCTTTTCCAGTTAAGAAACAAAAATTCCAGGAGCAGTTCAAAGTACAAAAAGAATCAACCTGTCCTCTCAGCCCTGTGCTCAGCCATTTCCTCCCTGTCATTGCCTTTCCCTGCCTATGGCATCAAGCACTGTCCTGACAAACCTATGTCATCCTGAGGCCTCTAGCCTCCAACAGTCTCTGGTGTTGTCAGCCCTTCACAGGGGCCCAACCTCCTGTCTGCTCCCTGTGGTTTCTCCCTTGACTGAAATCTCTCTGTCTATTTGTAGGGCCCAGGTTTCTGATGAGTTATTATCTGATTCTTCTTTAGTCTCACCTTCCCTGGATGACAAGTAACTATGTACTTACTCTCCAGGTGAAGTGACTGTGACTAATGGACCTTTAAGTCTTTCTTGCCCATGATGCCGGTTTCACCCCATCACACCAGGTTGTTAGTTTTTTAAAGGAAATGACTTATGCCATAATGGAGGCCGATGGCCTATGGCCCCCAGACATTTGCACCAGATGGAAAGCTGGAGGTAGCTTTATATAAAGTAGGCCCTCACAACTCCTAGTTGTGTGTTGTGGGGGACCATATAGCATATGGTTGCAGTAGCAGATATTTTTCCAGACAACAGTTATGCCGAATGTGGCTTTCTGCCATGGCACTAGATCGAAGTCTGCCCACTTTGATGAGGATTGCCAGGTTGATTGTATGCAGAGTATATGGATGACCTAATTGGCCCCAAAGATACAAAGGTGGTGTCTAAGGTGGTCTCCCTCTATAAGGGTCAAGGCCAGGCAGAAGGCAAGTGTGCTCTTTCCTTTCATCTAAAAGAAGTGCCCCTCACTTCCCAGGGCAGGCCACCTGGGAAAGAAGAGAAGACTTTGTTCATCAGATATGTTAGCCTGACTCGTTTGCTGCTGCCCAAGAGACCCATTCTGGCATCAAACACTCTCACTGAGCATCTCCATTGCTTGTTTCCAGTAACTGCAGTCACAGTCCTGCAGTGTGGGAGAGAAAGATCACCAATCCATGAAGCAAAAGATGTTCAAACACCCTTTTTTCCTCTTAAGTAGTTCATTTTTCCATTTTCTCTGTGTTCTCTTCTTATTTTTGCGGGGAGAGACATCTCCTTGTTCTATTGGGGTGTGAACTCTGCATGTGTGTGCACACGTGCTGTCAAGGTTCCTTCCCCACTCTGAACTTTAGAGTACAAATATGGGGACCTGCATGTAAACTTCTAAGCTTAACTACCAGCTTAGATCTGGTTTTGCTGCCACCATGCCCAAGTGCTAACTCCCCTCCTTGGGTAGCCTTGAGAGACTCCTCCACCAATTCCCTGGTGAACACCGATCCAAAAACCCTTGGATCTTAAAACAAGGAAAAATCAATCAGGTTCTTAAAAAGAAGGCTTTTAATTAAAGAAAGAAAGGTAAAAATCAGGATGGAAAATAACTTTACAGGGTAATCAGATTCAAAGAGCCCAGAGGAACCCCCTCTAGCATTAAGTTCAAAGCTACAGCAAACAGAGATAAACACTCTAGCAAAAGGAACATTTACAAGTTGAGAAAACAAAGATAAACCTAACACGCATTGCCTGGCTGTTACTTACAAGTTTGAAATATGAGAGACTTGTTCAGAAGATTTGGAGAGCATGGATTGATGTCCGGTCCCTCGTAGTCCCAAGAGCAAACTACCCCCAAAACAAAGAGCACAAACAAAAGCCTTCCATCCACCAAGATTTGAAAATATCTTGTCCCCTTATTGGTCCTTTGGGTCAGGTGTCAGCCAGGTTACCTGAGCTTCTTAACCCTTTACAGGTAAAAGGGTCTCTGGCCAGGAGGGATTTTATAGTATTGTACACAGGAGGGCTGTTACCTTTCCCTTTATAGTTATGACATGCACGCACACATGTTTCTTTTTGAGAAACAGCCACACCGTAATGAGCTCTTAATCTAAATTCTGCCCTTGAATCTTTAAAATGTTTTCACAGTTAAGGAAGAGTTTTATCCAGAGCTGCTATCACATAAGCTGTAAGCATTGTTCAGTGAAGCTTCCTCTATTCTGAAAAAACATAGTAAGCTTGAAAGATCTGCGGGTCGGAGAATAAGAAGAGGAGAGAGTTAGTTACCATAACAAGAAGATTTAAGGAGGCAGTGTGGAGTAGCATTGAGGGGTAACTTAAGAAACCACTTTGGTCTCTTTAGATTAGTTAAATTGATTTTACTCCTTCATGTGATATCTCTTGGTTGGAGTCTAAAACCAAAATGGTCATCTACATCCTACAAGAGCTAGGTCAACTCCACTGTTCTGGATAGGATTTTTAGGGTATTTTTGTTTGTTTGTTTGTTTTTGTGGGAGGAGGATTTAGATAATAGCAAAACATATGCCTCATTCAGTCTCCTAAAGATGATTAATAAAAAGTGATTCATTGTTATATTTAGAGCTGGTCAGAAATTTTCCGACAAAACTGCAATTTTTTAAGAAAGGAATTTTTCCCATTGGGGCAAAATTGGCTAAGGCCTGCTTCTTAGTGGGTTTTTTTTTTTTTTTTTTTTTGAATAGCATCATGGAGACACAGGTTAAATAGGAATAGGATTTGGAATTTTATTATTTGGAATTGTCTAAATATTTAGTTCATTGCCACTTGCGGCTGGTGTCCATAGTGAATAAGGGGCCCAAAGGGCCAGAAATAAGAGACCTTGGATTTTGCTGGTGGATCTTGGGTTTAGAGGAAAAGGGGAGACCTAAAGTCTTTGCAGACCAAAGCCCCTCTTTGTTATCTTCTGTCCCATTCGCAGGGAAGAGGGTCAGAGGATTCAGCAGAGCATGCTGAATTCTAGGGGTATGCGGTGGAGAATCTTCCCTGATTTTTGAACTGCATGATAGATGGCCTGTAAACCCACACTAGACCCACATGAAAGCCTCCATTGTTAAGTTTAATAAAGTAGCAACCTGCTATTTAAAACTCATCCCTGTGTCTGTCTGTCTGTTTCCTTCACTTGTGGGTCCTGATCAATTAGTTTAGTGAAATTGGTAATAGTTTTAGCCTTTAGCGATATGTTTGTTTACTGTTTGATTATTCTTTTTAATAAAACTCATAAAGGTATGCAGGACTGGTTTATTTTTTTCAAATAGCAACATGGTAAAGGTAAATAAGGAATAAGGTAAATAAGTTGAGTTACCTCAGGAGTGGTTGGCCCTCTCCGTAAACTAAAGCCTTTATCCCTCACAAGTGTATTGCTCAAATGATGCATTTTATTTACATAATTACATTTGCTCTAAAATTTTAGCTTCTCTTGGACTGTTGCTTGACTATGGTGAGGAAAGAAGGATAGGAGCTATTTATAGAGCTTAGTCTACCAGTTAGTGAGGAGAAGAAATGCTTTGGGGGAAGAAGCATGCGCCCATGTGTTAAGGGAAAACAAGAAGCCCAGCTTTCTGAGGATAGGGAGATCACTAGACACTTGAAATATTTTCATAGCAATCAAATAGTAAAATATGTGTATATATTTTAAAAAGCCCACCAAAACAACAAACAAAAATAAAACCACCAGAAGATACACTCCATCAGGAAAGGGGATATGGAATCTGCAGCTTCCCTAAACAAGATATAGTTAATATATGCCTCCATGTGTAAAGGCAAAGGTGTAATAGGAGGATAGGGATTTCCTGCCACACCTAACAGTTTGGGACAATATTTATCTGTCATTCCCAGTTGTTGCTGTGGATCACCACAACCTAATCTCCAGGTATTGTTCCCAGTTTCTGCTGCAGGTTGCCAAAACCTCATCCTCTACTCCCCCTCCGTCTAGCAGATATCTATGGAGAGACAAGAGGGACAACAGTCCAGGTGTAGAAGAACCTGCAAGCAATAAGGGGCTCTCACAACCTAAAAACTGTATGTGCTAAGGGCTTCTCCCTATGGTGGATAGTGGGTTTCAAATTTGTTTCATGTAGGTATATGGGGCTTTGGTCCTTGGGATCAGGTATTTAGACAAATCAGTTCCCAGCTATCTTAGTGGTTCACTGGAAAGCTTTGTGGGATGACTTTCAAAGCAATCAGAAAATTCATCTTACAGACCTGGCTCAAGACAGACTTTATAGAAAGGAATACAGGTCATATGGCAAATTGAAGCAGTCTGTGAAGTACAACAGGAGAAAATGCCTCTGTGCAAGTGGTAGCTAGGACAAGTGCAGAGTCGATATCTGCCTTCTATGGCCTCAGAGTGATCTGCAGTTTTCCCAACTGTTCCTATTTAGAATTAGGTTCCTGACTTGTGCCAGATTCTCTCTGTTTGGAAATAGAAGGGTTACCTACAAATTAGGTCACTGGCAGGGCTGGCGCTAGGTTTTTTGCCGCCCCAACCAAAAAACCAGTGCTGCTGCCGAAGCAAAAAAAAAAAAAAAAAAAAAGCCACCGCCCCTTGAAAAGGGCCTCCCCAAGCACATGCTTTGAACGCTGGTGCCTAGAGCTGGCCCTGGTCACTGGACATTTTTCAGAGAGAAAGCTGTGAAGCTGTGCAAGAATTTCAGAAATAGATTTGTTTCATTCCCAGTCTCAGTAACCCATGGGAGGCCAGGACATGATTGGAATAATTCATCTTCCTGAGAGAACTGGGGACAAGCAGAGAAGGGCCTGTCTGAAATATCTAAATAAGATCCTAATGCAGGCTTGTCCTCAAAGCATTTCCATTTTTACCATCCTCAGACAATTCTTATATTTTGTAGATGGATGGAAGCCTTTTTCTTTTCCAGCTTTGATTACTACCATTTGATCTTACATGTGCTTCCCAGGGTCTCTCTAGGATCATGGAAGCACTAATATTGGCTTTTTTGGAAAAAATAAATTTATGTATCTCTTCCTGGACAATTTCTCTGATCGGGGTTCTAGACAGAGAGAAAGGTAAGGCAAACATTAGAGTTGCATGCTATCTAAAGTATATTTGATTCAGGACAAACACAGAGACATGGTGCCAGGGAAGTCAATCATAGGCCTGGCTGAAGAAAGCTATCAGGTACAAGGTCTCATCTCAGAAAAATCTGAACAAAAGATGAAGATGGCCCTTATGGAAAACAAGTGGTATCACAGAAACAAAAATCCAACTCTTACAGGAGCCTATTGGAAATGCTGATCTCATACACAGGCATGAATCAGTGATCCAGATTTTGTATACCTATTCAGTACTTTTGGGTACCCCCTCTGCATCTCACCCTACAATCAGATTGTTTCTTAAGGGATCTTACTGACTCAGTTCAGGGAATAGTATCAGAAAGAGAGAGCATAGCAACCACCACCTGGAACACAATGATTCAACTGAGGTCTCAAAGCACAGCTCCTTCCACAGATAATAGATCAGATCTGGTCATGACTGTCAATATGTCTGATAGGGTTTTCATTGCAACTGGGAAAAACATTCCTCTGTCTTGGGCAGAACAAAGTTTCCTGTCTCTATCTGTAATGCCCACCAATTGGAGATGAAGACTGTAAAAAAGCTATAAGACAAAACTTAGTTAAGCAAAGTTCTTAACTGATTACACATACCAGCTTTCTTAGGGTCCTTTGGATTTTTATTGCTTAACTAAAGAAAAGGACTTGAGTCTAATTTAAGTTTGTAAAGTTTATTAACTTTCCTTAACAATGGAAATTAATAGTATGCGATAAGACAAGGCAAAAATAATATTGGACTATGATTTTGCTAACATAAATTAGAAAATTAGTCAATCCGATAACTATTTCTGTTTTCAGACTCACATAACACAGGCATAATAGAAAATAACATGTATACTGAATCATTACCTTTGACAGATGACTGTTTTGATTTTTGCCTAAAAGAACCTCAGAACAGGTCATCATTTGTGCCAAGTGGTTATCAATTCCGGTGCTGCTAACAGAACAGAAGAAAAACAATCCACAACTAAAGCAGAGACAATTTACTCAATTACGTACATGCCAGTTCACAAGGTCTTCTTCCCAATGGATCTATTGTAGTGACCCCTTTTAATCTACTTCCCCATGAATTATGTTAGCCATGAGCTAACACTCCTAACTATCTAACATGGACTCCTACATTTAGGGCAAAATGTATAGGCTGAGTACAGTTCAGGAGTCCAGCCCTCTCCTGGAACACCTAGAACTTTAAAGGTAGTATGAAACTATTAAGCTTAGTAGACACATATACAGTGTTTCACAATCCTAGTTAACAGTAATTTTAACGAGACAGGGTAGATAAGGTAGGTAATATCTTTCATTGGACAATCTTTTGTTGGTGGAAGGTACAAGTTTCCAAACTTCAGTGAGCTCTTCTTCCTTACAGGTCCCGGGAAAGAAATCAGAGTGTCTAAGTGTGATGCAGAGGCCCACTCTTTGTCAGCAGCTCTTGTCAGGCCTGACATACTCAATACACCTAAAACACTATTGTCAATCTGCATCTAAAAGGTGTAATGTAAGGTATCATATACAAACTGGTAATATACTGGTCCCGAAAATCACTGCATAGTGTACATGATGCATACAAATAGTTATAAATATGTGCTAACGTTGTTCTTACAATATGTTTGGCAGGCACTACATAAGTCCAGTCTGTCTTAGACAGTGGAGTATGTTTTGCTTGTCTGGCAAGCCTGATTACCAGGCAGAAACAATGAAGGTACATTTATCTGTACAATAAACAAAGCTATCAAGTTAACAAGCAGAGGCGAAGACAACATGGCATTTACACCCCAGCAGGAGAGAGAAATTTTATCTGGGGATACACTTAAGAAGAATACACTTAAGAGGTTTACTAGGCTATAAACACAGGGTGTCTGAACCTCAAATAAAAAATAATTGAATTGACCGTATACAATATTATTGTAAAATAAAAGTATATTGAGTATGGTTACCTGTTTCCAATGTAAATTAAGTATTCTGGAATCAAAACAATAGACATCCTGTTTATATATGAGTCAGCAAGGGATGAGAAATCAATAAGCAGGGAAAAACACCAGGAAGCGTTCCTGCCTCTTGTAACAGGGTCAATGAAGTTTGGGAGACATAAATGAAAACAGAAAGCCTTTTTGGTATCCATCATTTGGGCAATAAAAGTTGTCAGAGTTCCTGAAATCACAGAACATTGGAGTCTTCAACCAAAGGGATTTAAGTCTGTGGAATTGAGTTTAGGAGAGAAACCCGTTTAGTCAAAGACTGTAACTTGCTAATATTAAGTTTTAGTCTTGGAAGTGTACTTTTACATTTATTTGCTTATGACCCTCTCTATCTTTATTCCTTTCACTTGGTGTCACTTAATCCTATGTCCTTTTCTTGAATAAACTTATTTTACTTTACCTATAAACCAAATCAGTGCTGTGATTGAAATAAGAGTGCTTGTCAAACCCCAAATAAATTAGTGAGCTGCAGTATATCTTTAAAGGAACAACAAACTTAGTAACATCTATAAGTGTTCCAGGAGAGGGCTGGACACTGCAGGGAAGTGTCTCTGGGGAACTCAGGAGTTGGAGTTCACAGATTGTTACCTGCAGGGCAAAGTTTGGACTGTCAGAGTCCTAAAGGGTTTACTGGTAAGGCAAATAAGCTAGTCTGTTAGTGAGCAGCTTAGCAGTAGCAAAACTCTCACTTGCTGAGGCTGAGAGTGGTAACACAGTAACTCTCAATTCTGGGAACCCCAGCAGATCATCATACTAAGCTAAATGTAAGTTGGGACAGGTAGATAAGCATGAGAAGAAACATATATTGCAGGAAGTCACTTGAGATGGAGTGAGCAATAAGAGTTAGATTGTTATGCAAATAGGGTTTGAAGTGGGCAGTTAAAGGTTAGCAAGCAGGTGTGTGTTACAGATTGTTGTAAAGATCCAGGAAACCAGTATGCCGGTTAAGTCCATGGTTTTTGGAGTCTAGTACCATTATGAATTTATGTTTCTAGGCTTACCTTCTGAAGGTGTTGTCCAGGTTTTCTTTGCGGATGAGTATTGAAAGATCAGATATGGCGTGATCACTGTGAAAAATGTTCCCCCCAAGGGTGCTATGGTGTATCTCAGGTGTATTATTGGTTTCACAGTGTGTTTTTCCTCAAAATTTTCCTCCATGAAGAAATAGCATATTGAGGAGCCATTCTAGTACCTGGGGCTGTCCCATGGACAAAGTGTTTGCTAAATGTGAAGTTGCTGTTGATGAGGATGAAATGGATGAGTTTGGTGCTGTGTTTAGGATGGATTTCTGAGCATTGTTATATTATCTTGTAGGTGTTTGAGGCAGACAGCAGTGTCCTCATGGTGTAGGATGTTAGTCTATAGTAAGGTGACATCTATGGTGACAAGGATGGTGTTCTGCAGAAGGGTGTTATGTTGCAGAATTTCTGGAGGAAGTTGGTAGTGCCATTTAGGAAGCTGGTCCTTTACATGGTGAGTGGTTTGAGGATGGTTTCTAGGGTTGCTGATATTCCTTCAGTCAGAGTGCCATGGACAGATATGATGGATTTGCCAGATTTCCCTTGTTTCTGTATCTTGGGAAGCATGCAGAAAGTCCCTGGGGTGGGTTTGTGGTGGATAAAGTTGTAGAATTTTTATTGGAGTTGTTGGGGAAAAGATTTGACAGCATCTTTAAATTCCCATGTGAATTATGGTGTAGGGTCGTCTTTTATTCCTTTATAATAGATGGTTTCATGGCTCATACAACCTGTAACATACATCTGCCTGCTAACCCTTAATGCCCCACTTCAGCCCCTGTTGCATAACAATCTCGCCCTTATTGCCCACTTCATCTCAAGTGACTTCCTACAGCATGTTACCCTTATGCTTAACTTTCTGTTTCAACTTGTATTTATCTCAGGGCAAGTCTACCCTACCGCCTAAGTTAATCTAACATGAGTTGCTCAGGGGTGTAAAAAAGACACCCCCCGAGCAACACAAGTTAGAGTGGCCTAAGCGATGTCTGTACTGGTGCTATGTCGGAGGGAGATGCTCTCCTGCTGACATAGCTTCCTCCTCTCGCAGAGGTGAAGTAATCATGCTGATGGGAGAGAGCTCTCCCATCAGCATGGAGCAACTTCACCAGATGTGCTACAGCAGCACAGCTGCATCGGTGCAGCTATGCACTTACCTTCCTTCAGACACTCTGATTTCTTTCCCCAGACCTGAAGAAGAACTCTGATAGTTCAAAAGCTTGTACCTTGTACCAGAAGTTGGTCCAATAAAAGGTATTACCTTACCTACCTCGTCTCTCTCATATCCTGGGACCAACTCGGCTACAACAACATTGGAAACAGTAATTTTGTTCAGTTTCCATGCTGTAAATCTGTGATAATCATATACAAGCATGTACATTTGCTTACTAATCCAGTTTCAGGAAGAAGTCGATTGACTGATTTGGATCATCACCCACGAGAAAGTCTTTGCGATATTTATCACGGGATCTTTGCTTATCCATCAGCTTTAAGCTCCAGTTACTGTTCACAGCAGGAATTGACACTGCAGACACAGGTGACACGTAGGTGGACATGATTATAGTAATTTCTTGGTGTGCTAACAGCAACCCAAACTGCTGGAAAATAGACAAAGTGAAAGGTGCCCATCCTAGATAGGTATTTTGTCACCAGGAGGACTCCCAGATGGCCAGTCCAGGATCTCAGTCTTCTCCCTTCCATTTGGCTTTGGCTTTTGGGAAGCAGTGTGCTGAAGGAGACTAGCCAGTTTATCCTATTTCACCTGAGTGGTATTGGTTTCTCTTCTTGAAGATACTGGTGTGAACCAATCAGATGGTGATCCGTATTTCTTCCAGTGATTCAAAATGTCCAATCAAAATGAGAGTTGTTCTTTCTCCAATTGAAGAACAAGGCATCACCTTTGATTTCTTGCAACTTAAGCTGGAATTTTAGTCTCTGTGGAAAATTTCTTGTCATACCAGCTTGTGTAAGACAAATTAGGCTATAGCTCTTGGTACAACCACCTTGGGACAGGCATTGAACACCAACTGGTTTACTCCAATTAGCAACTTACTTCTGCAAGTTGCTTTCCAGGGACTCCTCTGGAATGCATCCTTTGGCCAACTTTGCACACTAAGTTTGTTCAAGTTTCAGTTTCTCCATCAACAGTCTGCTAGCTGCTGAAATGTCCAGTTCAAATTTCTTATACAGTAATTTATACAAAGCCCCTTCATATTCTTTGATGGTCTTTGTATTTATTTTAACAGTCCATTATACAATGCAAAGTCACTTCAAGAATTGTTCTTCTCCAGCAGACCAGAACAGCTGTATAAATCTTGCATTTCCATTCTCCTTGTTTTAGCAATAATAGTGGAATCTTTGTATGTATATCTGAGTTGTGTGTGCATATAAGCTCTCTGCCTTATTGATCAGCTATGTTTCTGACTATTCCACTCTATGATCAAGTGTTGTTATAACACACTAATTGCTTTCAGACCCTTTTATTTACCGTCTCCTTCAGCACAGGTGTATTTCACTAACCTGATAGTATAAACATGCTTCATTGCAAATTATTAGCCTTACTACTTCATTTTATCAGTAAACCAAAATAAATATGAACACAACCTCTTTCTTTTCCTAGCATCCAGCCCTAGGGAGTACTGACAACTGGCAAAGTGGCCGTGTCTCCTATACTAAGTTCTACTAGACAGCCATTGGTTCACCATATTTGGCAGATTGGGGTAGGTCTATTCCGAATTTACAGAATTCGATTTTTGCCAACCGATTGTATAAAGTCAAGTACATGCGGCCACACTAAGCACATTAATTCAGCGGTGTTCGTCCATGTACTGAAGTGTAAGGGGTCGGACTAACCCCTTCAGCACCTCCTGCTGGTCATCTGGGGAATCAGCTCACTCCAGTCCAGAGCACCCTCTGCAGGCCGGTAATCTGCCTTGTCCTTCACACTGGCCCCCGTGTCCCTCCCAGGACCCCGGTGCCCCTTGCTCTGGGTGCTGCCCCCTGGGAGTACCTACACACGCTGGGTCTCCCCTCCCAGGGGAACCCCCACCCACTAACCCCATCTCGCCTCAGAATAAGTCAGTGCCTACTGCCAGTCACCATGTAGCCCCAATCCCTGGGGCAGACTGCAGTATCAGCCACTCATCACAGGCAAGGTTGGGTTTGGACCTGCTGCCTTGGCCTACACCTGGGTTGCCCTCTGCAACCCCCAGTACCCGTTGAACTAATACTAGGCCGCAGCCTGGGGCTTTCCAGGCTGGAGCTTCCCAGCTCCTCTGCCTTTCCCCAGCCCTGCTCCACTCAGGTACTCTGTCTTAGTTCCCTGCAGCCAGGCGCTTCTCTCTCTGAACACAGAGAGAGACTGGGCCTGAGCTCCTGGCTCCCTGCCTTTATAGGGCCAGTTAAGTCTGTTTGGGGCGTGGCCCCAGCTGCAGCCACTTCCCCCAATCAGCTTAGCCTTCACGCTGCCTGCTCCCTGAGCTATCTCAGGCCCTTCCAGGCAGGAGCAGGTATCCACCCTGCTACACGAGGCTAGCGTTGACTTCCAGAGCGTTGCACTGTGGGTAGCTATCCCATAGTTCCTGCAGTCTCCCCCACCCATTGGAATACTGGGTTGAGATCCCAATGCCTGATGGGGCCAAAAATTTGTCACGGGTGGTTATGGGTAAATGTCATCAGTCAATCCTCCCTCCGTGAAAGCAACGGCAGACAATCATTTGGCCCCCTTTTCCCTGGATTGCCCGGGCAGATGCCATAGCACGGCAACCGTGGAGCCCGTTCAGCCTTTTTTCACTGTCACTGTATGTCTACTGGATGCTGCTGACAGACGCGGTACTGCAGCGCTACACAGCAGTATCCCCTTGCCTTTGCAAGTTAGCAAAGATGGTTACCAGCCATACTATACCGTCTGCTGCTTTGCAAGTTGCCAAAGATGGTTACCAGTCATACCGTAGCATCTGCTGCTGTCATGGGTGCTCCTGGCTGGCCTTGGTGAAGCCGGTCAGGGGCGCCTGAACAAAAATGGGAATGACTCCCCAGGTCATTCTCTTCTTTAAGTTTTGTCTAATGGAGAGTCAGTCCTGCCTAGAATATCAGGCAAACCTACTAAAGAATCAGAGAGGCAAATGGCCGCTCCGGGTCAGAGCCCCAGACAGCCCGCAGAAATGATGAGCTGCATGCCATTCTAGGAGGTGCCCCTACAACAACCCCACCTGTTGCTTCCCTCCTCCCCGACCCCTCCCGGGCTACCTTGGCAGTTATCCCCCCATTTGTGTGATGAAGTAATAAAGAATGCATGAATTTGAAACAACACTGACTTTATTGCCTTTGCAAGCAGAGATCAAAGGGGGGAGGGGAGGGCGGTTGGTTTACAGCGAAGTAGAGTGAACCACCATTCTGCACTTGCTCAGCCTATAGCTGAAAATGGGAATCTGTGATAAGCACTAGGATAGAAGCACAGGCAGGGCTGAATCTCCATTTGTGTGTGGGCCTTTGGTTGACACTGGTAAAATACAAAATGTCCCAGGATATGCATGTAGGGGGACAGTTCTAAATGACAGCTTTATTTTTTTATTTGCAGCCAAATGTAGAGGTCTAAGTATCTGATTGTGAGCCCTGGGAGCAAGGGATAGGCTGGGGTAGGTGCGACTGCGCCGTGCTGCCTGACTGAGAGAGCAGCCTGAGGCAGAAGCCTCCAGCTGGCATGATATTCCAGGCAGGACTGAATCTCATTACACAAAACTTAAAGAAGAGAATGACCTGGAGTCAACCCAAAATTCAAATAGTTTTCGGAGAGTGCGGGAACTGTGGGATAGCTACAGTCATCAGTTGCCCCTCCCTCCATGAGCGTCCATTTAATTCTTTGGCTTTCTGGTACGCTTGTCTCAGCTCCTTAAGCACTGTGTTGAGTCCCTGTTGTGGCCTATCTCGATCATGGCCTTGGAGATTTTTTCAAATGTTTTGGCATTTCGTCTTTTGGAATGGAGTTCTGATAGAATAGATTCATCTCCCCATACAGAGATCAGATTCAGTATCTCCCGTACGGTCCATGCTGGAGCTCTTTTTTGATTGTGGGACTGCTGATGAGCTCTGCATGGTCACCTGTGCTGATCAGCACTCCATGCTGGGCAAACAGGAAATGAAATTCAAAAGTTCGCGGAGCTTTTCCTGTCTACCTGGCCAGTGCATCCGAGTTCAGATTGCTGTCCAGAGCGGTCACAATGGTGCACTGTGGGATAGCTCCCGGAGGCCAATACCGTTGAATTGTGTCCACACTAACCCTAATTCGAACTGGCAATGTCTATTTCAGCGCTACTCCCCTTGTCGGGAAGAGCCCTTTATGTCGACAAAAATGGCTTCATTGTGTGGACGGGTGCAGGGTTAATTCGATTTAATGATGCTAAATTCGACGTAAACTCATAGTGTAGACCAGGCCTTGGTAAATCAATTTTATTTTCTTTCTTCTGGTAGAAATCTTCTCTATGTTTTAGTACCCCTGGGAAGACGGGAGCGATATTTATATATAATCTAACTTGTTTTGGCTGTTAATACTTACAGACTGATCCTTCTTACCATGCTGAAGGCAAACAGAAAATCCTCTAATAACAGATCTATGGTCCTTTCCCTACAGAAGAATAGGAAAATGTATCTGTGCTTTTCTGAAAATGTCATGTCTTTGAATAATAATAAGGTCCCCAGATCTGGACCACCTTGGAGACAAATGAATCATCCAGAACTGAGATAGAAATGGACATCCACAGATTTGGGTTTTGTCATTAGGCAGAATTTGTAGTTTTAGAAAGTAGATTTGAACTATGTTAGCTGTCAAAGTTATTTCAAATGGAGGGAACTTCAGGAGGTGTGGCATTCTGCTGCAGACAGTGACTGAGAGGTTTGGTTCTGCTCCTATCCTGCAAGCAGGCTGAAGTACCCACTATAACAGAACTTAAGTATCAGAGGGGTAGCTGTGTTAGTCTGAATCTGTAAAAAGCAACAGAGGGTCCTGTGGCACCTTTGAGACTAACAGAAGTACTGGGAGCATAAGCTTTCGTGGGTAAGAACCTCACTTCTTCAGATGCAAGTAATGGAAATCTCCAGAGGCAGGTATATATCAGTGTGGAGATAACGAGGTTAGTTCAGTCAGGGAGGGTGAGGTGCTCTGCTAGCAGTTGAGGTGTGAACACCAAGGGAGGAGAAACTGTTTCTGTAGTTGGATAGCCATTCACAGTCTTTGTTTAATCCTGATCTGATGGTGTCAAATTTGCAAATGAACTGGAGCTCAGCAGTTTCTCTTTGGAGTCTGGTCCTGAAGTTTTTTTGCTGTAAGATGGCTACCTTTACATCTGCTATTGTGTGGCCAGGGAGGTTGAAGTGTTCTCCTACAGGTTTTTGTATATTGCCATTCCTGATATCTGACTTGTGTCCATTTATCCTTGTGTCCATTTATGTGGCCAGTGGAGTTCTGTTGGTTTCTCTTCTGGGCTTGTCTTCTCTTCTGGGCCTGGGCCTGTCTCTTCACCAAGCATTCTCAAAACTACGATACCCACACAAGGAAATAAAGAAACAAATCAACAGAGCCAGACGTGTACCCAGAAGCCTCCTGCCACAAGACAGGCCCACAAGAGAAACCAACAGAACTCCACTGGCCATCACCTACAGTCCTCAGCTTAAACCTCTCCAACGCATCATTAGTGATCTACACCCCATCCTGGACAATGATCCCTCACTTTCACAGACCTTGCGAGGCAGGCCAGTCCTCGCCCACAGACAACCTGCCAACCTTAAGCATATTCTCACCAGCAACCACGCACCGCACCATAACAGCTCTAACTCAGGAACCAACCCATGCAACAAACCTCGATGCCAACTCTGCCCACATATCTACACCAGCAACACCATCACAGGACCTAACCAGATCAGCTACAACATCATCGGCTCATTCACCTGCACGTCCACCAATGTTATATATGCCATCATGTGCCAGCAATGCCCCTCTGCTATGTACATTGGCCAAACTGGACAGTCACTACGCAAGAGGATAAATGGACACAAGTCAGATATCAGGAATGGCAATACACAAAAACCTGTAGGAGAACACTTCAACCTCCCTGGCCACACAATAGCAGATGTAAAGGTAGCCATCTTACAGCAAAAAAACTTCAGGACCAGACTCCAAAGAGAAACTGCTGAGCTCCAGTTCATTTGCAAATTTGACACCATCAGATCAGGATTAAACAAAGACTGTGAATGGCTATCCAACTACAGAAATAGTTTCTCCTCCCTTGGTGTTCACATCTCAACTGCTAGCAGAGCACCTCACCCTCCCTGACTGAACTAATCTCGTTATCTCCACACTGATATATACCTGCCTCTGGAGATTTCCATTACTTGCATCTGAAGAAGTGAGGTTCTTACCCACGAAAGCTTATGCTCCCAGTACTTCTGTTAGTCTCAAAGTGCCACAGGACCCTCTGTTGCTTATAACAGAACTTGTTACTCAAAGAAAGGAAATTTTCAGATAAGCACAGATACATTTCCTATTTGTCATAGAGTGCAGGATTAATTTTCAAGTCCATCTGGCATAGCCATGTTAGGATAAACCCTATAAACAAGCATAACCTCATGGGATTAAGATTACATAAACAAATAGTGCAAGTGTTTCTCCAATCACATGGAATGTGCCACTGAAAATTTTCTTCCCATCCACTTGTGATCTTTGGAAAACTAGAGTGGACTTGCTCCCCAAACCTCACTCCAAACCTGAAAAAGGATATCAGGAGAGGGGAAAAATCCTCACTCCTTGTATGCACTGTATGTTCCATACCAGGCTTCTCTTAAAGATCCTGCTGCAAAGAGTGGCCATCAGTACCCACCCCATTCCTCCCTGCTAGAAGACCCAGGTGAGACTTCAAATGGCAGTCGGGGCAGATCATTGATCCTCCTTGAAGACATTCAAATTGGAGTTGCACAGCACGGGGGAGAGGGTGACAATTGTGGTGGTGTGTGTGTGTGTGGGGGGTGAATGGGTGGATTCTTGTTGTGCAGGTTTATGTGGAAAGTGAACTTCCAGAGAACAGATAGGCAATTTTCTGCTCCACTATCTCTGTACTAAGCCATGCAAATTCTCATTTGTGCGAACTACATAAACTGGACATTGCAGAGTATGCAGATCTCAAACAGGAAGTTTCTATACACTTTACTTTGGGAATTATACCATTTAATATTTAAAAAAAAATCCAAACTGTTTTGACATTTTAGACTGGAAAGTGTTAACATGGATTTATAGAATGTATGTTTTATAATGTTTTTTATACTGAAGTTGGGCTTGATCCATACCTATATTTGTGATAAATAAGTTTCTGTGTCAATTTGCCTGTTTTAGGGGTGTCACTTCATACAATGTATACACATTTCTGTTTTTTTTTCACAGATCTCTTTGTGTGGATTTGGCTAAGGCAAGATTTTCATAGCCATTCTTCTGGCAAATATTGTCAATACTTAGCTCATATGAATGATCAGCTGTAGGTTTCTAATTATTATATTTTGTTTATCATGTGATTTGGTCTGGTCGTTGACTCCAGTTCAAGTTTCCTACCCATTTCTTTTCTTGTGTTACTTAAAAATATATTATTATTATTAATAAATGTGTTCTAATTTTATATCCAGTATTACATTGTTGGAAATGCAATGCAGTCATATATCACATGCAATATTTTGCAGTTAGTTTAGAGCATTTAATGACATTTAACATACATCTCAGTTAAATGATGGGCATATGAGAAGCTGTTGTTGGGGGGAGGAAGGAGGGGTTTGCTGTGACATAGTGCTTAGATTTTGCTATGCCTTGGTCAACAAGTCACAGATGGTGACACCTTCAATTCCACTGAGATGTGTGCCATATGTCATAAACTGCTGGATTTCTTTTCTCATTTTAAATAAACAATTTGCATTAATTTATATTGTCTGAAATGCTGCAGTCTGAAATAATTACAATAAATAAAATATATTTACAAGATATTGTGCTAATTTATGTTATCTTTTATTTGGCATAACTATTAAATAATGATGATTATTCATACTATGTGTGCCACAGATTTTCCACCTTCAGCCTTGGCTCCTTCCATCAACTACCTTGCATATTATCAGTCCAGCTAATGACATTAAGGGAATTCAGCCATCTTTCTGATGATGGATAAGGTTAAACCATTTTGCCTGGTTTGTTAGATGTCAGCAACCTTGATACAGTTGGTAAATTACTGAAATAGTTCTCTGACTGACAAACTTCCATGGGTCTTTTCCTTTCCTTAGAAATATTCCAGCTGGCGGTAATGAGAATTTGCTGTTCTTTCCCAAGGGCATTTGTTTGTGGGTTTCCACAGGGTTTAGACTTGTCACTGATTTTTTTCAATTTATGTGTGCAGCCACTATGGGCGATAGGAAGATGATATGGTGTGTAATCCCTCCAGTATTAGGATGATAATTAGAGCTGCATTTTCTTTATATCAAACCTGGATGATGCAGTTTCCCAGTGTCTCATGTAGGGGAAGAAGTGGATAGGAATTAGCTGGCACAGATGTTTGTAATCCAGATTAAATGGGAGCGATGTCTTTTTGCATCTGTAGTTAGAATCTATATAAACTTTACCTGGTCCAAGTCTCAGTTATCTCAGATAGTGCCTCTTACTTTGTCTGTATTGGAAGCTGATCTGTATTGGGTTTCTCTTGCTACCTGTCCCTGGAGTTAAATTCTTTAGAGTCGGTAACAGAGTTTTCTCAGCAGTGAAATTTCTGGATCTCTGGAGTACACTCTCTCCCTCCCTCCAGGGTTCAAGTTGCATGTAATGTAAGATTTAACTATTTAATTTAGCCTCTGAAGGATATTTTGTTTTGTTAAATAGTGAGGATTTAGGATTGGTTTTATAGTAGAGCAATGTGAAGAGAGTGTTCACTAGTGGCCTCTGAATTCAAAAGTTGTTTTTATTATTTTATGATCTTTTGTTTTTATTAGTGGAAGATGCCAGGTGGGTGCCAATGAAAAATTCAAAATAAATGAAAAAAGATGAGTCTCTTCATTCATTTTAGTCTATTCATTGGTTTTAGGATAAAAAGGTCTCCAGAAAGTGACACCAACCCACATAGCTTCCCTGAGTGATGAAATTTGCATTGGGTCTCCAATTTAGATGACAGCTACAGTATATTTAGTCACATGTAGGCAGATAACTCCCTATTGACTACATATATTAGGAGGCTTATATGGGTTTTTTTATTCTAGCAAATCTATAAAATCTTTTTTGTTCCTGAACTTTATTGATCTTATGCTAGATTCTGAGCTGTAGTATATAGATAATTACCGGTTAGAAACTGCCATTTTTGGTCATATTATGCCCCTTAGTCTTTATCTTGAAGCACAGGCAGACGTCAGTAGCCTTGCAAGGTTTCTTAGAAATCTGTTGAATTTCAAATTGCTTAGGCAAAAACTCAAGACTTCTAACAATTTGATGTATTTTTACTCAAAGTAGAATCTATATTTAAATAAAAAAATACAGAATGTAAAATAAAGATGGCTGTAAGATAGTGCTTGCAAACTTAAATGAATGAACTGTTCTTTTATTTAGTTTTGAAGGACTGCTGATTGACTTGGTTCACTCTTCTAAAAGCTAATATAGACCAATGTACATTCAATTCTTTGTTCATATGAAATACTGAGGTGGTCAATCAGAATATGAATTGTACTTTATATGCCTTTTCACAGACTAATGAGAAAACAGAGCATGTTTCTTTAGAATTTTTTATTTGCAATTGCCTACCGTTGCCGTGGATTTCATTTCAAGACCACAAGGTCTGTGGATCTTTACATGCAAAAGTTTTGGAATGTCCAGTTGCACTTTCAGAATTGCAGAAGTTTAAGAAACAAATCAACATATTCTTGGAACATCTTTTTTTCCCCTAAGGTCTCCTGTTTTGCCATATACAACTGTATGGCTTTAGCAAAACTTCCAGGAGGCCAGTTGCTTATTATAAGTATCCTCCTTTGCTAACTTTGAACCCTCTGTTGTTTCTCCTGATACTGCAGTGTTCTGTCTTTGCAAAGACCATTTTGAATTTGTCTGGTCTTCATGGAAAGTACTTCCACATTCTATTTTTTTAAATATATTTATGTATTTAGTGTATTATACATAAATATGAAAATTACTTGAGCCAACTGTTTCTGCAACAAGCATGCTTGAATGCTAGCAAGATGAACAACTATGTAAATCTTTAATCTTCGCATCAGATTCTTTTTATTCCTTCTTCACTTTGAGCTGTACAGTATTTAAATTTCACATTTCATCTAGTCTTTCATACAATATACATTCCTTGCATATCTTTTCTCATTATCTCTTAAGTATTTTCATTAACCAACATTCCTTATTTAAAATTAAAACATGCATTACCATGACACTTGGTGATTACAGTTTCCTAGCAACTACACTTCTTCTTAAACTGCCTTTTGTAAACTCAAAGGGTCTGTATAAAGTTGACACCCCCTTTCTATGGACTTAAGCTAGAATTCTTAATTATATCCTTTTTTAACCTTGAGGGTGGCACCAGGAAAGAGAACTGTGAGTACTGTTAGGGCTGATAGTCTTTATTTGGCTAGCCACTAGAAAGCAACATAATCACTCTTAAGCAAGCCAGGCATGCCATATAATACATGGCAATGGAACAGTGTGTAGATTAAGGCCAGGTCTGAAAAGGTGTGTTGGAATAGCTATTCTGGTTTTGCAAATGTAGCTTATTTTGTTTGCTGAATCAGCATAAACTATGCTGGCAAAAGCACATTTTTGCCCTGTTAAACTGTCTACACTAAAGCTTTTGCTGGTAGAGAAATGTTACAAAAAGCCAGACCCCTGACTTGCATTGCTTGCTAGAAAATTTTCTACTATAACCCTGGCCTAAGATAAAAGGCTTGTTGATAAGAATGGATTAGCTAACACTTTTGAAAAGTGTAGTCTAGAGAAGGGATAACACTGTTAAAACAAGCTAAACTAGCCCATTTAAAGCCTAGATCAGAATCTCAGGTTTAACTCTGCCAGTTTGTCATGTGTTATTGTTATTTGTATTGCAGTAACACCTAAGACTCCATTTGCTAGGTGCTGTACAAACATAGAGGAAAAAAATGTTCCCTGTGCCAGAGAGCTAACAATCTAAGTATAAGCCTACTCTAGGATTTTTGCCGCCCAAAGCAAACACAATTTTGGCCACCCCCCCCTTCTTTAATTACCCCTCCCCCGGCCACGCCTCAACTCCGCCCCTTCCCCAAATCCCCAGCCCTGCCTCCTCCCCCAAGGCTCTCAAGCCTAGGAGGGAGGGAGGGGGAGAACCGGTGCCCGCGCCGCGGCCACTCGGAGTCTCCCCCTCCCTCCCAGGTTTGAGAGCCTGGGAGGGAGGGGGAGCAGTGGCATGCAAAATGGCTGCTTGGGATCTTCCCCTCCCTCCCATGCGCCCAAGCCTGGGAGGGATGGGGAGCAGCGGCGCGCGAAACGGCTGCTCGGGATCTCCCCCTCCCTCCCAGGTTTGAGAGCCTGGGAGGGAGGGGGAGACCCCGAGCCGCCGCGGCGCGCAAATCAGCTGTTTCGCGTGCCGTGGCAGCAGCAGCGGAGGTGAGCTAGGGCGGCCAGGGCACATTTTTAGGGGCGGCATTCTGGCGCCGGCCATGCCGCCCCTAAAAATGTGTCGTCCCAAGCACCAGCTTGTTTTGCTGGTGCCTAGAGGCGACCTTGAGTATAAAACAAGACAACAAGTGTGCACAGAGAGATGGATGGGGACCACAAGAAAACAGACAATATTGGTCGGCGTGATAGGCAGCGGTTTCAGCAAACCAGGTGTCTAACTGTTGTCAAGTTTTGTAGACATCACAAGTAAGAATAGTTTGAGAGAGTATAATGAGTTTGTTTTGCAGTTATTTAAGGGAGCTACTCCTAAGCCTGAGAGGCAATATGGGAGAAAGCATACGGATGAGTATTTGGAAATTTTACCAATGGGAGATAAAAGCTGGTGTCATTGGCTGATTGGATGTGGGAGCTGACATGTCAAAAGTGAATGAGAGATGGTAAGTAGGATGGGGATGGGACATGAAAGGCATTGAAAGATAATATCTTTTCTTGATGCAATGGAGAAAGGGGAGCCAGTGCAGGGATGCAAAGAGAGGGCTGACATTGTCAAAACAATGAGCTAGGAAAATGATCTTTGCAGGTGCATTTTGAATGGATATGAGCAGGGCAAGAAAAGAGGTTAGAAAAGAATATGTTGCAGTAAATAGCAAGAGTGGTGACCAGTAAGTGCCTGGTATTAAATGAGGGTATTGCTATAATAGGTATCACAGAAACTTGGTGGCACAAAGATAATCAATGTGACATGGTAATACCCGGGTTTAAAATATATAGGAATGGTGGAGTAGGTCATGCTGGTTGGAGAGTGGCACTGTATGTGAAAGAAAGCATAGTCAAATATAGTAAAAATCTTAAATGAATAAAACTGTACCATGGAATCTATGCATAGAAATGCCATGCTTGAATAATAAGAATGTAACATTAGGAATATACTACTGACCACCTGACTAGGGTGGTGAAGGTGATTGTAAAATGGTCAGGGAGATTAGACAGGATACAAAAATAGAAAACTCAGTAATAATGGGGGATTTCAACTAGCCCCATATTGACTGGGTACATGTCACCTCAGGTTAGGATGCAGGGATAGTTTCTTAGCACCATTTCTCAGCACCATTAATGACTGCTTCTTGGAGCAGCTAGTCCTAGTACCCACAAGGGAAGAGACAATTCTTGATTGTTCTAAGTGGTGCACAGGATCTGCTCCAAGAGGGGAATATAGTTGAACCACTCAGCAATAGTTACCATAATGTAATTAAATTTAACATCCTAGGGCAGGGGTTGGCAACCTCTGGCCGATTGCGGCTCCCACAGGCCGCGGTTTGCCATCCCAGGCCAATGGGGGCAGCGGGAGGCGGCGCGCGCCAAGGGATGTGCTGGCCGCCGCTTCCCGCCACCCTCATTGGCCTGGAGCAGTGAACCGCGGCCAGTGGGAGCCGCGATCGGCCAAACCTGCCGACGCGGCAGGTAAACAAATGGGCCCAACCCGCCAGGGTACTTACCCTGGTGAGCAGTGTGCAAGAGGTTGCCGACCCCTGTCCTTGGGAGTGTGTGTGTGGGGGGAGGGCATACCAAAGAAGCTCACCACAGTAGCATTTAACTTCATCAAGGAGAAATACAAAAAATGAGGAAGCTATTTAAATGGTTATCAAAAACCACAGTAGCAAGAGTGACATGCCTGCAAGCTTTATAGAAACTTTTAAAAAACACCATAATAGAGGCTTAAATTAAATGTATACCCAAAATTAAAAAAAAAAAAAATCGCCACCTTGGCTAACCAGATTAGAAGAAATGGTTAGAGAAGTTTTGTCCAAGGCAGGACGAGCAGGACGTCGAGAAAAAAGAAAAGGGCAACCAGAGCGGCGAAGCAAAACAACAACAACAACAACAACAACAAAACAGGGCACAAACTTTTGTTGCCACTTACTTGGCGGCTCGAGGCTGCCTCCTCTGGCCGCGCTGGCGAGCCTCTGGGCGGGCGGTGGCTACATTCTGGCTAGCGGGACTCCCTGCCCTGCAGACATGCCCTGGGCAGCAGAGTACGCGCCCCGGATAGCAGGAGGAAGGGAGCGGGGGGGGGAAGAGAGAAGGGGGACGGCCAGGGCTTCCTTCAGCCGGGGCTCTCACCACTCGGTCCCTCCCGCCACGCCGCCTGCTGGGAGGGCTCTGCACCACTCTCGCCTGCAGGTGAAGTGAAAGTCGTCAGTCAGCGGGGAGAGAAGGATGCAGACTGCCAGACTTGCTGCAGACCTGGCACTGGCTGGGGCAGGCGGAGCACACATCCCGCTCCCAGCAGGGCGCTCCCCTCCTCCGTGCTGCCACCCCCTACAGTGGCGCATTGAAAGTCATAGGTCAGCAGGGAGGGAAGGACACAGGCTACGGGTTGGAGCCAGCTCTGGGGTGAGTACCCTGGGGGCGCTCAGGGGCTACAGGGAGAGTTGCTCCTGCTGGCCGCTGTGGCCTGGATCACAAACACCCAGTGCCCACCGGACTCATCCCACGCCTGCTGCAGCCGCCGGGGCCAGACTCGCCCCATGTTATAACCGAATTTGCGTTATCACGGGGTGAGTTATAGCGGGGTTCCACTGTACATTGGAAGCAGAAACCTATCAAACACTCAATGTGGCCCCTGGATAACTGAGGTGCTAAAGGAGCAATCCTGGCAATTACATGCTGGTAAGCCTAACTTTAGTAAAGAACAGAATTTTCAGACACATAGATTAACATGATTTGTTGGGAAAGAGACAACATGGCTTTTGTAAAAGGAAAATTACGTCTCACCAATTTATTAGAATTCTTTAGGGGGCAACAAACTTGGACAAGGGTGATCCACTGATCAGTGGATATAGTGTACTTGGACTTTCAGAAAGCCTTTGATGAGGTCTCTCACCAGAAGCTCATAAGCAAAGTAAGAAGACATGGGATAAGATTTATTAATTCCTTTATTATTATCCACCCTGTCCCATGCAGAATATTTGCCTGCACACAATCAAATTAGGCACCTATCTGGCCACTTGCATACATAAACACCTGACTTGTGCAGGCATTTGGGGTTAATTTGTTTGCATAAATTAAGCATACATACAAATATGTAAATGCAATAAATGCAACCAATTGGCCCTATCTATTTTTGAGAATCTGATCATACAGTAAATGCACAACAGTGAGCTCATTGCAAAGTTTACTTGCAAACAGGGGTGTGGATGAAATTTTATGGCTCCACAAAAAATGGCAGAATTATAATTATAGCTAAACATTTATGAAATAAATCAAAGACAAGAGATCATTCAACAAAGGCTCAAGTTAAAATCTGAACTCAAAATTACACTTTCAAGCCTTGCAGTACATACATTTTACAGGGGCAGAAAACTAAAACAAAATATGTTGAAAATATGCATCATATAAGAACAGATAAAAAAATTAATTTGAACAGCAACATTTCAGGGTTGTTACAATATTATGTAACATATTAGAGAGGATAGAGAAGAAAAGATCAAACAATAATTCATAGCCCATCTGCTCCAAATATATCATAAATATAAAAACCTCCCATCAGATATTACCAATATGTGGCAGACAAAATAAAGGTACCAGCACTGTAGAAGTTCAGCTTACCTCATCAGTTTATACAACAGTTGCCTAGAGACTGGAGGCAAATGAATTTGACGCTGACATTTTAACATCAGGGAATGACAGCTGAACTTGTCTATACTTGGGAAGCTTTTATTTATCAATTATGGTCAGAATAGAAGAATACTTGGACAAATATACAGTTGTCAAAAACAGCTAACATAGTTTAATTTAATGAATCTGATTAACTTATTTGAAGAGGTAATAATGAGAGGTGACTGGGTCTAGACAGACACATAATCTACTTAGATTAGATTTCTAGAAACCTTTATAAACAGTACAGTACAGTATTAAAGCCTAGACTATTAGGTATAATGTTAATAATTCTAAATTGGTAAAATATTATCTTAGAAACTGGGGTCAGAGAGTAGTATTATATCAAACATTGTAGATTATGTAGGAAAGAATGGTAAGTGGGGTGCTACCTTTATCAGTGGTAAATCCAATGATTTTATACTATGACCCGGAGGAAGAAAAACTAACAAGGAATTTGCAGAAAACACTAAATTGGTTGGAGTAACCAATACTGAAGGGGATAGAGATTGATTTCCAAGAGACTAGGAAAAATAGGACACAAACTAAGTAGGAGTTCCTGCAGATTAACATGAAAAAAAGTAAAGTAGGTGTGCCTTAAATGGCAAAAGTCTACAAAACACTGATCAGAAAAATAAAAGGGGATAGGGTAAACATAAAGCTTTTAGCCCAATGTCTGGCATCACTTAAAACAAATATGCTGCCTACTAGAACGGAAATTTAGGCACACACACAATTAGAAGTCACCATAAATGCAGTTTTATAAGAAGAGCAGCAACGGGCAACAGTCCATGCATGCTAAGAGCTCTTGCATTGAGCTTCACTCACGTCAGGGCTGGAGTTCCCAGGTTACAACAGTATGGTACTCTTAGTGGAACACACCATTACAGACAGATTAAACACAAGGTTTGTTCAAAGAGGCTGTGAGACAAAACCCGAAGCTATTGTGAACACTTTGAATGTCAATGGAAAGATAAAAGGGTATTGGAATATGTGTGAAGATGGCAAAACTTGCATGAATAAAAGCAATAGAGTATGACAACAAAAAGAGATTATTAAATCTTGGGCTGTTAGGGATGTGATGGTTCTTCAATTTGATACAGATAAAAATTCTGGTATTTTACTGGTTTTTGTATTTCAGCAGTTATGGGGTGAGGGGAGAAAATGGACATGGATCAGTGGAGAAATGCCTGCCATCAAATCACACCTATCATTTCAGCTTTGCTTCCAAGAGCTGGATATGGTTCCAGTTGATCCTGAAATATTTCTCTCATACCTACCAAGTTTTGGAGACCTGGATTCATCAACTATCATGATCACTTCTACCACTGTTCAGATTCATACTAGTCTGTAGCCAGTTCTCTGCCTCCAAACAAAACACTTAGCTTTATTGAATTCTGAGTTTGTATTAACTAAAAAGGTAACTAAGAAGAGACATTATTTTTCTGTATTAAGAGCTGAGAGATGTAAATGATGGATGTCACAAAACTGTTTGAGAAGATAAGAGGCTCAAACATAAGAGGATGTGAACTAAAAAATAACAAACTGATGTACTTCATGGGAGTTTAGAAGAAGGTCCTTTATAAAGAAGAAGAAGAATAGATGGTGCATACAAAAACATACTAGCTAAATATTGTCAGTGGGTAGCCTTTAAAGGAACATATGACCTCCATCCATCATGATTTTTTTGTTGGCAGTTAAATAGTAATAAAAGTTATACATTTCATGTCAGCTCCTGCTTTATAGCTGCCATTGTTTTCTCTCTGGAAAGAGTTTCATGCCAGGCTGGTTTAACAAGGTAACGATATATTTGAAAGTCAACTTTGTAAAAAAAAAAATCGAAAGAAATAAAACACTTTTAATAAAATCTATTTTTGTAGGAAATAGCTAGAACTTGCATAACAATCCTAAAAATGGTAAACTAAGTAATGATTTTTTTTCTATTTAATAAAACTGCAAATTTGGTGGCCTTTAAGCCTGAAAACTATTTTGATTGATGAATGTTAAGACATTTTAATTATCTGTTTTTGGGACAGTGTCTCTTTGATCTTTTCATCTTGATTCAATGTTTGCCACCACTGATGCATTTTTTTGATCTGTGTGCCATGTTTATCCAATCTGTACATGCTGTCACTGGTAGTGTTATCATTCCGGAAAGATGTGGTTTTATCTTGTTTTCTACTCCAGATTGAAATGTAAATGAACCTTCTACTTGTCTTCTATTCACACTTTCACTCTGTGCATATTTTATGCGCTAAAGACTTATCAGACTTATTTGCAAATTGGTAGCCCCCAGTGCCCACCTTGGATTTCATCTCAGGATTTGGTCTGTTGGCTAGGTCACGATAGTTGAAGCATGAGAGACTTAGGGATTGAATTTAAAAGAGAATCAAAGAGGTGAGAAGATGGGGTTTGGTTCAATAATATTATATAAATATTCATTTCCTTTTATTTTATCCCAGGTGAATACAACTGAGACCAGTTTTAATGATTTAACGTTGTCATCATTGTCTTCTTCAGTGCTCAGCTGAATGGTTGGCTGTAGTGATTGTTCGCCATTCGGTCCATTTCTGTGTGGCCACAACGGTTTGATAGGCCAAAAGTCAAACATTGGAACAGACTTGATCCATCCATGCAATAGGGGGTCTGCCTTTGGGCTGCCTCTGTTCCTCGGTTGGTAGAATTTTATCCCCGGAGAACGGCGCTCGTTGGAACATCTTGCAGTATTCTGGCAAAATGTTTGAAAAGCATAAAATGACGGCTGTGGACAATGGCCCCAGTAGATTGTAAACGTCTGTGTTACGAATGAAGTCGTTCCACTTTATGTCCTATATACAATGTCAGCATGTTGTGTGAAAAGCCTCCCACTTTGCCCAGTCTGAGCAGCATAGCGTCCATGTTTTGCAACTGTAACACAGTACGGAGAGGATACAGCTTGAATAGATCCTGAACTCAGATGTCATGTCAGGATTATGTTGATTCCAGATTTTTCGTAAACGACCCATGGCAGACCCTGCAATGCCAATCTGGTGAAGAACCTGCATATGAGAGTTGGAGGGCCTGGTGAGTATAGAACCCAAATAGCAAAAGCTGGAGACTGCTTTGACAGTTTCATTATTCAAAGAGATTGGAGTCGTAGGTGAACCTGATCCTAAGTTTTGTAACTTTGTCTTTGACCACAAAACACGAAGCCAACCTTGTCTAATATAATTAAAGTAAAATGAGGGCTTTAACAATGTAGTAAAGTGTTTAATATTTATTCTATAAGACTTGGAGAGGTTTTTTATTTTATTTTATTTGAAAATTTGTGACATTAGAAGATACTTTTGTTCTATTTATTTAAAGGGATCTCCTGCGGGGGGGTGGGTGGGAGTATGCTACTGTTATTCATGGCCTGATTTTGACATGTGCTGAAAAACAGCATGTAGTGTTCTTAAAGCAATACAATCTTGGGTTGCAGTGAAATGTCTTTCTTTAACTATTATATGAGCAACATAATGGATGAAACCTAATTTGGGGTCTAACTCAGAAAATCTGTAAACTCTATGTCTTCATATCTCGCTAGGGAACAATTCACATTGAAATCAGTTGACTAAAGTCTTTTCCCTTTGGGACATTTGTTCTAGTTAATGGCAGGTGGATGTCAAGTATTCTGGAGGTTCAGTTTGGATAAGTCACTAAAAGTTTGGATAATTAATGAAAATGGATCACAATTTAGCTGAACATTTAAGGACATCTCTCCTCCCTTCGTGGCATCCCATCTCTCTCCCTTCCCTCCCCCCCTTCATTTTAATCCATGCAGGTCCTCTTTCCTTCTTTTTGCTATCCACGGTTCCTTTCCTTTCATCCTTAATGTACTTCCATTTCTCAGAGTGCAATCAGCTCTTCATCTAATTCCCACCTCGAGTTGGTTCACTGGGCCAACTTAACCATGAAGTGAGTGAGTGCATCTCCCCCAAAGTCTCTGGGTAATATTCAGAACTCATTCATAAAGAGTGGTATTATTTTGAAAAGAGTATATCTTGCACTGATAAGTTATTCGGGAAGTGTGCAAATAAGTGTAACATCCATAATAAAGATGAGGAAGAGGTTGTATCAGGAAAAGCAGCTGCAGCCAGCAGGAGGATGTAAGATAAAACAGGCTCTAGCAACTTTAACTTGTATTGCTCCATCCCCCACGTTTATGGGAACCAATTCATTCCTGGGGTGAATGGATGCCACTCCCATTGATTTTAACAGGAGTTGTGCCTACTTATTTTGAATGCTTTGTTTAGTCCTTAGAGAATACAAAAGTTGTTGAATTGCATTCATTTAGCTCCCTGATGAATAGGGATTTTATTTTTTTATTTGAAAATCCACGGCAGTGTCATGTGTAAAATTGTGATTTTAATGGCCTACGCATGGAATTCAGTTAGCAAAAGTTCATTGATACATTCCTTTGCATAAAACCATGTTCTGAGTCTCTCTCACTGCCCAATAAAAAATAAACAAAAAACTGTGCTGGGATTTACTCTGGCAGCTGCAGATTTTCTCCTTCCTCTCTTTCTTCCTCCCACTTAGTGCTTCTCTGCCCACCATACTGACTCACTTGCTGCAGACCTGGTGTCCAGTTTTATGCAAGACAGCACCATTGTCACTTGAGACATGAGCAACCCACGCAGTCTCTGCGCAGAGGTTGAAGTGTGTACCTGCCACTGAGTCTCCCATGAACTGCTGTAATTTTTTAAAACAACAGCATAGAGGTGGAAGTGGCATGCCCCAGTTTTGTACTTTGTGCGGCTCAAAGAAGTACAGCAGTGTCATGTTGGGATAGCAGTTTGGGAAACACAAGGTGGCCAATGAGTGATTCCATTTCCTTTCTGAGATTGCAGCTGCTTGTGTTCAAGCGCCAGTGGCACTGTCTTACATAAAACCGGCCACCAAGTGCACAGCAGGTGAGCCAGCTTGGAGGACAGGTGGGCACCAAGAGGGAGAGAAAAGGCTGCAGGCGCTAGAATAAATCTCCTGGCTATGAGCTACAAGTCGCATTGAGCACGAGTTTGGCAAGCACAGATTTCCACTTCCAGCTCTCTGCTATTGGAAAAACCATGGTATTGAGCTAATTTTGTGATGTACACGCACACCCACCATGAAATTGTGATTTTTCTCAGTTCCCTACTCACCGAATGCAAAACCTGTACTATTGACACTGTTTTACCGCTTAATCCCTTTTTCTGATTCATTTATACCAGACATGTAACTCGTAGCACTATTTAAATAGCTGTTGTAGTTGGCCTTCTGAGCTCATTCCTTCATCAATATGTGCTTTAGTCTTGAGAGAAAACAATAAATTAAATGAAAATAGAATCGTCCCCATTTTTGAGAGATATTATGAACATAGTTTAAGAAAAAAACCTGCAGTTCATATAATATTAAATTAGAACAAAAAGGAACCACAATTTAATTTGTAACTAGTTCTCCTGACTTGCTTTTATATACACAGCCATAACCCCATTGAACTCACTAGTATTAGTGAAATCAGAAATTGATCTGTTATTTGAGAATCTGGTGGTAAAGATTAAACTTTATTTATCCCCAAAGTTTGCTTGATTCCACTATAAAAATAAACAAAAATGTCCCTGATAAAAATCCCTACTGATTTGTTTCCTTCATTAAACAACATTCACTCTGAACTTCTCCATTTTATACATTTTAACTCAATAATTTTCCTGTGACATTATGTCCGATAATAGCACACACATTTTTCTGTCTTCCCCATACACCACTCTGTAATTAATTAAAAAAACTACTTAAAATGTATTATGCAGAACTGTTTTACAAAACAGGCCTAGTCTTCCCGATGATCACAAAAACATTTTCTAGTGGTCTTCAGATTGTATTCTACAAGGCTGACTTGTTCCTGGCTGACCTTCCTTGCCACATTCCTATTTGGTTGCCAGCCAGCCAATACAGAGATTGTAAAGGAACCTATCCACAGATTGAAATCTAAGTAGATGTCAGGTGCTTTCCCATTTCCAGTGATTAGTTATTACTTAAATACCACTTCAGACATATGGGGATGATCATTTTGTATTCAGTTTTTCTGATGAGCCACTCTTCACTGGGCTGGCTGCTATATAGGCTAGCTAATGTAACATGAAGATGGTAATACTTGTATATTGCAAATAAGCAACCTTTTCATAAACTTGACTTAACAGCTTTCATTTAGGATTACCATCCTCAAGTCAAAGTCTTTTTATCTTTATTTTATGATAATTTTGTTGTTCCCCACCAAAACCATTCTGAAGCAGCATCTTCTTTTTTTTTTCCCCTTAGCAGTGATTCTTTTAGTTTCCTTCTGACTTTTGGAACCTGTAAAATCAAAGTTGTCCCTCTGGGAGAGGGGAGAAGGGCAATTAGCCTTACTCATACTTTCTGCTGAGGCAGATAGATCCAACCCTAAGCTACTACTTCTGTTGCCAGTTAAAAAAAAAAATCATCTTTGAAGCAGAACTTGGCATGTTAGATCAAACCTCCTTGTGACTTGAGGAGGAGTCTGTAGCATCTTTGAATGTTATTTTATAAAATGATCTATCAGTCAATAACAATCATCTACAACAACCATTCTCTGTGTCTTGAAAACTCTTTTGATCTTTTGGTGTTGTAGGCATTCATACTGGAGGAGTGAAAAGCAAACCACAACACTTTTACACCCCACACAAGTTTTTATCTGTGAATGGTTCATGTTTCGGAACACTTGACCATTTTTCACCTTGAGCAGGTCTAGTCAGATCACTGAACCTTTTAAATGTCCTTTGAGCCTTGAAAAAATACTGTCAAAATTGTTAGGTCATAAAACTGACCAGTCTTAACAGTGGCACTGTTTTTAAGTCCGTACTTTCATGAGTGTATCCTGGCTTTGTGATCTTTGTTGTTTAATGTTAAATCATTTTTATTGCAAGACACTCAGTCTGCGGTAATCACAGAAGGCTGTTAATGCACAGGGCTGCATGACTGTTACACAGTAAAAGGCAATATAAATTACCTCTTCAGAGGAATTTCAAATAAGGGTTGCTACTAAAGAGATAATATTCAATAATGTTAGGAGCCAATGTTGGTAGATGATTTCTTGACCATGATGTCTTTCTCAACATAACTGAAAAATGGGATCCGTGTGCCCAAATATTTGTATGCAAGTCATTCTTGAAGTTTGTTGTTTTTCTCAATTAATAACAATGTAAACACACAGAGATAAAATGTATGCAGTCCTCCCTTTTTCACAGAGATAGAACAATGATGAGTGTTTGTAATGATTGATTTTGGGGGAAAGAATAAGAAAGTTCTTCTGAAGATACAAGGGAACAAATTTAACAAAGGGACCACTGACAAAGTAATTAGATATTTTGTATTAACCACAATGCCATTTGACTTTTAAGAGTCCGTTCCAAAATTAGAAAGTCTTTGGACATACCATTTAGTCATTAAATATTACATATTCTGGACGTAGTATGCCCTTCAAAAGTCACAAGGATATATTTAAAATGTGAAAAAGAGGTTTAGCCAATACTAAAGTGACACAGCCACTGTTCACCATGACATAAGAACTCATTCTTGGATACTCTTTTCCAGAGTAAGTTGTTCTCCCTTCATTTTCCATGAGGATGGGCATAATTATTCACTAACAAGAAGACAAGTAATTCTGTGCTAGATGCATTTGGAGATATTTCATGTTGTAGTGACTAGAAGTAATGTTGAAATTGAGAAGGTTATGGTCTTTGTGGAAGAACTATCTCTGTTGTAGCCATTTAAACATATTGTTTCACAGGGGATGTATATTCAGATAGGGCAGATGGCAACATTTCTCGAAACATCTGTTGCTCATCATTCTTCCGCACAGCAAGCCAGATGCTGTTGACAACTTGTATGTAAATCATGCTGACAATTTGTTCAATGTCTTTCCTGCTGAGACTAAGGTTGTCCTGGTCATATCATTTATCAGATAAAGGAGATACTATAGTCCCGCAAGAATGGTTCCAAATGTTTTTTTGGCCAATGAACAATAGCAGTCATTAAATCAATGAAACAATTTATCTACCTTGAATTTATCTCTGTTTTACAACAGGGATTATTACCCCTTCTCTCCCTGGTGCTGTGTGAAGATGAACATTGATATTAAATGTTTTCCAGAATAGAAAAATGCTAAATTGCTTCCTGTGATTGTTCTTAGCCTTCCCCTTGTATTATTTATTTATTCATTTATTTATTTATTTTTAGTGACATTGGCAGATATTTCTGTGACCTTGCATTTTTAAATTACTTTCATCTCAAGAATGTGACATATGAGAGGGAAATTATGCATGTATTACTATATAAATGTCAGGCTTTTTAGTTTGCAAATGCCTTCTATAAAATATTCACATTACAGGAGGTTGATTTACAACCCATTTCAGACTAGGATCTATCTAAGTCTAATTTTATACCCTAGATGCAGCAACTTCTTGATACTGTTGGGGGGCGGGGGGGGAGGATGGGGGCTGGGACTTTAATTAACCTAGCAACCCAAGTACTAAACTGAAATTATTGGCATTTAATAGATTATTATAGCATTGCTAAACAACCTTAATTGGACAGCATGGTGTTGTAAAGACCAAAAAGAATTGTATTTACACACAATGACATCATAGTATATAAGTATTAAGAGTTAGATAAGTGCTACCCTTACTAATACAACTCGTGTGAGGAAGTGCCACTAACCCGAGTAAATGTAGCACAATATAGCTGCAAGATTCAGATCTGGGAAGGACTTTACTGTATTAAAGTAAAATCCTGCAAGATGCTGAGCCTTTCCCGGTAAGTGCTGAGAATACTCAACTTTAATGAACTTAAATGAGAGAGAGAGAAACTCTGATTATCTTGCATGAGGGGCCTATTATTTCATAAGTTTGGGTTTTTCTGTTGTATATGTTGTGCACAGAAAACTCCAAATCTTTTGTTACATTTAACTTTTTAAAATAATCAATATTTTATTTCTTCAAACTAAAAAAAAAAGAAGCACATACAAATCCAAACAAAGCCAAGAAATACAATGTGCAAATAGATGGTAAATCCAGTAGGCAAGATCTTACTCTTGTTGCCCCTGTGAATGGTCATGCTGACTTCATTGGAACTACTTTTGTGATTAAGGTCAGCAGTATTTGGTCCACCTTCTAAAACAGTTCTATACACAGAACTTGGAAAGCTTGGTCATACTTGGAAAGCTTTGGGAAGATCTGTGGCTCCCTATGCTGACAGGAGGCACAGATGAACACGTGATCCCATTGAAAGCAATAGGAGAAGGCAGCCATTTTTAAAGAGAGCAGTTCTTTATGGCATTCTCTATAGAAGAACATTAAACTCCAGTTATGAGGAATAACAGAATAAAATTGCCATTAACACTAAAAAATCTGGAAATGTTGCCTACATATAATACTTCAGTGAGTTTAAACTACATGGGAAGTCTGAAGCTTCTATGTTAGTCTTTAATTCAGGACAAAAAAGTGTCTGATGCTGGGTGCTAAATTTCTTAAGGGACCAATTTTAAAATTAATTGTAACGCCTAAACTAATTAGCAGATTTTCTTGTAGATTCTGGGAAAATCAATTTTTTACTCAAAGGCTGAAGCCCTGCATTAAGTGCAAAACTGAACTCAACTTTTATGGAGCTGAAACTGGTGCCTTCAGTCTTTCCCGATTTCTATCTAATCTAAAGCAACAATGCATGCCTCCATAAAGCTTTTCATGTGACTGATTGCCATTTTCAAAGTAATTTCCTTGTGTTTTATTGAAAAGAAATGTAGGAATGAGCTTCAATATTCTAATTTTCTTCTTAAAATATAATATGTTAAAATCCAGGTAAGATTCGGTAATCCCTGAACATGCAAAACTCCCATGTAGAGACTTTTGAAAGAAGTTTTGGATGCATAAATAATACTGGGTCGTGCAAACTTAAATAGGATTATCTTGCTGATAAATAGTATAAAGTACTGCCAGTTTCTCTCTCTTTCCACTCTCCTCCCTCATGTCCAAGTGTGTGTTTCTAATATTTTTTAAAGGAGGTTAGTTTGCTGAGGGAGTACTTACCAAGATGATACCCACTCAATGAAAATTAAATCTGTTTTCTCCTGGGGTGGAAAGGTTGAATGGAGGAAGCTTAACTGAATACTAAACCTGGCACAAGCTGAAGTGTCAGTAGGCTTCCATAAATACAAGATTAACTTTAGAAGTTCAGCAGGAGAGAGTAGTTCAAACCAATCATTTGGGGGCATACATTACATTTTATGAAAAGGTGGAACATATTTTAATTCATTCTGTCTCAACAAGGATTAAGAATCAGAAAGTACAAGGCAAATGGTACCTCAGCCTTTGTTAGCACAGTAGATACTGCTGGCATGGCTTTAAAAATAGCCCATGTTAGGGCTTATCAAGGCCCACAATGAAAGTCCAAGATCTTTCTTCATTTTTGTATTTAAATTATTATACCATATAACTAATTTTGCCTTACAGTTGAAATATTATGGCTGCTTAATGGAGCTGTTTTATATTTAAATAAAATAACATTTTATTCTGTTCTATGAGAATCTCAATGCCTACCAAAGATAATGCACTGTTACCATAGAATTATGATATTTTAAACCCAGGAGTCAGTTCTTAGAACACATGATTAGAAATAAAATAGTGGTCATATGGACCACAAGGTAGGGCCTTGATCCTGCAAACATGCACATAAGTAACTATACACATGTAAGTAGTCTCTTTGAAATTCAGTGGCGCTACTGGTGTGTAAATGTTTACAGATGATATGTCAACATATTTCAGTTTTTGACAAAGAGATTTCTTCTGCCATCATTGTGTGAATAGATTATATTCAGCATAATAGGAGCTATACACATGCATCAATAAGAAATTAACCACCTCAACTGCATTTTGTCCACATACATATTTGTGCAACCCCATGGAGCTGAGAGGTCACACAGGTGTAACTAAGGCTAGAAATGTCTAGTGAAGTTTAAAATATTCCTTCAGTCACTAAAATACAACACCCATGTTTAAATGAAGAATAAGCTAAATAAAACTCACTCAATTATTCATTGTGTAGGCTATGGTACAAAAGTAATCTTTTCACAAAACAGATAATATTTTTTATAATCCAGTAATTGAATTAATTCAGTCTCTCTGCCATCTCATCTTGCTTGTATTCAATAGGCTTAGTCTCATTCTGCCCATTCCATAACTTTTTAAAAGTTTGCTGTTTTTCCCACTGTTGTTCAAGATTTTATATTTGAAGAGGGTCTAAAATGTTCATTTATCTATCTAGAATTCATGAAAAGTTCTTCTTTGAATAGTGGTTGCTGTGGGTATGCATGTGCTCCAGGTGCCTGAGATTGGAGAATGGTTGCAAGCAGTGTCCATTGGTCCATGCCTGCACCTCTGCTCTCTTCAGACTCTGTACCAAGAGTATAAAGGGTGGAGTGGACCAATCATCTCTTCAGTTCCTTCTTACTGCCACATGGCCTGAATTGGAACCTCCAGTGTGCAGAGTTTCTTCTTTTTTTCTCCAGCCTTGTGTTCAAACCTGTAAATATTTCGAAGTTTGTCAGTTTTATCTTTCATTTTAGTGTAAATATGTTTTTAAATAATATAATTAGTGCTGGTTCCCAATGTGGGAATTGGATAATGGCCAGAACACCAGGCTTTAAAAACTGTCTCTCCTGTCCTCACTCCTTCTCTGTCAGTGATGACTACCAGTGCTGCCTATACTTCCTCAGGGAAGCAAATATATCTGCCAGATGAATTATCTGTTCTCCCCTTCCCTAGCTGTGAGGCATGGAAATCTGGCTTAAAAAATACCTCACAGAAAAAGCTGTGAGGCCCAGTCAGATGTCTGCTGTGGAATCTCGCCCTATATATCAGCCAAAGTCAGCGAGGAATGTGCCTCCTAGAACAAAGCCTGACTCAGGAGCAAGGGAGATCACACTTGGAGACCCTCTATCAGGGTTTCGCCCAGAGACTAAGGAATGCTCTCCTAAGCGAAAGAGGAGATCCTCCCCGAATTCCACTCCGAAGAGGATAGATCCAACCCTGGCCAAGTCTTCGGGCTCTACCACCAAAGACTTTAAAATATCATAAGTCCCAGGGCAATGACAAAAAGGCTCATAAGCATTGGTACAGACTCTGCACTGGTAATGATGCCACTGGTACCATCTAAGTCGAAAGACCATGAACTAGAGAAATGTACCTGTCGGGAAACTCAGCCACCAGCGGTAGCAGCACAACCCTTATGGACCCACCAACCCAAGTGGAGCCTGATGCATGTAAAACTAAGCTAGCTAAAATATGTACCATAAGAAGCAACCTGTTTTAGCAGTGAAATGACCACCTAGCTGGAGTTTTTTTGTTTGTTTGGGTTTTTTTTTTTTTTTTTGGGCTCTAACATCATGATTTACTCATGTTTTCCACTATTGCTTGAAACTAAATTCCACACTTGGTTTTTCTACTTCAGGTCAATTTTTGCTGTCTTCACATTGCTCAGTTTCACTTTCAGGCTTTATATATTTGTTGAATCCTGTATTCTGTACTTACTTTCATTTAAATTTGTTTCCCACTTTAACAACACTCAGAAAAAAAAATCGGTCTTGCACCTTACTGACCTTATTTAATTTATCTTATTCTACAAAGTATTCATGATTCTCGGTAATGACTCTCATTTCTTGTAACAATTATCTGGACATCTTTTACAGTAATACTGTTTGTTCATCTTTGCAATGAATATTTCTCTAGGTAAACTTATCAGATCACCCCCTTTACTTTTTTCCACAAAAGTATTGAAAGGAATTGGAAAGCCATCATAAGTAGCCAAATAACTGTCACAAGGAAGTTAATTGAGTCTAAGTAGCATCACTTTCTCTCCTAGATCTTGCAGAAGGGTGTTGTGGGACTAAGATATTGCTGGCCAGGTAGAAACATAACTGGGGGAGAGTTGTTCAATGAAAATTATCATCCCCCAACACAGTTACGGAACTTGTTAAGGCAAAGAATTTAGCAAGATTTAAAGAGGGATTGGACTTTTATATTGATAAAAATATCCAGAGTTGTAATAGTTAATGCTAACAAAGAAGGAAGATAAAATCTTTTGTTTCAGGGCTTACACCAGTATTTAATAGGGATTAGGCTAAAACCTCCATGGGTGCAGAATATTCCACATCTGCTTCCTAGGGAGGTTTTTGCACCTTTCTCTGAAGCATCTGATGCTGACCATAGTTGGAGACAGGATACTGGATTAGATGAGCCACAGGTCTGACCTAGTCTGGCAGTTCCTATGTACTGGGAAATACACATCAGAAATAGTGGAATGGCCAGCATGAAATCTTATGGATTTTTTGTTCCAGCAATCTTGAGGAGTGGTGGGGGTAGGAAGGCAGGTTGTAATTCATGGGAGAAGTTAGGTAGGAATGCACTGACAACATGGTTTCTAATGAGCTCATGTTGCCAGGCGGTTGGAGAGCAAAGAGTGCTGCAGATGTCCCAGAACTTTGCACCTGTCACTAGATGCAAAGGATTTTACATCGTTCCTTCTTTGGCTTTCTTGCTACCAGAGGAGATGATGCGGTGAAAAGTGCAAGACCTCAGTGCCATGGAGTTAACAGCACAAATTTGGCCCTCTCATGAGATTTTATTTAGAAGGAAAAAATCTGCTCCTCTACACTAAAGCTGTGAGCGGTAGCAGGATAAGCATGTCAACATGGATTCACTTCAGGTGATGTGGAAAAGCGTTCTAAGAGGTCAGTTATGGGATGGCATGAGTCTTAGGCTACATCTACACTACAGGGGGGGGTCCATTTAAGATACGCAAATTCAGCTACGCAAATAGCGTAGCTGAATTCAACGTATCGCAGCCGACTTACCCCGCTGTAGGGACGACGGCAAAATCGACCTCTGCGGCTTCCCGTCGACGGCGCTTACTCCCACCTCCGCTGGTGGAGTAAGAGCGTCGATTCGGGGATCGATTGTCGCGTCCCAACGGGATGCGATAAATCGATCTCTGAGAGGTCGATTTCTATCCGCCGATTCAGGCGGGTAGTGTAGACCCAGCCTTAGATTTTTAGCAGTCCCCTTAATCTTGGCTTTCTTCTCTCATATGCACAGCTCCACTGAAAATAACAGAAGCCTCTCATTCATTTCTTTCATTTGGAATTTGTGGTTCATTTCAGCTGGGCTCCAAACAGCTATCCTAGCTGAGTAGCTTACTCTGCAACCTGTGGATATGTTTTGTATCCACAGGTAGATAACTGGATAAAGGTTTAAATTTCTTTATCTAAGTTTCTTTTCAAATTGTTTCAGACTGATTTCTATTGGGAGCTTTGTGCCCTTTTCATATCTTTACCACAGGGATCCTTACAGAATCAGTATTGCCAAATAAGCTGCCTTCTGCTGTTAGGTTTGTTCTATGATTGGTTTGTCTCCTAACTTGGATCTTTCTATTGTTGGATTATTCCTAGTTGAGAATCCTTCATAATAGCTATGGTTATTTTTAGTGGGGCATTTGTAGTCTTAAATTGTTTACCAGTTGAAATCGTAGCAGTTTCTGGTTCTTTACACTTAATAGAAATAGCCAATAGCTGAATAGTTACCAACTGTCATCATTTCAACTCCTTGTCCTTTTAAACGGAAGAATTTCCCAATGGTAATTATTACAACCTGGAAATTTTCTAAGAAGGAGTACAAGAAACATTCATATCTTGGAAATTACCTAAGACTCAATGAAATTCAATGGAGATGATCATCCATGTCAAAATTACCTAAATTATGAAATGTGGTACGACTCATGATGGTTGGCAACACTCTTGTCCTTGAGCATAAAAGGCTTGGGGCTCATGTTTATTGTTTGCGCTACAGTGCAGTAGGAGGGGAGAGCAGAAGTAGTGAGGAATATAATCTTTTCAGTAAGTTGTAATGCTGTGTCCATCTTGAATAGCTAACTTTCTAGGTGAAAGTTAAGGATCTCATGGTACTTTGAACAAGTCCCATAGGTGATAAACTCATATGGCCAATATGACCCATCTCAGTAAAAATAAATCTCATGCATAACCTGTTACAAAGCTCTTAAAGGCTAATGTGATTATCTGCATAACAGTGGGGCCAGAGTTTATTTATTTATTATGGATAACTCCGCACTGGGAGTTAAGCAGATTTTTACTGCCGAGGGTAGCATTAGAGTTATTCTAAATGCATGCCAAAACAGCTGCATACATTCTCTTTTGAGCATTCCTGTGCAAGCGAGAGATATTAACACCCACGTGGGAGATTTTAGAAGTTGTGCATATCCATTTGTCCAAATGTGTTTTGTGCCTGTAAATTCAGAACCTGTGCTCGTATGTGTTACTGCTTGAAAAAAGTGCACAACGGTTCATGCACACAAAGTGAGTTAATAGTTTGGAAATTTGCCCACAAATTAATTTTACCTATTTGTTCTTTTGCTTTTTGAGCAATCCTCCCAGTGAATGTGTTTGCTAGAATATGCACAAAAAGCAAATGCAAAAGTAGAAAGAACACAGATGGAACAATTCAACTTCATTTTGAGCTAGTGTGTCCATGGGGAGTTGTTTGAGGTATTTGCCCTGCCTGATTATAAATATGTAACAACTTTGAGGTAGCATCATATTTTAATTCAGCTGCTAGATACTTTAGACTGTATGTGGATTCAAAAAGAAGTTTCTTTGGAGAAATTTTAACATATTGGGCCCCTGACATGGTTCTTTGACTAGGCAGCTGAAGGATTCACCTACTCTGAGGGAAACCCCAGGTGGTCTAGAGCTGGCATAGGTATAGTGGTAACGGGCTTGGCCAGACGGCTTTCTATGCTCTGGTGATCCACAGCAGGTGTGATGGCCTCCCGGGGAGACATTACAAGCTGATACTAGCCCTAAGTGTACATTAACTAGCCTTGTGGACTAAACTAGCCTTAGGGTTTGGGAAAAGGAGGTGTGAAGACTGCTTAAAACCTCCATCCAATACCCCCCAAGTCCCAGAGCCCTAAACACAGCCCAGCCAGAAAATGTATTGGGGCCAATTTAAATACAAATAATTCTCTTCTCTTCTAAAAACAGTTTTCACTCATTCACTCACCCACACTGATTTTTTTTTTTTTTTTGTATATAGATGCACAATTCTCGGGGTATTTCAGGGTACTGGTTTTCAGTCAAATGAGGGAACTGACAGCAGATCCCCTTCCAGAAACAGGACGATTTACAGAAGAGCTTTTGGACATGTCTTTTCTAGGGAGTTTATTATACCTGAACAAAAGTTTGTATATTCTGTGTTAAAATGATTTCAAATAGTTTCCTCTGGAAATTTAACTGAAACTGAATGCTCTTATTTTGAACTATTTAAAAAATTACCAGTATTCAAGTTTAAATAATCTCATTCCTTACAAGGACAAATCATTCTTAAATAATAGAGGATGTGTGTGTGCTTTATAAAGGTAAATCATATATTTAGTATGGAATAGTACTAAAGTCAGAAATTTAAGAATGTCAGCTGGGAAGTGCTCAATACACCTCTGTATACAGCATTAACCTAATATGAAACAGAAATAGGAACAGTCTGAAAACAAACATGTGCAAGGATCTTCTCATTACTGTTGCTGGGGTATTCAACAAATTGCGTTATAACAATTTGTCAAAAGAAATTTTTGTTTTTCTTGCATGAATGATTTGTTTCAGTTACTGCAGGTTTTACATTTCCCTGCTTTGTCAAAAACAAGCATTTAAATTCAACTTTATTGCTACAATGATCAAAATTTTTCATGCACTATGTGAAAAATTAGAATACTACAAAGAATATGTGCAGTACTCTCTTCATGCAAAGACACCTTGGAACAGTTTATGTGAAACCACAGTACTTCTAATTAAACTTAAAGTTTTGATTTTTTTAAGTGCCTGTAAATCAGCAGATTCATAGCTACATTGCAAATAAGTAGTAATTGTGACGAGTTGTCACCCCTGGAGTGCAGTCTGGGAGCAGTGGTGATTGCTGTGACCCCCTAACCCCCCAGCTGGGCAGGCCTCTCTCACATTGCTTTGCTGGTGATTCAGCCAACCTCTCCAGGCCCTGTTATCACCCAACATGACACCACACATCCAACTGAACTACCTGAAAGCTTTACTTAAGCCAGTGCTTCTCAAAGCCGGTTCGCCGCTTGTTCAGGGAAGGGCGGCCAGCACATCCCTCGGCCCGCACCACTTCCCGCAGCCCCCATTGGCCTGGAGTGGTGAACTGCAGCCAGTGGGAGCCATGATCGGCTGAACCTGTGGATGTGGCAGGTAAACAAATCAGCCCGGACCGCCAGGGGCTTTCCCTAAACAAGCGGCGGACCGGCTTTGAGAAACACTGACTTAAGCCACTCAAAGATAGACAGGATACAACAGCCAATTCCCCAGCTCCCCAGCCTGCCACCTTGCAGGAGTATAAACTCAGAATTATACCGTCTCGCATTGCACAGGGATGTGTACAATGTAAGCTCATTAATATATTCGCTTCCACCTTGATGTGGGAAAGATATCCAACAGCCTTTGTTCACAGAGCTGAGATTTTCCCTGACACTTTACTCAGAACACATTGGTTAAAATAAAGCATAAAACAAGTTTATTAACTGCAGGAAGATAAATTTAAGTGATTGTAAGTGAGAGTATACATATCAAAGCAGATTACGTAGTAAATAAACAAAACTGCAAACTAAACCTAAAATATCAGATAGGATTTCAATCAGTAATCTCTCACCCTGACTGATGATACAGGCAGGCTTGCAGATTCTTAAGGCACAAACTGCATTTGCTTTGCAGCTTGGGTTCCCCTCCCCTGTTCCAAGTCCTTTGTCTTTCAGAGTTTCTTTCAGGTGTTGAGTTGTGGGGCAGTAAAGACAAATTATGATGTCACTCCCCACTTTATATAGTCCCTCCCTATATTTTAAAACCCTTTGTTTTAAGATAAGTTCCCCACCCAGTTTGTGGGAAAATACAGGTACCAAAATGGAGTTCAGTGTCATGTGGTTTGATCACATGCCCTTGCATGCCTTGCTAGGTCAGGGCAGCTATTACTCAGAAGCTGGGTGAAAGCTCTTCCATGGTCCATTGTCTTTGTTGATGAGCCATTAGCACTGTCTAGCTCAGTGTTTCTCAAACTGGTGCCGCCGCTTGTGTAGGGAAAGCCCCTGGTGGGTCGGGCCCATTTGTTTACCTGCCCCGTCTGCAGGTCCGGCCGATCGCGGTTTCCTCTGGCCGTGGTTTGCCACTCCAGACCAATGGGGGCATCTGGAAGTGATGCAGGCCGGCATCCCCATTGGTCTGGAGTGGTAAACCGCGGCCTTTGGGAGCCGTGATCGGCCGGACCTGCGGACGAGGCAGATAAACAAACCGCTCGGCCCGCCAGGGGCTTTCCCTACACAAGCGGTGGCCCCAGTTTGAGAAACACGGGTCTAGCTTCTTCATAGTTGTATCTGAAAGGCTAGTTGTGGTTATTACCCAGAGTAAGCACATTTGAAATACAGATACATAGTCAATATCCATAACTCCAGATAAAAAAATGATACATGAATACAAATAAGATAATCACATTCAGCAAATCATAACTTTTTCATAGATACCTCACACGACATATCTTGTACAAGATACAGCATAATTATATCATAATCATATCATAATCATATCACTATGATGAATATGGGGGAGGGCAGTGTCAAAGTAATCTCTCTCAAACGTCCCTCATGGAGTAGGAATTCCCACATTTAGGCCATTTTTCTGGCCTCATCCTGCCCGACTATCCGATAGCATGATGGAAGTCCAAGCGGACTAGAGACAGCAGACCAAAATCAAATCTGGGCTTAAAAAGTGAGCTGAGTGAGATAAATGATCTCTTACATCAGGGCTGAACTTGACCCAGCACTTACAGCAGTCTGAACCAGACATGCTTTATCTACACACTTCACATGTGCTGCTTCAATACATGAATAAAATGTATTTAGGGATCCACTTTTTGCAAAACGAACTAAGGGCCAGATTTTTAAAGTTATTTGCACCTAGGCATTTTAAAAATCCCTGTAGGCACTTACTTACATCTTTGTGAAATGTTCAGTGCAGATGGAAAGAATGCTGCACAATGCTCTGCTAATCTACTAGGAATACAAGGTCTTTCAAAAGGGCAAGATAAAGGAATATCTAAAGAGTAGTAAAAAGTCTTTTAGAAAACTTTTTTCTTCCAAGAAGACTTTGAGGTGTCAACATTTCACCAGTTCCATCTTGAAAATCTAATCAGGTGTTAATATTTAACATATTTTTCCTTTGGCCAGTCAAATTAGTGAAATTTCAGAAAACATTGTGACAATTTCACTGTTCATATGGGATCAAGAAATGAAACAAAAATTGAGAGGAAGATCCTAAACTGGATTTGAATTGTCATAGCTCCACAATGGAGCTGTGATAATTCAGAGACCAGCTGAGGATTTGCCATTGAGAATTTCATACCTTGTTTTCCTCTATATTCCTCATGTTTCCTTTCCCTCTCTTTCTCTCTGCCCCTTCCCTTCCTCTGGAAGAGCTGAAAATCTGATGTCAGAGTTTTTTATATTTGTAGTTCCCTCTGTGGAGGAAAGACTACATTAGTGATATCCAGCTCTAACCAACTGAGCTACTCTATTTCAGAGAGCATTGAAGGAAGCAGTTTGAGTGCCACTGGGAAAGAAATTAAAGATTAGAGGAGAAAGAAAAATAGACTTACCATGTTCATGGGCTATTAGTTTTAGATTCAGATGATGATGTGTGGTCTGGTACAATTCTGTGACAAGCACGTTTCTTCACATGGAGCCAATTCTGCCCTGTATAACACTGGATTAAATCCATAATAATCATATTGAAGTCAGTAGCATTACTCCAAATTTACACAGGTAAGAAAGCATTGCTTTGTGAGTAAGAGACTGCACTGTAATCCAAGCTTTCTGGATTTTATCCCCAGCTCTGTCACAGGCTTCCTGTGTGTTCTTGGGAAAGTCACTACTGTTCAGATTTTTAAAGGTATTTCGGCACCTAAAGAGGCAGATAGGTGCCTAAGTCCACCACTGGTACTTTTAAAACTGCTGCCTGGCTGGTTCCTAAGTCCCCCTAGGCACCTACTTTCCTGCCCATTAATGCCAAATGTTAAACCTCAGCATCCCAAGCTCTGCTGCTGCCCCAGCCTCGAGAAACGGGGCCGATACCTAGGGATAGTCACAGACTTACCTAGCAGTACTTCTGCACAATTACATCTGCCACCTCCTGGTCCTCTTGTTGATATGGAGGTGCCTAAGCAACTAAGTAGCATTTTTAAATCAGGTGGGGGAATGCTCTAACATGCTGTCCGGGGCCATCGCATAGACCTGCTCACGTCACACTTAACACATGGCATTTGGTAGAGCCCAGCAGCGGGACTGTGATCCTGTGGATCCCACAGGACCCGCTACCACAACAGTGGGAATGGGTAAAATGTACTTTGTTGTGGGTGAGATTGGGTGATCAAAAAAACCAGACTGCGGTAATTTGTGGGAAAACACTTTTTAAAAAAAATAATAAAGGTTTTAATACTTACTTTTAAGTGAGGGATAGAAAGAGATTTGATGCCTATGTTAACAGGAGTTAAAGTATTTTTTGCAAGGTTTAAGCGCGATTTGTTTTATTCTTTTAGTAGTAAAAATTATGTCAAAATTCTGTTTATATAATATATTAACCAACTTTTTTTTTTAAGTAGCATCAGGGAAATCTGTTTATCTTGCAGGATCTAAAGTTGTTATGGATGGGAGTGGAATAAAAATGCAAGAAACAATGTGGGAGTGGGTAGGAGCGGGTATTGTGGAGCAGGACGGAAGTGGGATTAAAAAAGTCCAGCACAGGACTCTAGCGTCTGGCATAGACCACACCTGATAAGTAACAGCAAAAAGCAGTGTTCAAAAGGTGGCAGTGGAAATAAATGTCAGGTGAGCATGACATAGTGATTGAGCATGAGCCAGCCAGACAGAAACGTGAGTTGGTAGAAAATTTTCAGTTAGACAGAGATAGGTTGTAGGATAGCTGAGCAGGGATGGGTATTGGGGAATAAAACCTTTTTCTCTCATCCAGCATTGCAGTCAGTAGTGGAAATGTCCTTGTAAAATGTAATGGCTGCAAAAGTTAAAGCTGTTTATGGTTTGTGGAGCTGTTGTTTCAGAGACACAGCTGTTTGTAGGGGCTGGCCAAGTTGCTGTGTGCAGGTTGCTGTGCCTGGGTAAAATGTCCATTTAGGCACAGTGGCACTCATCCTGACTTTTAAAAATCCCATATATAGGAACTTGCATGGTCCCCATGAGTGAATGGAGAAATTGGTATTTAACTGGCACTTGCCCCAGCTTCAAAGTTCTGCTAAGCAATGGGTCACTGAAGAAGTTCAGCCATGTGCGCTGACTGGGACAGCGCCTAAATACCTTTAAAAATCTAGGCCTTGATCTTTCTATACCTCCATTTTTCATTTGTTAAATAGGGATAATATAATATCCTACCCTTTTTTCTGCTTGTCTATTTAGATTGTAAGCCTTTGGGACACTGGCTATTTTAGAAAGACAAATAGTTCTGAAATAAACAAGCAAAATTAAGAACAAGCATTTATAGAAACCATAATTTGTTTTAAGGTACGAATCTTACATAATTTCTGCATTATCTGTTTGTATTCATGTTTTGTGTCTCATCTTACATTATAAGCATTAGTGCAGGGACTGTGTGCCTGGAATCTCTTAGCACTGCCTCAGTACAAGTAATACATAATAATAATAATAATAATAATAGCTTTCTCTGCAGTTTTGTTGTGTACTGCACTTAAAATCTTTGTCACACATTTCAGTTATGCAGGGCTGAGAGCTGAAAGTTCTGTCAAGTCATATTCAAGTCATACACTTTAGATAACTGAGAGCATGAATCTCAAAATAGATCCCTTTACTTCAGTACCTTGACTGTATACTAGTCTTCAGCTGGTTTTTATGTTGTTGATTTGTTTTCTATTTTTTCCCCATTCATAATTTCCCAATGCTATCTTTCTGCAATTTTTGGTTGCTTTTTTGCTCAAGGCATATCACACCCTAGCAGGGATGGGTATTAGGGAATAAAACCTTTTTCTCTCATCCAGCATTGCAGTAAGTAGTGGAAATGTCCTTGTAAAATGTAATGGCTACAAAAGTTAAAGCTGTTTATGGTTTGTGGAGTGAGGCTTGATTTGAGGGAATTTTATTGCTTAGCTAAATTATACCTAAAAATAGTGGTTTCCTAAATGGAATATTTTAAAAATAGTACCCTATGGGAGTTGATAATACATATATAACTTCAGCATTTGTGAAATCACTATAGTAGTCTGCTTTATAACTCTCACTATTGTGTCTTACAGTGTGCGTTGTAACAGCTTGTTCTGTGATCAAGTATTTAATACTCTTACATCTTATAAAAGTATTCTATCCATCTTATTAAAATAGCAATAACCGTTAAAAAGTGCTGTGTTTATCTTTTTAATATTGCAGTAACCATTAGAAAGATGATCTATATATCTTATTAATATAACTATAACCATTAAACTATTTTAATATTAATAAAAGTGTGTAAAATAAACGTCAGCCTTATATACAGCAGTAATGGCTTTTGTGTATACAGTACATCTACTTTAATGTTATCATAAAAAAGGAAATATTGTTCAATAAATATAGAAAAAAGGGCATTTTTATACAGTGTGAAAGTAGTTAAAAAAGCCCACAAAAATCCAGCCAGAAAAAAACAAGTGTGTGTACAGAAGAATACTGTAGTTATTATAAATATCTACCTACCACAATTATGCTAGTGACATCAGTGTGATAAATTGAAAACTCGTGTGTTGAATTGCATTTATCATGCAAAACTGACACTTTCACCTGCACTCTCTCCACTAATCCATCTCCACTGGAATTGATACTAACACTGAAAAATCTCTGATCAGCTTCAAATATGCACCATTTAAATATTGGGACTTGAAGGAGGAGGAGAACAGCCAGAAAAGTTTCCTTTTTTCACTCCCATGTATGGAACTTCACCCCCCACAATTATGATAGCCCATGGCCTTGGAGTTCCAATGTGCAGTTCTGCACCACTGAAGGGCTTAAATTCTGATGTCTCACAAGTCCCAGCTTTCCAGCAAGACAAGCACTTGGTTCTTCTAGCCTTGGAAAATTCAAAATATCAGACTCTGAAATTGTAGCATTGTTAGAGATGGAAAAGCTATTTAAAATGTGTTTAGAAGTTTATAAATTGTATTAGTTATGTTTCCCTCCTTGTTCACATAGATCTATACAGTTGGACTAGTGTTATGAAAGGAGCGTTATTATTTCAAGTGGATAGATACAGAAAATAAAGTACCTATTAAAAAATATCTAAAGTTAATCCTGAAATATTTTTGTTAGTTAATGCACAACCTATGGTCTGGTCTATACTACCCGCCTGAATCGGCGGGTAGAAATCGACTTCTCGGGGATCGATTTATCGCGTCCCGTCGGGACGCGACAATCGATCCCCGAATCGGCGCTCTAACTCCACCAGCGGAGGTGGTAGTAAGCGCCGCCGACAAAAAGCCGCAGAAGTCGATTTTGCCGCCGTCCTCACAACGGGGTAAGTCGGCTGCGATACGTCGAATTCAGCTACGCTATTCACGTAGCTGAATTTGCGTATCTTAAATTGACTCCCCGCTGTAGTGTAGATGTACCCTATGATTATGTAGGCCCTTATACAAACTCTTATATGCATGCTTAATTTTACTTCTGTAAACTTCTGATTGTAGTAAACTTCAGCACATGTGCACATATCAGTATGGTCAGAGATGATTGTCTGCCCAGAAATTGTATAGCCTTTTTTTGCTGGATGATTTGCAGCACTCACTCATAGCTTTACTGATTAATAGACATATGTGTTATATATATGGCTATTAATATATATAACACAAAAATATATATATACCAAAAAAATAGTATTGTTGAAGAAAATTAAGAATTTGAAAATAAAATTTTATAGGGAAATTAATATTAAAATATCTTCAGAGTTCATAAGATGTCTTAAATATAGGTACATGTGTAAAATATTACATTGCCTTTTCCAAAAAGGATCTTACTTTTCAGCATGATTATCTGTACCTGTAGAGAATCTCCCCCAAAGTAACAGAGAGTTCTGTGGCACCTTTAAGACTAACGGATGTATTGGAGCATAAGCTTTCGTGGGTGAATGCCCACTTCGTCGGATGCAAGTGTGACCTTGGGGAAAAGTACAGTAAGGAACCAGCCAGAAAATGCAGCCTGTAGGAGCAGCTGCAGAAGCTGCTTTGGACATTCAGAGAACTTTCTACAGTTTTGACTGGACTTATCTTTGCTTTGTGCTCATTGGCTGTTTACTCCAACCCTCTCCATCCCGCACAGCCTCTTACTTGGAGCTTGTGTATGCGAAGAGTTAGTGCATGGTAAGTTGGGATGTCAATCTACACTGCTCTAGCCTGCCGCACACTAGGTCGCCGTGTGGATCCTGCTACCATGCACTAAAAGTTCCTTAGTGCTCTTTGAAATAGTGCTCTTTGGAACAGGGACTGTCAGCTACTCTGGGTTTGTGCAGTGCCAAGCGCAATGGGGCCCCGTTCTTGGTTGGTCCTTAGGTACTACCATAACAAACATAACTGTAATAATAATAATATTTGCACATTTCCAGTCTCTCCTTGATTACAATAGAGTTCTGGGTGCACTAGAAATGCAGATTTGAGCCCAAAGGGAGTGTATGTGTTTGAATGTTGATATGATTTGCTAATTAACCTTTTCTTTTCCTTTTCTTCTTTATTTTGCTATTAATGTTAACAGTATTTTCCCATATATTATTTAGTGTTTGTCTCTAAGAAGTTATCTATTAAATCATTTGGCAGCATCTGACCCTTTGACCCTTGTCTGTTTAATTGATTAATATTTATTATTTTTGGTGTGTTACTTGCAGCATCAGGTTAATGAAATCATTTTGAATCATGGACAGACAATTTACTTTAAATCAGAGGGGTAGCCATGTTAGTCTGTATCCACAAAAACAACGAGGCGTCCGGTGGCACCTTAAAGACTAACAGATTTATTTGGGCATAAGCTTTTATGGGTAAAAAATCCCACTTCTTCAGATGCATGGGGTGACTTCAATTTACTTTACGTGCGCTGTAACTGAGTTTAGTTTTGAATAGAAATTATTTTTACTCAAGGAAATATATACAGTATAAAACCCTTACTGTGTCTTTACCACATTCCTCAGACTAAGTTTAAATGGTGTGGGGGACAGAAGTCCAGACTTCCACGGTGTTCATGCCTGACTTCAGAAAAAAAACAGGAGAGGATCACATTTTAATTTAAAATTAATCACTGCCTCTAGAGCTGAAAATTTTTACAGTTAATGAAGGGAAAGAATGGCCATAGGAATTGTGTGTAACTTTCTGTGCAATACAATGAATAACAAGTACATATATGCTATTGAATGGAATAAATATTTCAATAAATTAATACATTTTTGATAAATGAAATAGTTTCAGCGGAAAGAGAGAAACTGATGCTGAGCATTTTCTACTGCAATCTGAAAAAGCAGCTGTGATTCTCTGTGTCGTGGAATTTTGGAATCCAGTTCACAGTGACAAAAAGGTTAAAAATGGTGTAATGATATGTGCTGGTTCAGTTTCACTATGGTATATGGAAATGAAAAAAGAAGAAAAGTGGACTTATGCAGATACATATTTATTTATAGTAGAATAATGTATGTTAATGTGAACTGCTCTAATATGGAGTCAGAAGTATACTTGTCAATGTTTAAGAAGAAAAGCACATGATATTTAATAATATGCCAAACAACAGATAACTGCCCTAACATCAAGTTGAACGAGACCTCAATTAATATTTTGGCAAAGCCTAGCAACATATCACTCAGTTGTACTTGTCACAGGTGTGACTGATGTTTAATTAAACCAGCTTGACGAAGATGAAACTGCCAAAATCCCATCAGAATAATGATTTATGCACTCTACATATAACAGTTTCGTCTGTTTTGACAAGGTTTCAGTCCACACTGGTACCTTCAATATAAGGAGGAAAAAGGAGTTTGAGAGATGAAAGCAACTTTAAATGTGCAAAGTGCCAAATGGAGTATCATACTAGTGAAGGGGTATTGCTGTATATTACTTAAGAACACCAGTTTGTCACATAGCAATTACGGCCTCTTTCAAGAGCATGTTCACAATGGAAATACATCAATTGAGAAAATGGGGAAACAGCAACTGTAGCTGTGGCCAGACCATTGATCTTGAGTTTATGGATTTAAAAAGAAATGTAACCCATTAGCTTCTCACACAAGAGCTAGGGCCGGATTGTGATGGCTCTTGTGGGGGCGCAGGTGAGAAGCATCTCCTCCCCGCTGCACAAGAGCCACTCACGGTAGCAGTCCCTGTGTGTTCAGGCACTGCTTACTGCTGCCCTTCCTTGAGTGGGAGCAGAATGCCAAACAGCAGAGGGAGAAGGAGGAGGTAGGGCCATGACTCTCACCTAACTCCTGCACTGGCTAGGGGAGCAGGGCCAACTTGTTGGGGGACCAATCTGCAACATGTGCATGGAGTGGATCTAGGAGATGTCATGCTGCCCAAGGCACTATCTTTCTATTGCTTATACTGTGTTGGAGCAGTTCTGCATCACCCCATAGTCAGGATTGTGGCATAAATGCTATATTCTAGCATCTAATATTTACCTGTATTTCATGGCAGCTGAATGATTACCATCACTTAGTTGTTTAGATAGCATGTTGCACTGTTTAAGTGAAATAAAGTATGGATAAATGGATAAAGTGAGTTAACATCATATCTCAGGATCAGGATCATTTCAGCACCTTTTTTTCAAGATAGGTTCCAGGTTTGCTGCCCTCCTGTATAGTCCTTATGACAATCGATTCTCAGGATTCACTCTAGTGGCCAGCCCTCTCTGCTGTAAATAGAATGCATGTGGTTCACAACCGTTATGCTTTTAGTACTTTACTGTTGGCACTTTGCACAGTAAATTGAATAGTAATCTGCTATAGTCTAACCTTAAAGTGAAACAACTCCATTGTTGCAGTCCTCCAAGTGCTGTCAGTTGGCTTATGACTAATTGAAAGTTCCTTGTGGTAGCTGTTTCTGTTTCAGTGAACCTATAGATACTTTGAAGCACCATTTGAACGCGCATTTTTGATCAAATACTAATGTCTCTTTCTTTCTCACTGTGTTAGTGTTTTGGGGGTTTCTCCCTCTATTCTCCACTGGGCTCTTTTTAATAGAATTTGCAGCATTTCTTTTCTTATACACCTCTACCCTGATATAACGCTGTCCTTGGGAGCCAAAAAATCTTACCGCGTTATAGGTGAAACTGCGTTATATCAAACTTGCTTTGATCCACCGGAGTACACAGCTCCGCCCCCCCGGAGCACTGCTTTACCGCGTTATATCTGAATTTGTGTTATATCGGGTTGCATTATATCGGGGTAGAGGTGAAGTAGATGACACTGCATTCTTTCTCTTAAATGATAATCCATCACATTCAGTACACTCCTCTCTGAAAACATTGTACTCTAATCATGTGTGTTGCTTTCTTTTTAGCTATCCCTAATTCACGTTGTTACGTTTACAAAGTAAGGTCTTTTGTCAACCGCATCTTACATGTATACAGCATTTTTGGGTACTGCATTTTCAGGCCACTGAAAATATTTTCTCAGAAAATACATCCACTATATCAATGTTCTTTTGTTTACCAATTTTCATTTGATATTTTTAAGCAATGAGCCAGAATTGATTCACTAGTCCTAGGTTTAACTTTATCTACAGTAAAGCTTCCAATAAATACCAATATATTGTTACTTGTTTATAACAATGCTGCATCAAACACCTGTTTAAATTTGTATGTGGAAAAATCCTGTATCATGTAGGGTTTTTTTGATTCGTGCCTGTACTGTGTGCATGTTGTCTATAATAATCTCAAACCAAAAATCTGATGGCCAAAATTTCCAAAGCAGCCTACAGCTGAGTAAATATGATCTTAGGTTTCTAGATATATACATGCTGCAGTCACACTTTATATTAAGTTTATATTTAAAAATACCTCATAAAAGGGTTAATAAATTATTAATATATGATTTAATGAATGGGTAATTAATTGTTATAGAGTCTAACAGATCATTATGTTGCTTTTAACCATGGCCTAAAACCATCTGTAACACCTTCTATTGCTTATAAATATATGTAACATACATATACTACTCATGTCTTAAAGATCCTTAAGGCAGTTATTAATCATGTATTAATGCTTTGAAAACATAACCTTTATATAATATGTGATCCATGCTACTGTAAGTAGATATCTGCCCAAGTTACATTTTCCTGCCCAAGTTACATTTGTATTTGTATTTTCCTGCGTAGCATACCTGTAAATAAGTGTAAAAAAGCAAAACTCTTTTTGCTGAGTATCTACTATTTTCATTGTTTAGATGTGATATTTTATGGCCAAGAAGCATTGAGCTATTCAAGATCATTTTAAATAACTGTGAATAGAAAGTTCTAGAAAGAAAAAAAATCAGGGGAACAGTACATGTGATAAATAGTCTATTAACGAAAAACTCAAAGTGTGTGACTTTTCTGTCACACCAGTTTTACACTAGCATTTCTTAATCTCAGTAGAGTTAATCCTATTTTACACTAGTGTATGAAGGAGCAGAATCATACCCTGTGTCTTTAGATATGGTTTCAGAGAATAGCTTGATATAGTTACACTCCAGCACACTTAGCTTCAAGCAGTTAAGGATTTGGAAAATAAACTAGAATCTCAAATGGCAAAAAAAGCTTGGATGCATTTAAAAGGGAAATTAAAATGAATTCTCACTAATCTAATGTGTATCAGTCAGAAGCAAGGAATCCTTTTTCATAGTGAGGTGAACATTTTAGAAAATCCTCAGAAGATGCTCATCTTCAGGGTTTGGGTTCTAACTGAGGAACTGAAGATCCTTATCCATAAAATAATCTTTTGGCTATTCTTAAATCTTCATTGGTTATAAAGGGCCAGATTGTCGCTTTGAGGCAGGGCCTGCACCTGAGAGATCGGTGGTGGTACTGTGCTGGAACTGGAGCCTCAGAAGGAATTGCGTTATTCACACAGACGGCATGACTCTATTCTCTGAAATTGCCTTTAAAAATTGTTTTTAAAAGCATGGTAAATTATGTGTAGACAGGGCTTAAAGGATATCTTAAAGATCTGTGATTAGATTTAACTTCTACTACTTTTTCTTGTATGTGGAAATGACATTTTTCACTGCCAAACTAGAGGGGACTGTCTTTTGGGGCTTATTTCTTCCATGTACAGATTAATCATCCAAAACATGAAAAAATGTGTCCTGTTTCACATGGTTGAGGCTATAATTTTGGCATAGAAATTGTTAGTAAATTTCAAGGCAGAGGTTCAGGAAAAAATGACGAGTCACGGCGATGCCACTCAGGTTTGGCCAGTCCACCCCTCTATAGATGAAGTTAGAGGGGTAGACAAGCCAAACTTGAATGGCACTGTAACCCCCTACTCCAGATCACAGCACCACTTGGTTTCATAGACCGCATTCAAATTCACAATTTCCATGACAAAATGTAGCTGTGGTGATGGTTGACCTAGTAGTTAAGTGAAGACATGCCACTCAGAATGGTCTTCCTCTGTTTCACAATCACAGTTCATCCAGTCTAGTTCATACACTTTTTTAGTCTTATATATTTCTTACTGAAAGTTTGCGTCCTGTCAGTAGTCTGGGATTCACTGTTTTTATATTTCATTGTATGCTGGATTGGTATAAGGATTAAATACAAACTCCCGGCCAGATTTTCAAAGGTATTTAGTTGCCTAAAGATGCAGTTGGATGCCAAGTGGGATTTACAAATGCACCCAAGCAGGTTAGGTACCTATCTCCTATTGATTTAAATGAGAATGAAGTGCCTGATTAGGAACTTATGAAAATTCTGCTAGGTACCTATCTGCATTTTAAGGCACCTAAATTCCTTTGAACATCTGGCCCTCATTTAAGTGTGTATGCAAACTACACTATACTTCCAAACTTTGTTGTGAAAGAACTGTGAAAATTCTGTGTTGGTTTACACTCTCTAAGTTTGAGCGTATGTAGTCAGTCCATCTTCAGATTTGTAGCTACTAGAAGCCATTGTAAGGCTATTAGGTTATACATATTCTTTGACTCCACTGGGGAACCCAGTTGAAAATTATTGTGCTGCTGATCTTTGATACAGCAAGTCCAGTTTTTATGACTGAGGAGCTCCTCTGTTGGAGAGCAGCTACCTTGTCTCATCTCCAGAATGTTAAATTTTCTCTGGATGCAGGAGGGTTAATCACTTAAGGAAAGCTACTGCCATATTTGTTTAGATGGGCTATATGCTGTGTCTGTTTCCTCCACAAATATTGTACCCACCATCAACAGGGCAACTGTTTACTGTGCAAATAATGGATGAAGCTTTGGAAGGGGGAGGAAAGAGAGACAGTGTCCTCGCTGATTTTCATGCTTTCCTACTGCCTCACAGCTTCTAATTGTTAGTAGTTATCGTAGCTGGTTCTCAGATTCTGTCTATGTATATCTCTCTTGCTTATAATTAGAGAGGAGTTAGGAGGACAGGTAACAGACTGTAGATATAAAACATAGCAGCATTTCCATCCACTGGGCTGCTATTCAAGACAGTTTTGTCACAGGCACCAAAAATGCTATCTCCTGAAGTTAGTTTCCTTTGTTTCTCAGGGCTTGTCTACACTTACCAGGGGATCGACAAGTGCGATCGATGCATCGGCAGTTGATTTAGCAGATCTAGCGAAGACCTGCTAAATTGACCACAGATCACTCTCCTGACGACTCCTGTACTCCACTGGATCGAGAAGAGTAGGGAGAGTTGATGGGAGAGCATTTCCCGTTGACATTGTATAGTGCAGACCCCGCGGTAAGTAGATCTAAGTTATGTTGATTTAAGTTACGCTATTCACATAACTCAAATTGCATAGCTTAGATTGAATTTCCCCTGTAGTGTAAACAAAATCTCAGAAGCAGGCTCTGTTAATAACCATCTGAGGTTATTACTAAATAAATTGTGTATCATATGTCCCTCTGTTCCGGTGTCTAACCACACTATTACTAGAGGTTTCTTATTACTGATAACCATCTTGCTCTCTCTTTTGTTCGTTCCATTTATTCAATTATGTCACCATAAGGTTTTCTTTCTTACCACATTTGACTGTGTCCATCCCTTGCTTAGATGGGAAACATTAATTAAATGTAGTGTCCCATTGTCATCCCTGTCATTTTTTCTTTATGGGAGACACTAGTATTATGGGTGGCCAGGGCCAAGAACAACTAAGGTAGGAGGCTTAGGTTGTATTTCTGACCTTGCAGTTAACCTGATTCTGATGTTAGATATTTTTCATATGTGCACATGAAAGGTGACTGATACTGTACTACCCCTTCTTATTCAACTAAAAAAAATGGCAAGAAAGGCATGTTTTTTTCAGGGAACTCATACTACTGTACAAAAGTGGGGGTGGAGTATAGAGACTCCCACTGGTCTATCACCAACACATCACTCACTTTCAGTACTTGGCTACAGTATTTGTTGTTTTTGTATGTTAGAATTTGAATCCAGTCTGGAATTGGATTACCAGTGCCACATGCATTATCAATGATGCTTGAAATAGTAGACAGCTAGACACTTCTGACTGGGAATCCGGCTCTGAAGCAAACCATAACAGAGGTGCACATGTGGCCTCTTAGTCACTTCAATTCTTGCCCATCTGTGTGGATGTCCTTATGTTCACACACAAGTTAGTCAGGCTTGCACTAGGGTCCTGCAAAATATTTTTGAAACTGGAAGTTTGCATTATACAAGTGCCAGTTCTGCAGGTAATCCTCCTTACATTTGATCACATCTGTTCAGTTATGAGCCAAAACATAATAAATGAACAGTAGAACAAAGCAATAGTTTACAGGCACTCAACCCTTCCTCAAGACAGTTTGCATAGCAGGTGGTAATTGAGAGTTCTATGCAGCGGACTTGCGGTGTCAACTTGAATGCAATAGAAAAGAGCTGACTACATCCACTCTGTAAGAGGGAGCAACACCATGCTGTATAACCACAGATAAACAGGAGGCAAAGTAAACCACAAAAAAGTCAGCGCCCACAAGCTTTCTTGTTTTTCATGAAAAGTGAAGAAGGAATTAAAGGGTCATTACATCTGCTGATCAACAACTTGGTGTTAAATGACCTCTCATGTGAGACAAAGAGATTGTATTTAGAGAGAACTCTTATTATATGTGTGGTGCATTGAAAACTGTATTAACATTGTAAGCTATCACTTTAGATGCTCAGGGTTTTTCCTGGTGCTGCTTGCTCTGTAAGGAAGCCTGCCATCTGGCTCTAACTGGCAGCACTCACTCTGCAAAGGTCCAGCCTCAGTCAAGTTGTAGTGAGTTGTATCTGTTCTGCATTAGGGAGCAGCCTGCTTTTTCTCTCTGTTTTTGATAACTGTATGTTAGAGTTCTGGATTTTAAGAAATACAATAATGTTACGTTGCAATCTTCCCAAACAAGCATTTTATGTTTTTAATCTAATGTCTCCGTTTGTATGCCATGAACATAACAATATGTAGATCATTTTAATCTCTCTCTCACCCAGTTTCGGTGTAAAAAGTATATCACCAAGGGCAAGTTCTACTCTCTGCTAGTTACCTGCCAGACCCACTGGAATCAGAGGACCACATCTAGATTTCTGTTACACCTGTACAAATCTAGAGCAATTGCACAGAAACCAATGAAGTTACTTTCAATTTACCCAGGTGAAAATGAGATCAGATTCTGGCCCAATGGGAGTTACATGCATATAACTGAAGATAAAGCTGATATTGAAATATTTAGCAAATATAATGTAATTTTCCCCTAAAACTTCCTCTTCCCCCAATAATCCGACCATAGTGCATAAGTGGTTCCAAGGGCTTTGCATAAGCCCTGCACAATTGGATGAATTTATTGACCTTCTGTCATGACATATATATTCTTCTTTCTTTCCATAGATGCAACTCCCTTTAATGTCAGTGGAAGCTCCTAGATGCTTGCCCAACAAGTATATGGCATATATTTTCACCGGTGAGGTTGCCTTGTCCCCTGGTTGTTATACTAACACCTCAAATCTCCAATGATTAGCATTCCTTATTTGTATGTTTTTGATTTAATATAAATATATTGAGATTTAAAAAAACAAAAACTGGTCATCACCCCACTTACAATTATAATTTTACCTATTTGGATGGTGTACAATGACATTGAATGTGACACATTGCCCTCGGAAGCTCATAATTACAGTAATAATCTTCAACTCCTTCATCCTACTTTGGGAAAAATACCTAATAATCTTTTAACTACCTTAAGGAGCTTTAAGAACTTTTTCCAACTAGAAGCTTCTTAATCTGAGTTTTATATAACAAATCATCCTTTTTTAATTGTCTTAATCTTTATTCTGCCCAGTGAGAGCAGACATGTCAATCAGTCATTATATCCATTTATAAAATAGACATTATGAAAGGAGAAACTTAATTGACTTTATCAGGTTTTCATCCCCATATTTTTCAAAGGCACTTTATAAAGGTTAGAATGATACCAGACAGCAAGTTTCTCTCATAGAAAACCTATACTTCACAGCCTTCTGCAGCAGTTGATCTAGTTTCCCTGAACAGCAACCATGAGGTCTGAGAGCATCCAGTAGACTCTTGGGACATTCCAAAGCCTGCAGTCAATGGAAAGCCAGAACAAAAAGTTTATTTTGTGCGGCTATAAAAGTGACCAGGTTTCAGCAGGGTCAAACATCCTTACCTTGGTTTTTCTTAGTGCAAAATGTGGCTGACCATATTTTAGCTAACTGATTCTTCTGAGTGGTTTTCTATATAGTCCATGGTACAGTATTCGTAGTCTCAAGGTAACAAAGGTGGAGAACAGCAGTGATAAGATTTGCCTGTAAATGGAACAGGCAGGGTTTCACAGTCATCTGAAAATGAATGAAGGCAGTTCTGGGACACTTGTAATTGAAGCATGTCTTAATCTGCATACAGTGTGATCTGGAGGTGGAAGGGGAAAGGGGCAGTTTGCCCTGATCCCCCCCATTTGAGAACCCCCCTGCCCCCCGAAACTGAGTGGACTTGTGACCTAGTGCCTGGGATTGCAGTGCCACTGAGGTTTGGCCCAGCTGATGGATGGAGGGGTGGTCAGACCAAATTTGAGTGAGTGGTGTTGCAACTTGATGCAAACTTGAGTGGCATTGCAACCCTGTGCGCCAGGTCTCAATGCCACCCACTCAGATTTGGCCCGTCTGTCCCTCCATTGTGATGAAGAGGCAATCAGGACAAACCTAAGTGGAGCTATGACCCCATGCGCCAAGTTTCAATGTCCAGAGCAAGGACCATTCCTGAAGGACAAAACCCACGACTGCAGGATTAGTGCATGACAGGCCCACTCTCCAACTTCACCCCTTCCAAGACTTCCCCTCAGCGGGAATTTTTTTGGAAGAATGGCAGGGTCTCAGTTTCAGATCTTCCCCAGGGCCAAGTGTGGACCTTGCTGAATATTGTCACCATTATTATATCTAATAGTCTTGGAGCCTCTTGTAGAATTGCGGGAGTTGCAATGTAGGGAGTCAAACATAAGGCATTTTAGATTATATCATTTTAGTGCTAACTAGCTCAGTAAAATCAACAGATTATTTTATGTAACCTTTTAATGAACTTTTATTGAAACATAAATTTACAAAAAAAAAATAAAAATAAAAAAATTAAGCACTCCCCTTTTCTCAATTCTTCCCTGATACCTTACTACATAAATACAATTTCTTATATCTACTACAGGGCATGGAGTGCTTGGGTATATTGTTAAACAAAGGACTAAAAATATAGTTAAAGACAATATCATTCCTGTAGTCCAACCACACATGTGGAGTAAATTAATGCTCAATTGTGGGGTTGAACCCAAACTGTCAAAGTGATAGCAGTTCTGCAGCTGAATTACTTACTTAGTATGCTTCACTTAAAATTTCACTGACTGACTTTAAAATAATTCAGCACATGATCAAACCTTTTTATGGGAAAGGAAAAGTTAAAATAGAAAGATCAGAAGCTCATAAAACAAAAGGTGGCTCTAGGCTTCTAAATATAGCAGTGTATTGTATTGCAAATTGCCTCCCTGTCTTGTACCTACTGAGTCACTTCTTACCTAGATACATTTAAAAGGTCTAGACATTTTACATTTTAATCAAGTCCTGGTTAGTTGCCCCAAAGAAGAAAATACTAAGCTTAATGTTAAAGTACAGATAAGATGCTTGGGTGAGTGCATATATGTTGATATACATTTTGCCCAGAACTAACCTATTGTTCCACCTAAAACAATGCTAAAATAAAATTGCAGGATAAGTTAATTAATTGGGAATTGGTTGGGATTACTCACGCATTTATATCTGGAGGATTTATCAGCTTTCATTTTAGAATGAGTTCAAGTTGTCTTGCTTGTCAAAAGCACAGGAGCCATCTTCTAGGGCTCTTTCAATACCAATTTTTATCTTTCTCTCAAGTAGCCACAAAATTGTATGCAATGTTTCTTGGGCTACTTCTGCTTGTGAATCTCATTCTCTTAAAACAGAGGTGGGAGTGTGAATTTACTGTGCTTTAATGAGAGATCATGGCTATTCCAAAATATTGGAAAATTTTACAAGATCTGCTTGAGAATCTAAAATCAATCTATTATACTCTGTCCCCATTTTACAAATGTGGTGTATTGAAATATGATGTTACTAGAAGTGTGGGAATCAAAGTGGTAAATTTATCACAGATTATTGGCAAAAATAAAAAAATGGTCACATATTATAGAAATGGCATGGCATTATCATTTGCCAGTAGCCAGCACATTTTTTCTTCAGTGAACTGGACTACCAAGAATTAAAAAAAACAAAAACAAAAACAACAACAAAAAAAAACAACACCAAAAACGCAAAAACCAACCAAAAAACAAAAACAAAAAAACAAAAAACCTGCAGTTGCCCTGGACTATGTAAGGAGATTGATCCTTAGGGGATCAAAAAGGAAAAGCACTTTTTGTCCACTGTTTAAAAAGTGGCATATTGAATGGTGGAGATAAATATAGCTGAACTGCTTGGTAATAACAACCAGAATGTAATTAAATTTAACATCCTTGTAGGGATGGGGGAAATATCAAAGAAGCCTGCCACAGTAGCATTTAAGTTCAAAAGGGGGAACTATGCAAAGATGAGGAGGCTAGCTACATGGAAATTAAAACGAACAGTCACAAGAAAGAAATGCCTGCAAGCTCATTGGAAATTATTTAAGAAAACCATAACAGAGGCTTAAATTATATGTATATCCCAAATACAAAACAAACTAAAACAATTAAGAGGACCAAAATCCATTTCCCAATGGCTAAACAACAAAGTAAAAGAGGCAGATAGAGACAAAAAAGACATCCTTTAAAAACTGAAAGTCAAATCCTACTGAGGAAAATAGAACGGATCATAAACTCTGGTAAGTCAAGTGTAAAAGTATAATTAGGAAGGCTAAAACAGTTTTTTGTGTATTTTGCTAGTTGCTCTTGAAATTCTAACAGCATCTTTTAAGTATATCAGAAGCAGGAAGCCTACCCAAACAATCAGTGGGGACACTGGACGATCGAGGTGCTAAAGGAGCACCCAAGTAAGACAAGGCTGTTGCAGAGAAGCCAGATCAATTCTTTTCATTGCTCTTCAATGCAGGGGATGAGAGACAGAGTCCCACACCTGGGTCAATCTTTTTAGGTAAGAAATCTGAGGAACTGTCCCAGATTGAGGTGTTAATAGAGGAGGTTTTTGAACTACTCAATAAATTAAATAGTAATAAGTCACCAGGACCATGTGGTATTCACCCAAGAGTTCTGAAGGAACTTAAATATGAAACCGCAGAACTACTAACTACGGTATGTAACCTACTGCTGAAATTAGCCTCTACCCAATGATGGCAGATAGCTAATGTAATGCTGCTTTTTAAAAACTGTTCCAGAGGCGGTTCTGGCAATTACAGGCTGGTAAGCCTAACTTCAGTACCAGGCAAATTGGTTGAAACTATAATATAGAACAAAATTATCAGAGACATAGATGAACATGATATGTTGGTGAGGAGTCAACACAGCTTTTGTAAAGGGAAATCATGCTTCAACAATCCTTTTAGAATTCTTTGAGGGTGCCAGGTGGGGGGGTCAATAAATGTGTAGACAAGGGTGATCCAGTCAACATTGTGTACTTGAACTTCCAGAAAGCCTCACCAAAGGTACTTAAGCAAAGTAAGGAGATATGTGGTAAGAGGGAAGGTCCTCTCATGGATCAGTAAGTGGTGAGAAGATGGGAAATAAAGGGTAGGAATAAATGGTCACAGTGGAGAGAGGTAAATGGGGGTTCCCTAAAGATTTGTGCTGCGACCATTGCTGTTTAACGTATTCATAAATGATCTGGATAAAAGGGTAAACAGTTAGCTGGCAAAACATGCAGATGATACAATCTGTTACAATTTGTTGATGATACAATTTGTTAGTCTCTAAGGTGCCACAAGTACTCCTGTTCTTCTTTTTTTAGATAATACAATATTACTCAAGATAGTTAAGTCCAAAGCAGACCATGAAGGGATCTCACAAAACTGGGTGACTGGGCAAGAAAATGACAGATGAATTTCAATATTGAGAAATACAAAGTAATGCACATTGGGAAACATAGCCCAACTATACATGCAAAAGAAAGAGATCTTGAAGTTAGTTTGGGTAGTTCTTTTAAAACATTGCTCAATGTGCAGCAGCAGACAAAAAAGTGAACAAAATGTTAGAAACCCCTAGGAAAGGGATAGATAATGAGACAGAAAATATCATAATGCCACTATATAAATCCATGGTACTCCCACACCTTGAATACTGTGTGCAGTTCTGGTTGTTCCATCTCAGAAAAGATAAATTAGAATTAATGTTATTTACTCCTGCTCATAACACAAGAACTAGGGATCACCAAATGAAATTAATAGACAGCAGGTTTAAAACAAACAAAGGGAAGTATTTTTTTTCACACAACGCACAGTCAACCTGTGGAACTCCTTGCCATAGGATGTTGTGAAGGCCAAGACTATAGCAGGGTTCAAAAAAGAACTAGATAAATTCATGGAGTATAGGTCCATCAATGGTTATTAGCCAAGATGGACAGGGATGGTGCCCCTAGCCTCTATTTGCCAGAAGCTGGGAATGGGCGACAGGAAATAGATCACTTGATGATTACCTGTTCTGTTCATTCCCTCTGGGGCACCTGGAATTGGCCACTGTCAGAAGACAGGATACTGGGCTAGATGGACCTGTGGTCTGACCCATTATAGCTGCTCTTATGTTCTAAAAATACAGAGAAGGGCAATAGAAGTGATTAGGACTATGGAACAGCTTCTGTATGAGGAGAGGTTAAAAACATTTGGACTGTTCAGCTTGGAAAAGAGAAAACTAAAGGGGGATATGATAGAGGTCTATAAAACCATGAATGGTGTGTTATTCAACTCTTCACATAACACATGAATCAGGGGTCCCCCAATTAAATTAATAGGCAGTAGGTTTAAAATAAACAAAAGGAAGTACTTCTTCACACAACCTATGGACCTAATTGCCAGGGGATGTTGTGTAGGCCAAAAGATTTTTTTTTAAAGAGTTGTATAACTTCATGGAGGATATGTCCATCAATGGCTATTAGCCAAGATGGTCAGGGATGCAAGCCCGTCCTCTGGGTGTCCCTAAACCTCTGACTGCTAAAAGCTAGGACTGAATGGCAGTAGATGGATCACTAGATATATTGCTCTGTTCTGTTCACTCCCTCTGAAGCATCTGGCACTAGCCACTGTTGGAAGATAGGAAACTGGGCTAAATGGACCATTGGTCTTACCCAGTATGGCCATTCTTATGTTCTTATAAAGACAAAAAAACAATTCCTAACCAAATTGTTATAATTGCAAACTTTCCATGCTACAACCTGAAGGAGGCAGGAAGGAAATTCTACATGCCCTTCCCATCCTCCTTTGGTTTCTGGCCTAAAGGAGAGAGCAAGTGTCATGAGCTTCCAAATACCCTCTGGGACAGAGTAGCTGTAAGGAAAGCAAGCTCTAAGGCCATGGATATTAGGGAATCTTCACAAAGGGACGGCCACTCTGTGCTGCTGCCGCCTGCAGTATGGCAATATGATTCCTTGGGAAGTTTATGTTATGATCTCTTTCTCATTCCTGTGCCATTCCTGTTCTGCATGGGGGCAGGGAAATGCCATTAAGGTAAATGAATGCTGTTTCCAGTGTTATTTACTAACCCACAGAATTCCTTTTGGAATTTCACTGAGGTTTGATGATAGCATACTCCATAGAGCAACTGCTTCCAGTTCTATCTTCCTCCTGCCCTGGCATACTCTCTCTCTCCCCCCAAAGCTGCAGATCTGCAAATATGTGATGTAAGCTCAGGAAGAGATTTAACAATCAACAGATCGTCTGCTCTTTTGTTTTGCTGCTAAGACATTTCCACCACTTGCTATTCTCCTTTACTCACCTCTAGGCTGTTGAGCAAAATGGGGAACATCTGGCTCTCAGTATGGGTGAACTCATTAAGGCTAAAAGTAAGAACTATCTGACTTAATCTTCACCCCAAACCTGGACATTATTGAGGTCTGAAACATTTTATTAGGTTCTGTCATAAACAAATAGTTAAGGGTTAATACCTCTTTTACCTGTAAAGGGTTAAAAAGTTCACCTAGCCTCGCTGACACCTGACCAGAGGAACCAATGGGGGGACAAAATGTTTCAAAAGGAAGGAGGGAAGTTCCCTTTGTCTGGGTCAGTTTCACTTTTGACGGAGTGGGAAAGCTCCAGAATTCAGCCTCTTATCAAGTAGTGAGTATTAGTGAAGGGAATAAATAGGTTTATGTTCGTTTGTAACTTGTCTTGTGCATTAGGGGAATAATCAAATTGGGTATTCTTTTGTGTAACTAAGTTTTGCCCAGGGGAACATCCTCTGTGTTTTGAATCTGTTGTCTGTGAGAATAGCTGGTATGCTAATCTCTCCCAGAGGTTTGTCTTTCACCTTTCTTTTCTTTAATTAAAAGCCTTCTTTTTAAGAACCTGATTGATTTTTCCCTGTTTTTTAAGATCCAAGGGGATTGGGTCTGGACTCACCAGGGATTGGTGGGGGGAAAGAAGGAGGATGGTTAAATTCTCCTTGTGTTAAGATCCAAGGGGTTTGGACTGGTGTTCACCAGGGAATTGGTGGAGGAGTCTCTTAAGGCTACCCAGGAAGGGAAAGGTTTTGTGGGGGAAGACAGAGTTTCCCAAATAACTCATAAATCATTTGGGTGGTGGCAGCCAGACCAGATCTAAGCTGTTAATTGAGCTTAGGGGTTCACATGCAGGTCCGCACATCGGTACCCTAAAGTTCAGAGTGGGGGTGAAACCTATGACAGGTTCTAATTGTTGTTTGTTTATTTTTATGTTTCCCTGCCTCTGTACTTCCTGGATTTGGATGAGATCAAAAGCTTAGGCTTGTGAGTGAAATGCTAAACTGAGATATCACAAGAGAGCTAGTTCTGTTGGCATTTCTGACCCAACTAAAAACAGATACTATGGGAAATCACCTGAAAGTCAGATCTCTTGATATTTCCAATCTGCTTTCCAGACTTAGGGCCCTATTTTCTTCGATTTATTCAGTGGAATTTCAAAGCACAGAAAAACTGCAGGATTAGGCCCAAAAGAGGTTCAGATAAGCTGCAAATGTAATCATTCACACTTTTCTGTGCTTATCAAAACTGAACTGAACATTTGAACTGTTTGAGATTCACCCTTCACTAACGTGGAAGAAATGACATCAGCCTGCCAATGAAAGAAGCCATCTGCCATCTCAGTCAGTAATGCTACATGACCTTCCATTGTTATATTATTCTCCATGTAGATTTATATTTTAATATTTCATATGGCAACAGTACTGCACAAAGAGTCAGTGGAATTCATTAGTCAGCTTGTATAATTTTGTAAAAAGAATAATTTTACATTTAAACTCCACTTGCAGCTTGAATTCCTGTTCATTCATGTCACAGGGTTTAAGCACTAGGAGAAAACTACAGTGCTGCATGCTTCTGTCTGACAAGTACTGTATGCCATATTCTTTCTAAATAAAGAATCGTTTTTCATTTAATAAATGGCATAGGTCAGTATTTTGTGCGGTAAATGGCTTAAAATGTAAGAATAGCTGATGGTGATTTAAGAAGACCAGTAATTGCAATTGATTATAGGGCAGCATCAGTTCCCCTCAAGTTAAGGTTGAGAAACCCTTTCTTTTTAAAGGATGATTCTTTTAAGTGTTCTAAAATTAGCAGGGCTACTCAGAGTGCCATGAAACTTGATGTGCTCAAGAAGGTGTAGGGTAAGGCTAGTGATCCAAATTTGAGGTCATTGGGGTTTCTGAGATACAGCCCCACAGCAAAGAAAAATAATAATAATAATAATGCATAATCCACCTTTTGTTAAGTTTGAGTTTCTACCAATGTGTTTTGCACACACCTGGGCAGTGGTGCTGGAACAATTTGTATAGTGGGGGTGCGGGCAGCCATTGAACCAAACTATAAACCCTGCATATGATAGAAACCACTTCAAGCCAGGGGGTACGGCAGCACCGCCAGCACCTGTAGTTCCAGCACCTATCCACCTGGGGCTTAAACTATGGCTCTTATTGGGCCCTGTCATAACTATAAAGGGAAGGGTAATAGCTGTCCTGTGTACAGTACTATAAAACCCCTCCTGGCCAGAGACTTCAAACTCCAAACCTGGCTGGCATCTGACCTAAAGGACCAATAAGGGGACAAGATACTTTCAAATCTTGGCGGGGGAGAAGGCTTTTGTTTGTGTTCTTTGTTTGGGAGTGTGTTCGTTCTCGGGACTGAGAGGGACCAGACATCAATCCAGGTTCTCCACATCTTTCTAAACAAGTCTCTCCTATTTCAAACTTGTAAGTAAATAGCCAGGCAAGGCGTGTTAGTTTTCCTTTGTTTTTCTCAACTTGTAAATGTACCTTTTACCAGAGTGTTTATCTTTGTTTGCTGTACTTTGAACCTGAGACTAGAGGGGAGTCCTCTGAGCTCTTTAAGTTTGATTACCCTGTAAGGTTAATTTCCATACTGATTTTACAGAGATGATTTTTACCTTTTTCTTTAATTAAAAACCTTCTTTTTAAGAACCTGATTGATTTTTCCTTGTTTTAGATCCAAAGGGGTTTTGGATCTTGATTCACCAGGAGTTGGTGGGAGGAAGGAGGGGGCATGGTTAATTTCTCCCTGTTGTAGATCCCAGGGGGGTTGGAACTGATTCACCAGGAGCTGGTGGGAGGAAGGAGGGGAATGGTTAATTTCCCCTTGTTTTAAGATCCAAGGGGTTTGGATTTGTTTTCACCAGGGATTTGGTGAAGGTTTTTCAAGGCTTCCCAGGAAGGGAATCCATTGAAATGGTGGCAGCCGAACCAGAGCTAAGCTGGTAGTTAAGCTTAGAAGTTTTTCATGCAGGCCCCTACATTTGTACCCTAAAGTTCAAAGTGGGGATCCAGCCCTGACAGGCCCAAAGCTAGTGTTTGGCATTCACTACCTCTTTGGGAATGCAATATTGAAAATGTTATTTAATAAACAATAAAGCTGTACAAATTGGCTTGAGCCTAATGCCCAGACACCAAGTGGATTACAATGTGCATGTGCAGCAGAGTACCCAAGAGGGTTGCTAGCCAAGTAGTTTTTAAATGAACTGGATAGTGTAAAAGTTATGTAAGTGGGTTACTCATTTGCATAAATCTGAGACTAGATGAATGGAATAATATGCATTAGCTGGGGAAGCAGAGAGGATCTTTATTTTGTCTGATACTAGTGTTCTTTGTTTTGACATCCCTGTTCCAGTCCTGTCACCCTAATTACTGAAAAAAATTATCCTGTGAGGTTTAAGGGCTTCTCCCACTTAGACCAAATTGCCTTTTATATAAGAGTAACTAAAAATGTTGCATTGTGTCACTGTATTTAATATGTCTGCAGTAACAAATCTAAAAGCATTTTGCAAATTCAAAATATAATGCCAAGTCCCTTGCCCACACAATAGTCCTTTTTATTCTTTTTAATTGTTTCATGATTTTGTGTTTATATAAGGTGGCAGATTGTACTTCTGGGGGAATTCTGTACCACTGTGCATGTGCTGAATTCATGCCCCCCACAGATTTCTTTGCTTCCCCGCAGAAAAACGATTTTCTGACAGGAAAGCGAAGGGAAACTGCAAGAGTTGTCATGTGCTGCTCCCCAGCTGTGTGGGTGCATTGTTTTGGGCTCCCAGAGCAGCCAGTGGAGTAGTAAATCACTGTGGGGGGTGGGGCTGGGGACACCCCAGCCAGTGGCTGCTACCCTGTGCCAGGCTCAGCTACTAGTCCAGGCTGGGCTGGGGAGGACAGGACTTCCTCTTTCCCTGCAAGGAGCTGCCATGGCTGAATCAGACCCACCCCCAGAAACCTCTCTGGCTGCAGGAAGCACCACACACACACACGCACTTCCTGCCCCCATCTCTCCTCAGCTGTGGGGGTGGGGAGTGGGGTCACTGTATGGGGAGCTGCTTCCCCATCCACCCAACCCCCATGCATCCAGATTGCACCGCCAAGCCTCACCCCCTGCACCCAGAACTCCTGCCACTGGCCTCCCTGAACCTGAACCCACACCCTGACAAGCCTCACCCACTGCACCCAGACTCCCCCCCCCCGCCAAGCCCCATCTCCCTGCATCTGGACCCCATCTCTGCACCCAGACTGCTCCCTGCACTCAAACCCCCTCCCAACAAACCCCAGCCCACCTGCACCTGAAGCATTTTGACTAGCCCACTGCACCCAGACTCCCACCCCACTGAACCCCACCAAGCCAGCACCTGCCCCCCCAATGATCCCTCCACACCTAGACGCCTCCTGCTGAGCCCCAACCACCTTCACCTGGACCCCCTTGCATAGTCTCATTGTGTCTGCACCTAGAACCCCCCCACCAACAAGTCCCTGTTCATCCAGATCTAACTCTGACCTCCAACCCCCACAAAGCCCCCCACACTCAGATTGCCCAACACAGAACTCTATCAATCCATGATCAACACTGGATCTCCCTGCTGGGCTGAGTCTGTCTGCCTAAACCTAGTGTGCTTGGAATGGAGGGGCAGGGCCCCAGGGTGTTTCTGGGACAGTCCTGGTCCTTGTGCTGTGTCAGAGTCGGGTGCAACTTTACTGCCGAGTCCATATCCAGAGGATGGGGACAGGACTCAGGGTGATCTCCTACCTCTGTGTACTCAGTGGTCTTTGCTTCCCACTGCCATGCTGGAACCACCACATTTATTTATTGACAAAAATTGCAGAATTTTAATTTTTTTGGTGCAGAATACCCTCAGGAGTAAGATTGTCAGCAGTGGAGTCTTATGTCTTCTGTTTATCTGCAGCAGGAGAGGTTACGTCAATACTAAATTAAAGGAATCATGCTTGGAGATAAATGCAGTCAATCATCATATCCATTCAGTCTTTTTCATGTGTACTGACAAGGGTGTCAATTGTTGTGATTATGGTTTGTCATATCAACACTTGTCTACTGGAAACTGGACTGAAACTACTAAACTCATTTTACATAGTCATTGAACAGCCTTATGATGATAACTTTCACTTCTGTTTTACAGTAAGATCTATTTTAGTGTATTTTTTTCTTCCAAATGTGTGTGTGTCTATATATAATCTCCTTCCACTCACAAGTTTCACTCTTGAGGGTAATATATTTCTTGAGAGGTCATAATGCATAGTGAGTCAATCCTATGAAGAGCTTTGAAGGACCGAAACCATGAATTCCATGGGGACCCAGGGAAGAAAGCAGGACATTGGGTAATGTGTTTTTGGCACCCTCTGTTGTATACTGGATAATTTGCTTTGTTCTGAACCAACTGTAGCATTTTTAAGGTCATCAGCGTCTTTCCTAAGTAGAGTATATTACAATAATCACATCTAGAGGTTATGAATATATAAATCGCCTTGACTAAGTCCAAATCTAACATGAAGTTGTGCTGTCTCCTTGACAATCGTAGATGAAAACGTGTATTTCATGGCTGTAGCTGTTTTGGTACCCAGGCACAGGAGAAAACAGGAGCCTAAGAGAACACTGAGATTGCAGGGAGTCCTAACAACCTGAGGGTGGATATTTTCAGTAGAGGGCTGATGTTATAGAGAGTAGTGAGTTTTAACTGCTCCCCTTACCTCACCATTATCACCTTAGTTTCTTAGGATTCAGTTTTAGCCCGCTGTTTTCACTGAGTTGCTTATCCTAACCAGGATTTTGGATAGCTAGGAGATGGTTCTTTTTCCCTCTCTTCTGAAGGTGATGTAGATTTGGTTATCACGTGAAAATTCCTGACATTTTAGTCTGTTCCACAGCTGACATAGCTCTTCATTATTCAGAGCTGGTAGCCCCATACTTCCCATTCAGATGCCCCTTATCATTTTTTTATGACTTTTTTTCAAACTTTAAACAGTTGAGATGAAATTTTTCATGCTTAATGTCTGCCTTATACTATTATTTATTTTATTTTATTTTATTTTATTTTATTTAAAAAAAAAATCAGCCAGAGCAGTTCAGCCATTTCTGAAAACAAGGCTAGAAAAGGGTTTCTCTGGGTGCGGCACACCTCCTGAGGAATGTCTAGTCAAGTTCATCTGGGCCTTAACTGAACTTGTCACCTTTGGTCGAGGGGTATATTAGAGCTGCCCACTGGCTGGCCAGCTCTGTACCATTGATATCAAAGTCCTCCCTCTGTCTCTTACACAAGAGGGTGATGAGGTTGGTGCTTTGGTAGCAGTGGTTATGGGTTGTCCTGTTGGTGTATGCTGATGACATGCTCTTTGTGGCCCAGGAGCTGGGATACCTGGCATGGATGGAGGCTTGCTAAACCATCTGCTTGCTGAACTACTCTGCCTGCCTCAACCGGGTCAAGAATTCTGGCCTGACAGTGGAGAACAGGAACTATGTTGGCTCCCTCCCACCCACACTCTGTGCCATCCAGTGGGGCACATGTCCACTGCTCTATCTGGGAGTGTACCTTTCTGCCATCAATCTCTCCCCCCTGGAAAATTGAATTGACCTAGATGCTAGTGTGTCTGACAAGTTGCAGAGGTGGATGGGGCTGTTCCTGTGCCTTTTACTTCTTGTGAGAGTGCTGGTGATCAACCAGCTGATCCTGTCCATCTGTGGCACTGGTTCAACACATTGAGCCTTCCCCCAGGAACCCTAGCCAGCCTCCTGAAGATCCTGGAATTTTTCTGCATGGGGCTGCACTGGGTCTTTGTGGGTGCCCTGAACCACCTCCTGAGGGAGGGTGGACAGGGACTGTTCTGAATCTGCAGCCAGGTCCATACTTTAAGCCTCCAGGCTTTGCAGAGACTCCTTTACAGAGTAGGTAGTCCGTCCTGGAGCCTGCTGTCTCATGCCTTCCTGCACCATCTCAGAGGGCTCTGGTGTGACCGGGCAGCTCTTTTATCTGTGCCTGAAAGGTCTCCCCTGAGACATCTCTGTGCTGCCATCCTTACACCAGAACCTCCTCAGGACCTGGAGGCCAGTCTCAGTGACCAGGTCTGTAGTGGCTGCCAAGGGGCCGAACCTCCTCACAGAACCCCTATTACAGAACCACCATCTATGTATGCAGATGGTGGAATCACCCTTTGTGTCCTGGAAGATGGTCTTGGCTGGTATCATCAGATCCTCCTGGACTATGCTTGGAGAGACGGGGTGGACCCCATAGTGCCCAGCCAGTGCATGGGGCTGTTCACCCCACCTATCATCTTTCATGTGCTCCAGGAGGTGAGGGCAGCCTTGACATCTGGTTCTCTTGATTTTCTTGAGAGAGTCTTGCAGGAGGGTGCTTCCCATCCATCTCTCACCGCTGGCCCTCCAGAACTCAACATCAGGCCACTGCCCTGCATGCCTCCACAGCCACCCCTAAATGCCACCTGAGTTGACTGGACATCCAGCTGATTTGCCTCTGAATTGTACCCAGGGAACACTCGTGCTTTATACCATCCTCTTCCTCACACTCTTCCCACCTTGACACCAAGTGGTGTGGGATCTGCTGTCAACTGAGGAGGGCAGGGAACCTGGTGGGCCAGTCTGTACTCCATTCTGGTTCAATGGTCCCCCAGTGATATTATTTGGTGGCCCCTCCACTGAGCTGTGAGCATGGACATGTACCTGGCGCAATTCACCAACTCTTCCAACACTCGACCCTTCTGCTGTGAGTGGGAGACCAGGCATATATCAGTTTGCAGCCTTTATTTCAGCTCCTCCTGAACATAATAATGGCTATATTGGGTCAGACCAAAGGCCCATCTAGCCCCGTATCCTGTCTTCTGGCAGTTGCCAATGCCAGATGCTCCAGCGAGAATGAGCAGAACAGGGCAATTATTGTATATCCATCCCCTGTCATCTAATCCCAGCATCTGGCAGTCAGAGTCTGAGACACCGAGAGCATGGGGTTGCATTCCTGACCATCATGGCTAATAGCCATTGGTGGGCCTATGCTCCGTGAACTTATCTAATTATTTTTATTTATTTATTGAACACAGTTATAGCTTTGGCCTTCATGCTATCCCTAGCAATGCGTTTCAATGAGTACTTGTGTGAAGAAGTACTTCCTATTGTTTGTTTAAAACCTGCTACCTATTCATTTCATTGGGTGACCTTACTGAGGTACTGGCTGCACTTCTCTCTGCCTTTCCTCATTGAAGGACACCCCATCTGTGGCCTCACAAAGTGAGAGGATCTCTTTGTCAACCTCCTCCTTTTTGCTGGCCAAGATGGCCATCCATCATACCCGGAGGGGGAAGGTGGATGGAGTGGAGGGTGCTCTGTTACTGTGGGGCCTGTTTCTGATCCCTTATCCAATCATGCTTCTTGGCAGAATTCCTCTGGGCAATGTCCACTGACTCCTTAGATGCCTTTGAGGAGCAGTGAGCACTGTTGGGGGTTCTCTCCCAGTTTTCCTTATCTAAGGATCCCTGATTTTAACCTTTGACCTCACTCCTGTCCCTTTTTCTTTCATTTGTGGTCCTCGGTATTCAGTTGTGACCTGGGTCCAATGGCTGCTCCCCCTCATTTGAGGGGGTGGGCCTGTAGCTTTGGGTGGGCCAAGACCCACCTGTCCTAATACCCACAAATAGTATACACCTTCCAACCACTGCAGAGTCCCAGAGATGACAACCTCCTATATTACACCACCCTGATTCATCCACAGAGCAGATGCATCCCCTATACTGATAGAAAAAGAGTCCTTTGGAAAACAGAATATCTGATTATATAATGAAAAACTATATCATAGTGCGTACACACAAGAGGACTGAATCAAGTGTTGCATGGACAACTGTAATTATGTAATTTTCCTAATTTTTGGGTGGTTGACTTTGCAACCCTAATGTTCTTTTAGTATAGATTTTTTTTTTTTTTTACATATAATGTAGTTGTTGTAGAGGATGGATTCCCATGGGACTCCATGGGTAGGGAATGTTGAGATAGAAAAGCATATGTTCATCAGAACTCACCGTGGGTGGTCTGACTTTCAGTAGAGAAGTGCTGCCAAAGTTCCATCTGAAGTCAATGGAAACTGCAACCTCTTAGTCCTTATAGTTTTTTCAGTTAGTGCAGGGTGAAAATTTTGCTTCCCTTCAGGGAACCACCTCAACTTTAAAATGATTACCTGAGACAGGCACAAGGCCTACATGAGCACTGTGGGAGAATGGCTGCTGCATCTCCTTGCTAAGGGTGCGGTACAAACTAAGTTCAGGTGGCTGGTGCAGAGAGAGTGGAGCCCAAGACTTTCCCCCTTCCTTTCGTTCTTTGGAGAGGTGAGTGCCAGCAGTGACATTAGCCTGGAGCAGTCCTTGGCTGTGTAAGGACTGCCATTGTACTCAGATGTGCAAATAGTGGGAAGACTTCTGCTTTCTCTCCTCGGATCTGCTGTGCACACACGTGGAGTGAGGCACAATTGAGTCCTCAGAATCAGAAGGCTGCTTTTATAAGAACTATTCCTCAGATGTTGTAATTAAGGGTAAAAAATAAAAAAAATAAAAACCTTTCTGTTTTTTTTTTTTCCCTGTCTTGCAGGCTCATTTATACAGAGGCTGCTCTGAGAAGATGATGTTCAGATGGTTTCCATATATCTTTAATATAATTGTGCATAGTTCTTGTCAAGAGTTCTTCTGCTGGAACTGTCATCTTAAAAGGTTACTGTGACATTTCCAAAAATTTCTGTTGCAAATATGAATGAAACGTGTTTTCTCCATATTTTTGGTGTGGAACTTGATATTTTACACAGCTAAAATTTCTATTTATTATTTTTATTATATTGCTAAGATTAATTTTATCAAGTTAGTCTGAAGGTTGAACTAAAAATAAAGCAAACAAAAACCCAACGATGCTTTCAATCTAGACATATACTTTTTAACCACAGCAATTTATTTTTCAAGCTGACCTTCCAAACTGCTGAGGAAAACTTAGAAGTAACTTTGGCTTTTTGCTTTATTGCTATTGTCAATGCATCAAATATACTATGTAGAAGAAAAAGAAACATGTTCCTATCTGCATAGTGTGGAAGGGAGGAGTTGGTAAACATTTGTGTATAAATATGTCCCCTCCCAACATAGCACTTACTAGCGTCTTTGCACCAAATTTGCATCGACTTCTGCTACTAAATGAGGTGCTGCTCATAGCAGATTGTGCACAACTTCATGATATGAGATTTTGTTATCTTATGTGCTTTCATCATTAGTGAAATAGTGAAAAAGGTTGACATAAAATTATCATTACGCTCCAGGGTCAACACTATATTTGAAATATCGCTGACTTGGTTTACAATTGGCTCACAGTTTGGGTACATCCACATTATTACTACAACTGTGGTTTGTAACCATTTGGCGGCGTGGTCAGTGTAACCGATTACAAGTAACATGGTTCAGCATATGTCCAGAAGCTTTTCTGCCATTACAACCATGTTTTATGTCCACATCTAGTTCTCTGCCTGACGCTGTTTTGTTTGCTTGTTTGCAGTGATGGTCCCAAGATTAGAGAGAGACAAGATGGTGAGGTAATATCTTTTACTGGACCCACTTCTGCTGATGAAAGAGACAAGCTTTCAAGCTACACAGAGCTCTTTAAATATGTTCTGGGAACCTATCCCATTGTACTTCAGCAGAAGATGCCTGTGACAACAACTGGATATTTTAAAGAACCTTGCTCCCCACATTTCTATCTGCATTAATGGATTTCTTATAAAAATCCCATAATTCTCTGGATCACAGTTTCATATCCTGGAGACCTTCCTGTCACATTAGACTGCTGCATCCTCTATTTTATGGAATCTTGTGCTTGGCATCTTGGAAATTAACTAGAGCAGAAATGCTAATAGAACTGTGGTATGTGAAAATGAGGCAGAGGCAAATGAAGATGTTTATGCCAAATTGAGGAGGACAGAGTGGACCGTGCCAAGCTCTACCAGCTGGTGGTATTATGTTGTGGTTGTCTTAATTCAAAGTAAGTAATTGAAACACTATATAGACTGAGACCAGAAGGGACCATCATGATCATCTAGTCCAGGGGTTGGCAACGTTCGGCACGCGGCTCGCCAGGTTAAGCACCCTGGAGGGTCGGGCCAGTTTTATTTACCTGCTGACACGGCAGGTTCGGCCGATCGCAGCCCCCAC